>NC_081312.1:122027482-122339982 GCF_026419965.1 Kogia breviceps | reverse complement strand
TATTTGTAATGAGGTGGATAGACCTGGAGTCTGTCATACAGAGTGAAGTAAGTCAGAAGGAAAAAAACAAATACCGTATGCATACGCTTTTATTTCCCCTCCTCTGCTCGCCTAAGTCAGAGCTGCTGTGGAGCCCTGAACAGAGGCAACCCTGAGAGAGAACTGCACCTGCTGGCTGGTGTCTGACAAGGCAGGCCAGACAAGCACTCGTTCAACATCAAGGACAGAGAGGACTCCATGCCTGTGACCTTACCAGCAATGGAAAGACCAGCCAGTCCTTCACGCAGGCAGGAGCCACCCCAATCCCAAGACCCCAGTGCTCTGAAGACTAGGTTCCTTCTAGAACTCACCAGGCTCATGCTATAGTCCTCATCCAGGGTCCTTATCTCTTATTCTCAGACAATCAACAACCTGGAAAGTAAGATTCTATAAAGTAAAATCTCTTTCAAGAGAGCCTGAGACTCCTCCCCCGGAACTTCCTGGGGGTCTCCAAAACATCCGAAGAGCCATCAGTGCCCCCAACCCACCTCCCCGCACACATGCTAATAACTGCCTTGGAGGTCTTCCTCGGGGTATTGCTTCCTGGGGGAAATCCAGGCAGAAAAAGGAAGCTTTTCTAACTTGCTTATTTTAAGATTACAGGATGCAGTGTTGGAAATTTCCGGGGCATGTCCTTACTTTCCTGGGATAACATGGGGCAGGCATGAGCCTGCACTTCAGCCCCAGGAGGTAACTATAAGAGCAGAAGCCTGTACTGTAAGAATCCCTCCTGTACTCGTGGGGTTTGTTTCCTTTTAATTATCCTCTAACGTCTATCTTTAAAGATCCAAGCTACTTGGCTGCGCTGTGAGCCTGAGTGTGAAAGGAGGCTTGAGGCCTCTTGGACCCAGGATGGAGGCCACAGCACCTGTCAGGAGGGTTCCCCAACGGGGAGGGTCAGGGTGCCATGGCCATCCTCCGCCACTAGCAGATGCTACTTGAAAAGCTTTGAGGGCTTCCCTGGTGGTGCAGTGGTTGAGAATCTGCCTGCCAATGCAGGGGACACTGCTTTGAGCCCTGGTCTGGGGAGATCCCACATGCCTCAGAGCAACTAAGTCCGTGTGCCACAACTACCGAGCCTGTGCTCTAGAGCCCGTGAGCCACAACTACTGAACCCACGTCCTGCAACTACTGAAGCCCATGTGACTAGAGCCCTTGCTCTGCAACAAGAGAAGCCACCACAGTGAGAAGCCCGTGCACTGCAACAAAGAGCAGACCCCAATCTCCACAACTAGAGAAAACTCTGCATGCAGCAATGAAGACCCATTGTGGCCAAAAAGAAATAAAATAAATATTTTTTAAAAAATAGCTTTGAAAAGTCTGAGTTTGACTTCACTAAGGAAGCAGAATTCCCTTCTTTCCTATCTCTTTTTTAAGAGATAGACCCCTACAATTAGGGTTTCCAAGAGTTGGTTGGTTGATTGGTTGGTTGGCTTTTATTTTCCGAAATGATGTTCACGTAACAAACAATTCACCATTTTCAAGTGAACAATTCGGTGGCCTTCGCTTTATTCACAATGTTGAGCAACCAGCACCTCCATCTAGTTCCAGCATATTTTCACCACCCCAAAAGGCAATTCTGGCCTCAGTAAGCAGTCGCTCCCCACTCTCCCTCCTCCCTCCAGCCCCGAGCAACCACCAGACTGTGTTCTATCTCTGCGGATTTGCCTGTTCTGGACATGTCACAGATATGGAATCATACAGAATGTGATCTTTTATATCTGGCTTCTTTGACTTAGCATGTTTTTGAGGTTCATCCACACTGTAGCACGTATTAGTATTTCATTCTTTTCTATGGCTGAGTAATATTCCACAATATAGATAGACCACATGTGGTTTAGCCGTTCATCCATTGATGGCATTTGGGCTGTTTCCACCTTTTGACTCTTGTGAGTAGTGCTGCTGTGAACGTGGGTGTACATGTATGTGTTTGAGTACCTGTTTCAATGTTTTCAGGTGTATACCCAGGAGTGGAATTGTGGGACTTTCCATTTTAAACCAGGGAAAGTCTCAGGCAGACCAGGATGAGTTGGTCACCTACCAACGTGTTGACCATTAGGACACAAGGTGGTCAGATACAAAGAGATACAAGGAAGTGCCATCTGGATGGAGAAACCTGAACAGATGATTCTGATCCAAGGTGAGTAGAGTTGAGGGAAAACCCAGAGAAGAGGCATCTGACCCAGGCAGAGAGTGGGTCGGGAAGGGAAGGAGCTGATCAGAAAAATCCTTCTTGAAAGAACAAGACACAGCCCTGCCCTCAGGGGCTGACAGGTGGGTTGGGGAGATGCTCAGACAATTAGAGATGAACAAATGGTAAAATAGAGATAAGCACTTGGTTCTAGAGGAACACGGGGTGGAAAAGAGGGGGGCACTGTAGGGTCAGGTAGGTTTATAGAGCAGGGGCACCTGGGTGGACTTTGGAGGGACAAATAGGAGTCAGCCTGGTGCAGAATGGAGGAGAGAATTGTAGAGGGAGTGAAGGACGTGGTTAGAGACACAGAAGCTACATAGAAAAAGTCTTCCCTTACACATTTCAGGGAAATGACTGTCCCACTCCCGAGGATTTAAGCAAAAGAACTTGCAGCTGTAATGTGATGCCAGAAACCACGACTTCACCCACAAACTACAGAGTGCCGTCAAGACGCAAAGGTTCCGTGGCAAGGAGTCTTGAAAAATGTGCTAATAAACAGATGGGATGCAAAGTCGCATTTTAACCTAATTTAAGCAGCTTCCAAAAGGACCGATGGCCTGAGCCAAGATATAGTTTTCTGCTGGCAAAATGCTATCTGATAAAACTTGGTCTAATCTGTAAGATAAAAATGCCCATTGCTTATTCTAATATTATTATTACTTTGGTCACTAACTCCTAAGATGGTGCCCTATAAATATCATGAAGGATTCACTGACGGTAATAATAAAAAGGGTCCTTGTTGTGTGTGGGCTGCTCTTTGGCTGACTGGTCATGGGATAGTCCTTCATGGAAATAAACCCAATGTTTATCTACATGTGTGGCATCTCCAAAGACTATGTCTCTGGCCTCTCAGGATGTACTCGCCTTTGGGGATCTGAGGGAGCAAAATAAAACTTAGAACAGAACCTTTAGGAGTACCGGGGAACGTTGCTCATTTCAGGGAGGGGGAGAGTCAACTTCCAAATCCCCTACTCACAGACTCCAAGGAGGTCGCCCAGCCTCTACACCAATCAGAAGAGGCAGTTCCCCTCTTTTCAACTTTTGAAGAGACATAGGCAGAAAGCTCTGGGGAGGGACATGGGAGAGGGGTCCTACTTTTGTGGTGGGTGCTCTATTACCTTTTCTTCACAACATTCAAGAACACAGTTGCATTTCCCTTGAAACAAGGAAATCATGTCATCTTCTCCTAACCAGCCTAACCTAACCTAACCTAACCATCTCTAGCCCTGAATGTCTCAAGTTCCGATCTGTCATTGGCATCAGTCTTCTAATCTACCGTTCCCATCAGGAGACAGCCCGGTGCAAAATCCTCCTCTTTGGTCTGAAGCAGAATACATTTCAAGGAGCTTCACTAAGAAGAATGCTCCACTTTTTCCTCACTTCTCCCCCTTTCCTGCCTCCACCACCCCACATTCTCACCAACACTCCCATGCTCCCTGGTATGGATTAAATTTTTATGTCTCCCCAAAATTCATATACTGAAACCCTACCCCACCCCCAGTGTGATGAGATTAGGAGGTGGGACTTTTGCCAGGTAATCAGGATTCTATGAAAGGGATTAATATCCTCCTAAGAGTCATAAGAGAAATTTGTCCCCTGCTCTGCTCTCCACCATGTGAGGTTAAAAGAAGTTCACCATTCGCCACTCAGAAGAGGGCTCTCACCAGAACCGACCATGCCGCCTGCTGATTTCAGACTTCCAGCCTCTGCAACCGTGAGAACTAAATTCCTGTTGTTCACAAAGCACCCAGTCTATGGTATTTTTGTTGTAGTACCCAAGCTAAGACAGCCCCGTTGCCCCTATCCAGCCTCATTTGGGAAATGAGGGGCTCATTAACTTTCTAACAAGTTCCTATCTGCAAGATATTCCTGAAAACAGGTTGGAAATACAAATGCCCCTAGGGGTCAGGCAGTTGTCACAGAGGAAGAGAATGGGGGGGGTGATGGGGGGATGGTGGGGACTCTGAGAAACCAGAGGCCACAGATCCCACCTAAGAGAGTTATTTCCATCCATCTTCAGACAGTGGGGTAGATTCATTCAGGGATGCAGACCCAAGTTCTGGCTCATGTGATTTTTCACAAGAAGCCAGAAATCCAGATTCTAATGTGAAATTCCTAAAGTATAAAACACTATTCAGGCTAAACAAAGTAAGTCTGAAGGTCAGACTGTATCCTGGCCCACCTATTTAGCATCACAACTTGCCTTTTATCTCACCATCACCAAAAAGGTCAACCTGAGACAGTGTGTTTAGAGAGGGTTGCACTCCTACGTTTATCATTCATGGAACTCAGTCATTGCTGCAAAGATGGGCACAGCTCCAAAGGGAAAGGACATTTTAAACTAACTTGAGGGAGAAAAGTTGGAGCAGGATCAGGTATGCTCACTACGTCCGACATCTCACGTATTTCCATTTCAAATAGACAGCAAGATAACTTTTGATCCTGAAACTTGCATTGCTTTCTCAATCAAAAATATACAGGATGAGGCAGAATGCTAAGTGAAACAGCACTATGGAATCTGCAGCCTCACGGAAGCATTATTATCAAGCTGTATCTGCCACATGTTGGTTGGATCTGACTTTGCTACAAGGGAATTAGTCCTGGCCTTCACAAATCTGGATAACTCTCATTTCCTAGACATGTGTACATGAACCCGAAATTTCAAACAGTTTCAAATGTCCAGATACTTGTCATCTCAGCACCTGGACAAATGACTGGATTTTTCCTGAACCCATCATTTATAAACTGTGTGATCTGTGATCTTGGAGAAGTCTGAAATTCTCTGTTCTTCAGTTTCCCCATCTATGAAATGGGTCTAATAATTGTACATACCCTGTAAAATTGTCACAAGCAATAAAAGAGCTAACATAGAAAAATGCTTGCTACAGGGCCTTGCTCATTTAAAAAAGAAAGGTTGTATAGAAGGGTAAGTTGGTTGCGGTTTTAGTTTTTTTGTTGTCATCACTACTATTTGAAAGCAAATACACACGGCTTTAGTCACCATGATGAGAATCAAACATTTTGAAGCATGCATTTCTGTGTCATTCAGAATGTGCACCATAATAAAATGATCGGTGCAAATGGAAACATAGCACTCATGCTGTAGTGAGAAAAACACTGAATGTCAGAAGATCTCCTTTTGGCACTCAGCCCTGCCTTGTGTTGGCTGCAATCACATCTCCTTCCGCTAACAACATTACAAGGTAAAGGTCATTATGCCCACTTTTCAGATGAGAAAACTGAGGCTCAGAGATATGAATAGGAAGCTTTCCATAAGTCCCACAGCTAGTAAGTGGTAGAGGCAAGAGTCATTCCTTCAAATCTCTGCTCCAAAGCCAGGCTTTGTACTGTGCATGTGTATGTACAACATTCAGGTCAAATGGACAACAGCATGAATCAAAATCCATAGGCTAAGTTTGAGTCTCAGTGGACTCAGAACTTGAACTGGAGAGGAAGGGGTGTGTGAAAGATAGGGAAGGTCCCTGAATGTCAGGCTATGGATTGATGGCCTGATCTTCTAAAATAATGTCTCCCAATTCCTTTTATCATACACCTTTATCAGCTTTCGAAAATTGAGTATGTTCTCCAATATACCACTTGTTTATTTTCTACATGTCTGAGTTTATTAATATATTATGAATTTTATAAAGAATATATAAAAAGTAAAAATTTTAAAGTAAGAGATAGGATAGATATCTAATTCAAACTTCCAAGGGGGTGGGAGAAGGATGGATTGGGAGTTTGGGATTAGCAGAGGCAAACTATCATATATAGAATGGATAAACAACAAGGTCCTGCTCTATAGCACAGGGAACTATATTCAATATCCTGTGATAAAACATAATGGAAAAGAATATGAAAAAGAATGTATGTTACATGTATAACTGAATCACTTTGTTATACAGAAGAAATTAACACAACATTGTAAATCAACTATACGTCAATAAAATAAATTTTTAAAAAACAAAATTCTATTATTTCCTTCTTTCACTCTAAAGGATTGTTTTACAAACACTGTTCTAGGTGCATCCAACCCAGACCCTCTCCTCCAATGCTCCATTTTCCTTCCCTTTAAATGCTGGGGTGATCTTTGATATGCCAATAAATTCCACGCCAGCTGAAATCAGGTGCCAGGACTTTGGAAGCTGGTTTCTTTTGCCTCCTCTGTCTGGTCCTGTCCTTCCCTCCTCAAGGACCCCTCCTGGGCTGAGTCCTGCCTCTCAACAAGCAGCCCAAGCAAGGGTCCCTCACTGTTCCCGCAGCCCTGGAGGGATGATTGCAGGCAGCAACATCCTCTGAAGTCAGACCACGTTCTCCCGTTGCCACAGAAACGAGAAAATCAGCAGTTGTTTTCTTCCACTGGCAACCTTGTAAAGAGTAACAGAACAGCCTTGTCAGTCCCGCAGCCTGTCTGTAAAGGACACAGCCTCCCCTTGATGGACGGGCAGTAGGAACCAGGTCCATTCATTGTTCTCATATCATGTTAGCAATGCCTGGATTAGGTTTGAAAATCCTGATGTCATCACATAGCAGGTGGACTTGTTTATTGAGAGTCCTGTCCTGACCAAGAAGGAATTTGAAACACAGTAGCTTCCCACTCTTCTGGAGCCTGCGTGAAATACGCCTACCATGAATTCAGGAGCCACCAAATGGCCAGAATGGGACCTCAGCTTCTGGTCACTTTACCCACTTCTGAGTTGTGGAGGATGGAAGGGCACAGCTGTAAGCCTGGACCTCCAAGTCCATTGAAGTTTTGTGAGCAGGAATCACCGAGTGACAGACTTGAGTGAGCTTGGGGTTTAAATGCAGATTGGTTTAGGTTGGATTTCTGGCGTGGCCACTTACTAGTTCTATTAGTTTCCTAGGGCTGTCGCAACAAAGTCCCACAAACAATAGAAATGGATTCTTTCACAGTTATGGAGGCTGGAGGTCTGATATTAAGATGTTAGCTCCCTTTAAAACTCTAGGGGGTGGATCCTTCTATGCCTCTTCAAGCTCCTGATAGCCCACGGGTTCTTCGACCTGTGGTGGCATAAGTCCAAGCCTCTGACTCAGTCTTCACATGGCCTTCTTCCCTCTGTGTCTGTGTCCAAATCTCTCTCTTCTAATAAGGACAACAATCATATAGGATTCAGGGCCCACGCTACTTCAGGATAGACTCATTTTAACTAATTATATCTGCAACAATCCTATTTCCAAACAGAATAACATTCTGAGGTACTGGGGGATGTGAGGGAGCAGACCTAGGGCTTCAGTGTATGTTTTTGAGGGGATACAGTTCAACCCATAACACTAGCTGATTGACTTTAGTTAACTTGATTAACCTCTCTGAGCCTCAGTTTCCTCAGTGGAAGGAAACGGTCCTGTGACCTACTTCCCACGGCTGCTGTAATGCTCTGATGGGATTCACGGGGAAGCTTCTTGTGGATGCTCAGTGAAGATTAGTTCCCTCTCTCCTCTCCCTTTATGCCTTCCTACCTCCCTCTCCTGACCCATCTCTTTCCCACTCTGGGGAAATGTTTGCCTCCTATTCAGATATCACTTGTCTGCCTGCTGAGCCATGGATTCAGCCATAGGCATGAGGCAATCACAGCCAAAAAAGAAAAGAGGCAGGGAAATGACCTGCATGTCAATCTGGTCTGGGAATGGATGGGCTTGGTGTGCACAGCATTGAAAATTCATAAGGTTCAGGAGACAATTTGGCAATATTTCAATTAAAAGTTAAACTACCTATGCTCTTTGGACAGTAATTCTATTTCTAGATATTCACCCTAAACATTTGGTCTATGTGAAAAGGGTAGTCATGGCAGCATTGTTTATCAAAGCAACAGACTGAAAACAGCCTATACTTTATGGTACTTCTGTGTAAGGAAACACTATGTAGTCATTAAAAGCAATGAGGCAACTCACTGCATACTGATATGGAATGAGGCCCAAGATAAAATTGTAAGTGAAAAAGCATGGTTTAGGGAAGGAAGGATGAATAAGCAGAACACAGAGGATTTTTAAGGCACTGAAGATACTCTGTACGATACTATAATGATGGATATGTGTCATTATACATTTGTCCAGACCCACTGAATGCATAACACCCTGAGTGACCCCTGATGTGAACTCTGGACTTTGGGTGATAATGACATGTCAGTGTAGGTTCATCAGTTGTAACAAATGTGCCCTCTGGTGAGGGGTGTTGATCATGGGGAGGCTATGCATGTGTGGGTACAGGGGGCATATGGGAAATCTCTGTACCTTCCTCCCAATTTTGCTATGAAACTAAAACTGCTCTAAGGAGTAAAGGCTATTTTTAAATAAATAAATGAATGAAAGAAAGGAAGGAAGAAAGAAAGAAAGAAAGAGAAACAAAGAGAGAAACAAAGAAAGAAGGAAGGAAGGAAGGAAGGAAGGAAGGCAGGAAGGAAGGAAAAAAATAAAGGAAGGAAGAAAGAAAGGGGCAAGATCAGAACAGTGTTCTTTTATGGCAGGGAAGAAAGAAAGTTACACACATATGTATATTTGTATGCATACACATACACACACATATGCATATAATATGTCCAGAATATAAATCAAAAAGTAATAATAGTGCTTGCCTCAAAAAAAAAGAAATTGAGCAACTGGGCCAGAAGAGATCATTTCACTGCCTATTCTCTGTGTCTTTTGATGTATGTACTTTATAAACAAATTACCTATTCAATAAATAAATCAAATCTTTAGAAATAATAGGTTTCAAAGGCTTGTGACCAATTTGACTCCACTTAGACTCTCGAGGAATTGAAGGGAGGGTTCCGATCTGGTCGGGGGAGGGAAGCATGTCTGGCCGGGGTCAGGAGGGGTCTCTTCAGACACTAACCATAGCTGGAAATGCAAAGAGCAGGGGCTAGCCCTCACAGGAGAGAATGGTGAAAGCTACTTAGGTAGTTGTTGGCGCAGCATGTGAGCTGAGAGCAGAAAGAGGGATGGGGGACAGGTAGGGAAATGGACCACAGACCCAGCTCACACTGGGGGCACAGAGAGCTAGGGGAGCCTAGGGAAAATGGCTACGGCTCCTGGGCATGGAGGCACAGTCAGCCGCCACAAGCACATACTCCTCCGTGCCTGCTGGAGAGGGCAAGGCCAGAGACACAGCATATCCCCCCAACAAAAGGCCAGGAAGAGAAGAAGGCCAAGGAGCTGACAGCTGAAGCACCCTGCAGTCCGTGCACGTGGAATGTCCCATTCCCTCAGGTTCTTGCTAGGTGACTGGCTAATTTGTTAAATTAATTGAGACACACAATCAGGCATTATTTCATGAACACCTCATGGGGGCACATAGGATGTTTCCTCTTGAATCAACTTGACATTGCAGTATTAATAGCTGTTAATTGTTTAATTTGTTCATCCTTCCCAGGGGTGATTGCCTTTTAACTGGCACTTCAGACACTCAAAGGAATGTGTGTCTATGGGAAGTTATTTCAGGGCTGTGACAGGATGAGAGAGGAGAGCTATTTGGGACAGAAGGCCTTCTCCGTACCCTTCAAATCCCATGACAAAGGGGATTACCCATTTCACCCATCTTTCATCCCAGGTTGTCCCTGGAAAAAGACTGAGGACCACTTTCAGGGAACAAAAGTAACTTGGAATGGAGTCTGCCAGTGCCTGCTCTGTACTCCAAGGCTAAACAAAGGGCCAGTGTCACCTGAATGGCTCAACAAAGCACCATTGACTTGGGGGTCTGTCAGTCAGACATATTCCACTGGCATCATTTAGCTGCCACAATATGTCAGGTCTGTAAAGAAATAGTTGCTGGGTCCCAAGAGAATCAACATTCAACACAAGGCGTTGCAAGGGTGCCGGAGCGTTCCTTCCACCCTACCCCCCACCCCCACCCCCACCCCCGCCTGCCACTATGAAATTGTAAGAACTTCTCCAACCCAAGACACAAAAAGAAATATTAACTGCTTTTCAAGGACAAAGACACTTCCTTTGTGTTGCCACAGACAATGAAGAACTCAGCCAGTCTAGTGCAATTTACCATGATCGCCCATCATTCAGTAGAGCTTACCAACCCTCCTAGTGACTGGCTTCTTTTAGCATTCAAGGTAGGGAAACTCCGTTAGCCTCTCAATTGCCCTGGTGCAATTATTGTATTGATTTGATGCAGCATTTGCTCCACGTTTAAGGTGGTTTGTTTTTTAATTTGCAATTAAATCAAATGATCCCTCTTTGCTAAGATGATTGACGCTTGTTTATATTCTGCAGGGAGCAATGAAGGCAACTTTTATTTAGCATCATAAAGCATGCAGGGTGGAGAGATTAAAATTTTCAAGCAACTCAATTTCTTGCCTAGCTCTTCAGCCTGTAAAAAATATCAAACTACATACCCATTCGTTGTAAAAATGGTACAAGGGATAATTAGTGCTTTACAGTGATAATCTAATGAAGTCACAAAGCAAGCAACATTGGAAAGATAATGTTATGGGATGAATGTTTGTGCCCCACCCCCCAAATTCCTATGTTGAAGCCTTAACCCCCAATGTGGTAGTGTTTGGAGGTGGTGTCTTTGGGAGGTGATCAAGATTAGATGAGGTCATGAGGGTGGGCCTTTCATGATGGACTTAGTGTCCATATAAGAAGAGGAAGAGAGAGAGAGATCTCTCTATACATTCACACACAAAGGAAAGGCTGCGTGAATACACAGTGTGAGGGCAGCTGTCTGAAAGCCAGGAAGGCAGCTGTCTGAAAGCCAGGTCTGATCTTGGACTTCCCAGCCTCCAGGACTGTGAGAAAATATATGTCTTTTGTTTAAGCCACGCAGTCTATAGTATTCTGTTATATCAGCCCAAGCTGTGTAAGACAGATTAAAAACTGGAAGAGCCGGGGCTTCCCTGGTGGTGCAGTGGTTGAGAGTCCGCCTGCCGGTACAGGGGACGCGGATTCATGCCCCGGTCTGGGAACATCCCACGTGCCGCGGAGCGGCTGGGCCCGTGAGCCATGGCCGCTGAGCCTGCGCGTCCGGAGCCTGTGCTCGGCAACGGGAGAGGCCACAGCAGTGAGAGGCCCGCGTACCGCAAAAAAATAAATAAATAAAAAATAAAAAAAACCTGGAAGAGCCACAAGAATAATTAGTGATTTTGTCACATCTTCCTTTCTGGATGATCTCCAAGTACTTGACCCACTCAATTTCTTTCCAGCCTCTGATATGTGTACAGTTAATTATTAATTAATGGTTCAGGCTATAGGTGACCAGGAAAAGTCAGGGCAATTAAACTCCTTTTAATGTTTTAAAATGATATTGACATTTAACATTCTCTCCCTATCAAGTGACGACTAGGAAAATAGTCAATAAAAGATCAAGGAAAAAATAGAAAGGAAAGGAAGTACTATGCTATGAGTTACATTGTGCCCCCTCAAAAAAAGATACATAGAAGTTCTAATCCTCAGTACCTCAGAACCTGACCTAATTTGGAAATTGGGTCTTTACTGCAGTAGTCAAAATGAGGTCATGACGGTGGGTCCAAATCCAAAATGACTGGTGTGCTTATAAAAAGGGGAAAATTGGACTCACACAGTGGGAGACCATGTGAAGACACAGGGAGAAGACAGTCATGTGACCAGAGTGATATATCTACCAGCCAGAAAAATGCCAAGCATTTCCAGAAAATTCCAGAAGCTAGAAACCACAAGGAAAGATTCTTCCCAGAGCCATCAGAGTGAAAGGCCCTGCCAACACCTTGATTTTGGACTTCTAACCTCCAGAACTGTGAGACAATAGATTCCTGTCTTTTAAGTCACCTAGTTTTGGATACTTTCTTACGGCAGCCCTAGGAAACAAACACAATATCATATTAAATATATGCATTAATTGCAGGTCCTATCCCAATTTATGAAAAACTGAAGTGTGAAAGGTAGCTCCATTTCATGAGTGAACAAACAGAATATAGATCCAAAAAATGTATGTTTGGTGAGGCAACTGTGGGGATGTTAAGAAAACAAGAAAAGCACAGATGGAAAAAGAATCCAGAAGTAAAGTTAGATGCAAAATACATAAGATTTTTTATGCTTTGCTAAAGCATTGTAAGTTTTGTTCTGGGTTTCCTAGTGACCAATTTAAAGAAAGAAACCTAATCAGTTACATAGCACACTTTCCACATGGACAGAAGGAAGAATAGTTATCAGGAGAAACAATGTTATTTCTGATACTAAAGCCTAAGAGATAGTTAATTAAAAGACTTGTCTGATTACTGAATTTATATCCTTAGCAATATCCTTCATCCCATAAACACACTGTCTAGTTCTGAATTATATAGGGCTGTATTTTATAACGTCTTTGATTTTTAACCAATGACTATGCAGGATGGTAAAAGCTGTGATTTTCAAAGCTAAATGGATGTCAATTGGTTTATAACTCTCTAATGATGAAACTTAGGCCAGAGATAAAATCTACAATATTTTAGGCAGTGGTACCCAAATGCTAGTCCACAGACTAGATGCATCAGGATCATCTGGGGATCACCTTTAAAAAGATACAGATGCCTGGACATCACCCCTGGGAATCTAATTCATTGGACAGACAATTCTGGTGCTGAGCCAAGTGTAAAAACCATTCCTCTAGAGGATGATAGCATGCATATCCTCAGGCAAGCCTCCTGATATATTAGCATTATTTCCCTCAGTACAGATTTTGATAACTCTTGGACAAAAGAGAACTCATGGTGAGACTCCCAGCCAATTACTTGTTACTTCGGTGTGCAAATGTAGAGAACCACTTAACCAATCACCCCCAAAAGATTGTGTTCTGGAGCTAAAGTGACTCATTATCCACCCGTCCATGTGCCCAGGGAACTGGAAGAGTATGGGACTCAGGGCTTGGTCGGAATCCCTACCCATCCCTTTATTAGCCACGTGGCTTAGTTAGGTCAGGGGACCTCTCTAGGTTTCACATGGCCTAGAGAAATGGGAATGACAAGGCCAGCCTCATAAATTTGTTGTGATGATGAAACAAGAAAGTCTATGTGACACTCTTAGCAAAATGCCTGTGTGGTAGAAAAATCCAATAAAGGAAGCTTTTCATTGCTTACTTTTATTTTAGGAAATACTCTTTTTCTGTGACTATATCCCAGGACATCACCATCCCTGACAGTAAGATGAACCATTGAGATGCTAGACCACAAATGAGAATTGAGCACCAAGGTACCACAGGTGGGTGTCCCCTGGTGACCACTAGCCCTTGGTAATGGCATCTTCCCCATAGCCCGGTTGGAAGACAGAAGGGCAAGTATGGAGAACACCACATGTAACCGAGCGGAGACTGTTGTTACAAGAATGAGAACGGTTATGGGAGCAAATGACTCAAAACCTATAAAAATAAACCTGACTTCACTTGCAGCACTTAAATGCAGTGAGGACCCAGGAGGCCTCCTGGAGAATGGTTCATGTTATTTTTATTTAGTGAGGGTCTTTTAAATCCTTTATTGGTTAATCCTCCTATTGGCTGGATAGCTCCTTCTTGTAGGATCATAAAGCTAGGTGTAATCTCGGATGGGCTATTTGAAGGCCTTATTCTCTGCCTCCAAGCACTTGTTCGTGTAAACTTGAGTGTCCAAGGTACCCAAAGTGTGGAGGCAAGGTAGCTGATTTCTATGCCTTCCAAAATCGTGAGCTCATGGCAGGGGTGGGGAAAGAAGGTAGCAGAGGCAGAGAACTGTGCAATTAGCAGCAAGCTCATTAAGCGACTCTGGGGACGCTACACAGCTGGCAACATCAGTTTGATCTCCGCTACATCTATTTGACTATGATGTAGCCATTTACACACATCTATAGAGTTCATAGTAACAAGGGAATTGCTTATTCCACACTGCCCTGCATATTCCGTATAGGAACAACAGCTCCACTTAACTGAGGACAAACTCCCACTCCTTATTTTATATATATCATCTCAGCAAACCAACACCCTACAGTGCAAGCAGTGTTATCCCAACCTGAAAGATAGGGAAAGTGAGAGAGAAAAGTTAAGTCATTTGCCCAGGGTTTGAGTGGTAACACCAGGATTTAAACCTCTGCCTATCTGACCCCAAAGCTTGCACTTTCATTCTCCCTACTGTGTAGCCAACCAGCTATGGCCAACACAAACAATTAGAAGGAAATAGATCAGGAATACAAACATCATATGATATCGCTTATATGCAGATTTTTTTAAATGATACAAATGAAAAGATTTACAAAACAGAAACATACTCACAGACTTAGAGAACGAATTTATGGTTACCAGGGGGGAAGGGCTGGGGTGAGGGATAGGTTGGGTGTTTGGGATTGGCATGAACACACTACTATATTTTAAAATAGATAGGGCTTCCCTGGTGGCACAGTGGTTGAGAGTCCGCCTGCTCATGCAGGGTACAGGGGTTCGTGCCCCAGTCCGGGCAGATCCCACATGCCGCGGAGCGGCTGGGCCCCTGAGCCATGGCCGCTGAGCCTGCGTGTCTGGAGCCTGTGCTCCGCAACGGGAGAGGCCACAACAGTGAGAGGCCCGTGTACCGCAAATAAAAATAAAAATAAATAAATAAATAAAAATAGATAACCGACAAGGACCTACTGTACAGCACAGGGAAATCTCAATATTCTGTAATAACCTAAATGGGAAAAGAATTTGAAAAAGAATAGATACATATATATGTTTTTTAAAAAGAAGGAAATACATCAGTGTGATTATATCTGAATTCTGGGCATTAAAAAAAATGTTTTGCATTTTGTTCAGAAGGATTGTAAATTTCTTTCATAATGATGAACATTAAACCTATTTTTGTAAATCCCCTTCCTACGTGACACCTCAGCAAACATAGGAGACCTCAGGCAGATCTAGGGTTGGGCCCTGATTCCCACCTGGGGTCTTTGGTAGCCCCATTCTTATGGGTGCTCTCGAGACAGGACTTGAGTTGTTCAGACTTCTCCTCTTTCCTCTCTGGCTGTTCTCCATCACCAACCAAACCAGCACTGGAAGAAGGACCTGATGCTGGTGAGGCCAGGAGCTCTTGCCCTTTAGAGACTGGATTTGTTTCCTGTAGCTGCTGGAACAATTTACCAAACTGGGTGGCTTTAAAAAGCCGAACTTTGTTCCCTCACAGTTCTGGAAGCCAGAAGTTTGAAATCCAGGTGTCACCAGGGCCATACTCCCTCCTGAGGCTCTAGGGGATGTTCCATTCTTTGCCTCTCCCAGCCTCGGGTGGCTCCAGGCATTTCTTGGCTTGTAGATGCATCACTCCAATTCTGCCTCCATGTTCACATGGCCTTCTCCTCTCTGGTCTATGCCTCCTCTTCTATCTTTTATAAGGACACTTGTCATTGGATTTAGGGCCCACCTGGATAATGCAGGATGATCTTATCTTTAATTAAAATCCTTAACTTAATTACATCTACAAAGACACTTTTTCCAAGAAAGTTCACATTCACAGGTTCCGGGGATGAAAATGAGGACGTATGTTTTGCGGGGGGAGTTACCATTTAGGCCACAATTGAGACCATCCCTCTTTCTAGCCCAGGGCTCTTGACAAGAGGCCACGGAGGCACACACTGGATTCACATTTTGTAATGTCATTTGTCCCAAGTTTCAGCACCAAGTGTTGAATCGCCCACATCAAATGAAGTAAATTCTGCTGCCAATTTTAAGCATAGCTCTCTCCCTCTCCTCCCTAATATAGCAACATCTCTTGTACAACAGGTTATGATTGATTTTGAACAAAGCAGTGTCTTTTTAAGTTTCTGAGACCCAAAATCTCTCTTTCATTTTATGGTAACTGTTAGGGGCTTTGTTGGCAAGGATGACAGGAGTAATCACCCAAGAACAGATTTCTAGGTAATTTATACTTAGACAATCCAAACCTAATTCCTGAGTGACCTACACTGTGTCTAAGGAGCCTGAAATAATCACGTATTTACCCTTTACCCTGAAATTAGATGGTACTTACTATGCAATTACCTAGCCACTAAGTGACAATTACCATGTAATTAAATGGTCATTGCTTACCATATTATTAAATAGCATTGACATGATATTCGTTCTGCAGAACCTTGCACTGTTGCCACACAAGTCAGCTCCCCACCAAGAAAGTACAGTTGTTCGTGGGAAGCTCTGCCTTTTGCTTTGATGGCTTTCAAGTTGGCAGAAATTCCCGAGGCCATGTGCCTCTAAGGAAGCTGAGAAACAACCAAAGCTGGGCACAGATGTAACATGGCCTGCTGGGCCTGAGCCTCTCGCCAGGCTGGAGCAGCACCTCTGCAGCCCAGCCCCAGGCCAACACTAGGACATCTGGGTGAATTCCTCAATCCTTCTATGAGAACATTCTGCAGAGGAACAGTAGATATCATGTTCTTTCTCTCCCAGATGTGGTACCTACACAGGGGCAGAGCATGCTGGGAGAGACTGAAGCCCTAAGTAAAGCAAGAGCTTTATTTCAGCCTGGGAGAGACCATCACTAAATCATCAAGATAAACATAAGCTGCCTCATAAGTTCCATGAGGACAGGATCTTTTTCTATCTACCTTATTTATTGCCTTATCACTAACACCATTCCAGGCCCATTGTAGATGCTCAGTAAATATTATTTGGATGTATTTATTATTTATTTATTTATTTATTCATTTATTGGTATGGATCTATTACATGCCACCCACTATGCACTGAAAACTTTTAAGGACACTGAGTTTTGATGGAGTCTCAGAGAGGCTGAGTCACTTGCCCAAGGTCATTATACAACTAGTCAGTGGCAGATGCAAGACTGAACTCAGGTCTATCTGACTCTAAATGCTATGCTCTTCCTACAACACCATGTCTTGGCCACATACAACCTCAAACCACCCCGGATGCTTAGAAAGACTCAGAAGAGCTAATGGCTTCCCCGGATGGATCACTTTTGGGTCTAAACCTTCTTTATGTACAGCAACCATAATAGTTTCTATAACCTGTTATTCACATTTAGGAAATGAAGGAAGTGGAGCTCAGAGAGATTAGTTCAGCTCCAAAGTCACACTGCTAGTAAGTGAGGTTGAACTTGGACTCAGAGGCCATACATCTGCCTGGTGTTACTGGAGAGAGGCCGAATGCCTACCTCAGGCCCTTATATTTTTATCATTAAATTGTTATATCTTTGGGTCAGCATTGTTTCCAGATGTTACTGCTAAAATGTAACATCTCACTAGAACTTTCTAACACCCTAGATCAAATTACCTAGCCTCCAAAGACAAACTCAGGGGGAAACATGAGACCAGAGAGGAATGGATTAAGTTTGAAGTTGTATAGAGGAAAAGATTCAGGTGATGAATAACAAATAGGTCTCATCTTCAAAGTCAACTCTGATCAATAGATAGCAGCAGCCTGGAGCACCGTATTGCAAAGCCTTCTGAGGTTGTTTTAGGGCTCAGCAGGATAAGGTATCGTGATCGATCTGTGATGTCTGCTATGGACCCTGATGAGGAAGCAACTGCACACGGGCCTGGTCTTTACCATCTCTGATCTAGACTGTGGGATTCTACAAAATAAGGTCAGGTTTGGAAATTGGCAGGGCTGGGGAGAAGACAATGAGTGAGGCCAGAAGACAACTAAACAAATAAGCAGTCAAAGATATTTTTTCCCTCACATGCAGGTGCTCAAAAGAGAAAGTGAAAAATAGAGTGTCAGTAAAATAAAAACTACTAGTCAGGAAACCTTGCTTCCAGTCTCAGCTCGGCTGTCAGTTAACTGTAAGACTTTGACCCCATCACTGCCTCTGTGTCTCAATTTCCTCACCTGTAAAATGAAGATATTTGAGTAGCAAATCTCCAAACCACTTCCAGTTTCAGGATTCTTAAGCTTAGAGTGCATGGCACTGAATTGAGTGAGAAGAAGGGAAGAATAGAAGAAGGAGAGAAGTGGTAAAAGCTGATCAAACACTTTCCTTATTCCCTATAGGAGGGGTATCAGAAACAAGGTGGAAACCAATACTTCTGTTCTGGTCATGTTGAGTTTTAGACATCGATTCAACGTCCAAGCAGAGATGTCAAGTAGCAATTGAATATATAAGTCTAGAGCTCAAGGGAGATGCCTGGGTAGAAGAAATAAACTTGGGAATCATCAATAAACAGAGGGGGCTGGATAAGATCCCTTGGGGAGAGAATGAAACTAGGGAACAGAAGAGGGCCCAGTGGTGTTTCCAGGGTTTAGAATTTAAGAAAAAAGGGAGGAGCCACAAAGACTCAGAAAGAATGTCTAGTGAGATAGTGAGAAGCATAGGAAGAAAGGGTTTCAAGAAGGCAGTTGTCAGCTGGGTCCAATGCAGCTAAGAAATGGAGTTACATAAGGAAGGGGAATTAGCTTGGCAAGTTATATCATGGATGACCTTAATAAAGACTGTTTAAGGGAGTGATAGGGACAAAACCTGGTTAGAATGAGCAGAGCCGTAGGTGACACTAGAACAGTGCCTTAGAGGAAGAGAAAGTGAGGACAGCAAGTATGGACAAAATACCTGGGCTTGGGGGTCACATGGCTCATAGCTCATTGTTGGCTTATAATGTTTTTTTGAGAATGTAGGTGAAGGGGTCTGTCATAGCACTCGATATTGTAGGTGCTCAAAAATATAAATTCCTGTTCCTTTAATTCACCTGCATTTAATCAGTCATTTTCCACAGAGATGCCTTTCTGACAACTTGTCAGGGCCCCCTTTCAGAGTCTAGTATTAAAAGTCTTTTATCTTGCCCTTGGCCCTGGAGGAAACTGATAGACCTGTTAGGCTTGCCTGCTCATCCTTTCACCTCCCATGGTCCTGCTGGATGGATATCTCATCAGGCAGGCCACTGCTAAGGCCAGAAGATGCCTTATTCAAGGAAAGGAAATTAATCATGTACAAATAACTTCTAAGGAAACCCTGCCAAGGACGGTATGTGAGAGGCCCATGAATACTGCAATGAGGGCTGTCATCCTCAGCCACAGGTTCTACCAACCCTTCTGCAGGAATTTTACAGTCAACATCCTAGTGCTACCAAACAAGTATGGTTACTGACTCATTATTCATCTTACTTGCCTGCAGCAGAGACACCAGACTATCCATAGTAGCTGGTGATATTCATACTGACCAATCCATCCATCCATACAACCATCCGTCCATTGATTTGTTCAACCCACACCTTCTGAGCACCCATTTGCAGAGCTCTATGCTCCATGTTGTGGGATATGCAATGAAGAGTATGACATTTATGCAAAACTCATAAACAAATATTTATTGAATATCTACTATGTGCTAGTGTTCTAGGCTCTGAGGTTCAGCAGTGAACAAAACAAACTAAAATCCCAGTCCTTATAGAGCTTCTATATTCTAATAGTTCTGGGCCCTGGGCTCAGACATCTTATAAAACAGGTTGGGAAAGGATAACAACTAAAGACTGAAATCCCCATAGACCAAAGCAAATAGTTAAATGTCTGTCAAAAGGTTCAAGTGGTGAATGTATTAGAACCCATCCAAGGTGCTATCACCCAGCTCCGAAAGACTTCCTGGAGGAGGTGACACTGGAACAGTGCCTTAGAGGATAGAAGCTTTTGACAGAGGAGGATGAGTGGAGAGGGCTTTCCAGGAGGGCAAGATTAGGAGCAAAAGTAGAAAGATGGAGATAAGCAAGGATGTCTAAGATATGTGGGGGAGAAAAGACGAGAAAAACAGTTTGAGGTATGATGATGGAGAACCTTCAAAGCCAGACTAGGGAGTCTGGGCTTTGTTTGTGGGGAGCCATGCTGTAAATAAGGAAGGGAAATGAGGAAGCAGTGCATGAGGATGATCTCCATGTGCAGAACGTATAGGAAGATGAAACCAAAGTGGCTCCTGTGTCTGTAGTCCCAACTCAATGTCAGATGCCTTACATTTAGGACCTTGTGCTTTCTTCTTTTTAAATTTCTTAAATAATGTTTTATCCAGGAAAAAATCACAAACTTACAGAAAAGTTGCAAGTACAGTTTTTTCCTAAACTATTTGAGGGTAAGTTGCTGATCAAAATCCCCACCATCTCCAAATTCTTTTGTATTGAATTTCCTATACAAAAGGACATTCTCCTACATAGCCACAATAGAATTCTCAAAATCAGGAAGTTAAGATTGATCATTACCATTACTTGGTCTTCAGACCAAATTCCAGTTTCATCACTTATCCCAGTAATACCCTTTAAAGTAAATCAATCCAGTTCAGAATTTCACACTGCATTTAGCTGTCACGTCTGTTCAGTGTCCTTCACTCTGAGACAGTTCCTCAGTCTTTACAAACCTCATTTGAATCTCTCAACAACCTTGCTAGGTAGATGCTATTATTATCCCCACTGTGCAAGAGAAGAAACTGAGGCTCCGAGAGGTTAAATAATGAGTCCAAGGTGTCCTGGTGATAGAGGGTCAAACCATGTGTGATTCTGAAGCCGAGCATCCCAGCATCTGATCTGGAAAAGTGAGCAGTTAGGACTTAATCCAGTGAGAGCATCATGAGATTGATAAGGAACCAGTCCAAGCTCATGGCAATAGAAATAGATGTGAGGGACCACACCAAGGAAGAGTCAACCAGTAATTGGTTTGTTTGCTTGGCTCACTGAGAGCATCGGTTAAAAGATGACTGAGGTTTTGAGCTTGTGTGACTGTCAAGGATGGGGTGAGTGAGAATGGCAGTAAGTAAGCTCCTGTCTGAGCTGCAGAGATTTCCACCAGATGTGAGGTTTCAATGAGCTACCGGGATGGAGCTTTTCCATGGGAAGTATATCCCTGTGGGAAGATCTTTGTCTTGGAGGCAATGGAGCCCCATGTTGAAAGTTGAGGGCATCCCCCATACGGAAAGGCCATTGTCTTTGTTTTCTGCAGGTGAACCTCTTCAAAAATTTCCTCTATGTGTAGCTTCTTTTTAAAATGCAGTTACCGCTTGGAGGGTTAAATCATTAAACCCATGTAAACTTAATTTGAATTAGTTTATATCATCAATTGCCTACATGATAGGAAGAACTCAAAAAGTCACGAAAGCTCCAGTTACCAGGGGGCTTATAGAGAGTGGGCCCCAAAACCTCAGAGGAAAGTGTTATACAAAGACGGAAGAGGCATCAGGTAAAGACACCCAACTTCCCAGTGTGGGCAAATCAGAGAAGTAGGCAACACCAACAGAGCTTCTACCATCTGTCTGGCATAGTGTTCCAGGCTTTGCCATACATATCTCATCTGTCGACTCTCATGATGTCAGTGGTGCTCTCCTGATTTTAGAGATGAAGAAAATAAAGCTCAAAGAGGCTGAACACCTCATCCAAGTTCATCTACAGGACATAGCTGTGATCAAGTTAGGAATCAAACTTGCAAACCCAGGGGTATTCAGTCCCAAAGCCCAGGCTATCGACCCTGCTTCCCTGTCTCCATGAACCCTGGAGACTCATCATTGTTGGGTAGGTTGGGCTTCTGGCTGACCTTGACCCCAAGAGATCAGAAGGGTTCAACTAAGCCTTGTGGTCTTCCTTGGAAATGTACCTGGTTTGCACAAGTTGAGGCACTGGTGGAGCAGTGGGGTAAGCCACAGACAGCCTGCTGGCCTCAGGCCAGCTCTCTTCTTCCCCTCCAAGAGCCTGTGGACTGGCCTGACACAAGTGGCAGAAACTTCCTGCTTCCTGATTCTCCCCATATACATGTTGAATGGGCAAGATGGTCCCCCACATGACACGGGTCATGGGAGAAATGAAGACATGGACCCAGCAGGTAGTTGAACCAAGGACAAATCATATCCATCACATGGGTGTAATTTTCATGAAGCCTGCCGAACCCACAGCCAAGGTCATGTTACATCAAAGAGGCACCTAAGTGCTAATTAAATGCCACACCTCTCACCTAGGGATCTGAGTTACAGTAAGTCCCTACATATGAACCTTTTAAGTTGTGAACTTTCAAAGATGCGAATGTGCGTACCAGCCCCTGGATGCCAGCTGTTGTACTGTAGTACTGTACTTTTCCAGGTACTGTAAGAATAGAAATGTTTTCTTTATTTTTTGTGTTCGTTTGTTTTCTATGTACCTATTATTTGTGGGAAAAATATTATGAACCTGTTACAGTACAGTGCTATATAGCCGATTGTGTTAGACGGGTACCTAGGCTAACTTTGTTGGACTTGCGAACAAATTGGACTTAAGAACGTGCTATCAGAACGGAACTCATGGGCTTCCCTGGTGGCGCAGTGGTGGAGAGTCTGCCTGCCGACGCAGGGGATGCGGGTTCGTGCCCCGGTCAGGGAGGATCCCACGTGCCGCGGAGCGGCTGGGCCCGTGAGCCATGGCCGCTGAGCCTGCGCGTCCGGAGCCTGTGCTCCGCAGCGGGAGAGGCCGCAGCAGTGAGAGGCCCGCGTACCGCAAAAAAAAAAAAAAAAAAAAAAAAAAGAATGGAACTCGTTCGTATGTAGGGGACTTCCTGTATTTCAGTGATAATTTACCTCTGGACAATACCCACCCCACCCCCGCCCCTATCTGCCACATCCTCTTCTTTATCAGCCTCCCCTCTGGGGACCCAAGAAAGCACTGTGGGTTATCATCAGGCATGATGGAATAAAATAGAAAAGCCAGACCAACTTTGGTTCTAAAATGCCTGATGAGCCACCTTGGGCTCTAGTCTTTATCTCTAAAATGTAATGACAGTAGGGAAACTAGCACATAGTTTTAAGAATGAAATAAGATATGGCTTATTAAGTGTTTAGTTCAGGGCCTGGCCCTAAATAAGTGCTCGATAAATGTTACCTACAATCAAAATAAAACAACTCTGGACTTGGGGATGGAGGGTGGAGATACACTTGACATAGGAGGAGGGAACATTCCAACCAGGAGATCTGCAAATGTCTTGAGGATTAAGGAGAAAGGAGCTTTGCTTTTATAAGGAGGAGTGAACAAGGCTGGGGAGAACCAGGTGTGGGGAAGTAGGATGAACAAGGATGAATGGGTGGAGGTGTCCTGACCTGACAGTAAATCAGAGACAAGGCTGTGAGGCTTTTGAATCTTTGCTATTTTCAGGGATCGGTAAAATTCACCACAATGAAAGCATGTTTAAGCTCTGTGAGCCTCTGTTTCCTCCTCTGTAAAAAATGGGGATACTAAGTTACTTCCCAGGACTGTTGGGTAGCATGGAGACAAGGGATGCCATGTGCCAACCACAGGTCCTGCCGCACGGTGAACACTAAATAGTGTTCATTTTTCTTAACGTTGCGGAATCACTCTGTGATTGTTGCAAACCCTGTGCTCAGCACCTTAGGAGTGAAAACTATGTGGAAGATTCTGAGGCACTGAGGCAGAAAAGTCTGGAAGTAGTTGAGCATCTAAGATTAGCCCCCAAGAAGTTGTGATCGAGATGGGAATCAATGCCAGGGTCTTGCCTCCCTGCTGGTGTTGGACCAACACTTCAGCTGCAAACTTGTCATCCTTACCCAACCCAGTCAGAGGAGCCATCCCTGGGGGCCCTTCCTCCAGCCTCCCTGGATGCAGAGATCTCTGCAGCACCTGCAGACTTATTGAGAACACAGAGAGCTTCGGCCCCTTCTTTGCTGCCCTTTTCTAGGCCATAAGAGGAGACAAGTTTGAACATCTCCATCATCCCTGGGCTGTGCCATTCTAAGCCACAGCCTGTCTGAAATTAACACAGCATGGCGTTCAGGAAAATCCCAGCAGCATCATCAGCCTTCCTAGACCCAGAATACTGGCACTGCATTGATTTCTGTTCTCATACCTGCAGGCTGGGCACACTCTCCAAGTCCCCCTTTCCTGCAGATGGTTGACAGCTAAGCAGAGGGCAATGAACAAATGCTCCTTCCTGTGAACCCAGCTAAGGACCAGCGACCTCGGACACCCACCACAGCCCTTCAGTCAGCTCGTCCCATGGCGCTGCACAGCTTGCCTTGTGAGGGCTGACGTAAATATAGTTCCCTTGGGGCAGCCAGGAGGGGCCTGGCCAGCCAGCAACCCGTTACCAGCTTGCTCTTCACATGCTACTTGGTTTCACCACTTGGAGCTGCTCCACACTCTGGGCTCAGTACTCAAGGGCTCTGGAAGCAAGGCCAGCTTGCATTTTTATGGTTTTCTTCCTGCCACCTCGGCCCTGCACGCACCATCTCTAAGGATCTCCTCCTTTGTGAGGAGTGTTACAAAATGCTACAGAAATGCATCTGGATCTTACCTGAGCCTTGCAGTGCATGCTTTGGGCCTCACTGAGGCTGCCTCGGCTCCCGCAACACCTGAGACACATAAGCCCGAAGCTGAAATCATAAGAAAATACACTTTCTCAATGCACCTCTGGTGTCTTTTTGTCATGAAAAATGGGACTTAATGTAGAAACAAACAAAAAAGGCATATGATACAAAAGGATCCATTTTCTTGTGGGTGGTCTCTGTACCTAACCTAGTCCTCCAGAGCTGATCTTGGCTTCTCTCGACCCTGGTCAGGGCTCCCCACCCCAGCTCAGGGCCAGGTGCAAACCTGCCTCTGTCAGTCTGGCTCTTAATCTCACCTCTTTTGCTGGCACTTTAGTTACAGCGGTATCTCTGCAGAGACTGAGAACAGCCTGCAAGCTGCATTTGGCCTTCAGACAAATTTATTTGGCCCACCCCTTGGATGGCTTCCACATTTTAATTTTGTCAGTATTTTTTAACCTGACAATTTCACCTAAAAAAAAATATATATATATATCAAAATTTCTGGCTTTGCTCGGGGAAAAAAAATCAGAAGATCTGCTAACACTGGGTCCACATTTCTACACTGCAAAATGGACTGAAGCTGAGTTGCAGCAGGTCCCTTTAAACAGGGCATATGCTCTCCAGCTCACCACCATCAGACACTCGGTCATTTATTGATCAAAGTTATTGAGTGCCTCTAATAGACCAGCCTGCCCTGGGTCCTGCTGTTAGAGTGAAAAGAACAGAGTGAATTTCCTGCCATTTCAGAAGGTGTGTGCCAGCATCCCCCTTTTCTCCTAACAAGGAGAAGGGCAAACAGTCGGCATTCATCACCATACTCATACTGTTGTTTCCTTTTCAGTTAAGAGAACAGAATCACTCACACTGACCCCACCTCACTCTTATGTTACTAATGGGCACCTGTAGACATCTGAACAGGAACACCTACTACAATCCTCTTTTATCTGCCCAGACCACTAGAGGGAGAACACTGGAAGAGCAGGAATGTGACATGCATTCTTGTATTCTCAGAGATTATGTCAGAATCTGTCACAAAGTATATTCTTAGCAAGTAGAAATATAGATACAGAAAGATGTACACTAGGAATTGATACAATCAAAAATTAAAAGGTTAACTTGGAGACTGTATAGGGGATCTTGGTTCAAACGGGGGAACATGACCCCAGGTCAGCTTGAGCTTCAGTTACCTTGACACCCTCCCATGTCTGACCAAATATAGCTACCCAAGCAGTTACTTCCGTGATGCTTTTCTCAGTGATCAGTCTACCCCTTCATATGCCATCCAGGATCAGGGCTACCAGAGGACTTAAATATGAAAAGTAGAAGGCAAGAACATACCTGTTGCTGAGCAATGATCAGCAGAAAATGCTGAGTGACAGACTTTGAATCAGACATACCCCAAGATGCACACCAGATGATCCCAAGATGCCAGGACAAGAGACCACTGTGCTACCAAGAGTTTAATTGGTACAGGTCTCTCCAACACCTTCTGGGCAGAAGTCTAGTTACCCTCTATGGCAAAGTTTTAGTGGTAATGACCCACTAAAGATAGTGACTCAGATCAGAGGAGCATATGCTGAGCATGAAGTAGGCCCCAGTAATGCAGTTCCAAAGACGTGCAGGAGCTGGGACTTGCAGGGGCTGCACTGGCACATCAGCTCTGCAACACTGAGCAAGGTGGGGAGTGGCAAGGGCAGCCTCACCTCATCTGTTGTATCCCTGGAAGACAGGGATGCTCTTCAGGGCACTAGGGCCTCCCAAATGTTCTAGAGAGAATGACCTCTCTTGGCTCCAGATGGATCTGGTTTTCTTCTTTGATAAGTCATTTAGAGCTGGGTCTGGGAACTCTTGGTTGAAAGAATGGTAAGGAAGATCCAAGACCAATAAAAACAGCCACTCCTAAAGCCATCGGGTCACCAGCATGAGTCACTGCTGCCTCTCTTCAGTCCATCTCACTGCTTGACATCAAGTCCACCAGAGGGAGGGGCAAGAATAGAGGAAAGGGGGAAAAACAAACCAATGTTAGTCAAATACTTGCTTTGTGCTAAACCCTTTGGATGCATTGCCTCAATAGTCTTCCATCCAAACCAATGAAGAAAGTGCTTTTTTTTGTTCTCCATATTTTTTGGTATTCTTTTTTAAAAATTATTATTCTCCATTTTAGACTTGAGGAAATTAGGACTTGGAGGAGGTCAACAGTTTGCCCCAGGTCACAGGGCCAGGAAGGGGAAGAAGCAGGGATTTGAATCCAGGTTGACTGAATTCCAGAGGTGAAGTTCTTCACCACCAGACTAGCCTCAAACATGACAACTTCTAAACTCTGGACCATTCCAGTAAATACTTTGCTGGGTGGAGTTTACAAACATTAATCAAAATTAGGCTTAAAGAGTCTCTGTGAATTTATATTTTCTTGTGACCCCTGTCCCTCCCGATAACTTCCAGCATAACAGATGGAGAGGGAGTGAGACCTTCTCAGAGCTTTTCAAGGAAATCTAGAAGCTGCCTTCCTCTCCTCTGCCTTCCTAATGCCCCCTAATCACGGGAGATAATCAGAGCACCAGAGGATGATGTTGAATTCCAAGGGGGCAGTGCCCAGCATCCAGAGCAGAGGAAAGCCTACACAGGCTCTCAGAGTTGGAGGGATTTAGCCCAGGCTCAATCAGAGCATTGAGGGAGGCTGCTTAAATGGGCTTTCCCCTCTCCCCACACTCTTGGCCAGTGCCATGCCTTAAAACACGAGCTATATGCTGGCGATTTCGTGCTCCAGAACCACATATCTAAAGTGGATACTTCACTGGCATCTCAAATGTAATGTGTCTTAAACAGAATTCTTAAATTGCCCCATCCAAACTTGTGCCTGCTCTCTGAGTCTTCCTCATTAATAAATAGCTATTGTCCACTCAGATACTAAAAGTAGTGTCCTAGGATTCCATCTTTTTCATCTCAACTTCTTATCATGGAAAAGTTCACATGCATACAAAAGCAGACAGATTAGTATAATGAATCCCTACGTACCCATGACCCAACTTCCACACTTATCAGTTCAAGGTCACTCTTATTTCATCATCCCTTTTCTTCCTCCTGTATTATTTTCAAGCATAGCCCAGACCTCAGAGTTTGGTCCATGGACCAAACTTAGGAGGTTCCTACGACGTTTTCAGGAAATCTGAGAAGACAAAACTTTTATTATAATATTGAAACATTATTTGTCATTTTCACTGTATTGACACTCATGTTAATTGTGCAAAAGCGATGGTGAGTAAACTGCTGGTGCCTTAGCAGGAATCAATCATCATGGCAACATTATATTCTTTACTGTACTCACCCACATTAAAACAAACATCAGTTGCACTTAAGATGTCCTTGATGAAGTAGTAATAATTATTACTTTATTAAGCTTCAACTTTTGAGTTCACATCTTTTTAATAATGTGTGTGGCAAAATGGATGTTCCCATAAAGTGCTTATGTTGCACACCAAAGTATAATAGCAGTCTCAGGAAAAGCACTTGTGCAAATATTTGAGTGACCAGCTAAACTAGCCACTTTTTTCAAGGAGCACCATTTTTACTTGAAAGTGTGACTAACAGACAAACTCTGGTTATCCAGATTCAGCTATTTGACACACATTCTCTCAAAATTAAAGTGAGCCTGTCATTTCAAGGCAAACAACAGACAGCATTTGTTGCCAAAGTAAAATTCAAACCTTAAAGTGAAAATTAGAATTTTAGAAAAAAATGTATCTGCCAGCAATGTGTTTGATGGTTTCCAGATCACTGGAGATATTAACAAATGTGATTTTTTTAATATTGTATGATGAAATGTACCAAAATTTGGAAGATCTGAATATGCAGTAAAGCAATATTTGCAAATGACCAATGAATGATAATACAAAATCTTACATGGATAAAAGATCCAGTATAAGATAGACCTATGGACTGTAATGTTAATAGAGTACAAAAAGTTCACTGAGATGATTACAAATAGAAACTACCACATTTGATGTGGTATTAAAGAAGAATATACACAATAATCTGAATATTAAATATTTATTAATATTAAAATATTCCTGCCTTTACCAACTTTGTATTTGTATGAGGTCAAATTTTTTCATAAATTCCTACCAAAACAACATATTGCAACAGATTAAATTCAGAAGCAGATATGAGAACGCAGCTACCTTTTGTGAACCAGAACATCAAAAGATTTGCAAAAAATGTAAAATAATGGCACTCTTCTCACTAATTTTTAAAATATAATTATATTTCATAAAATGTCACTTGTGTTATAAATATTAATAACTGTATTAATAACTGTAATTAAATGTTATTAATTAAATATTTAATTTTTTAAAGTTTTAATTTCCAGTATAGGGAATATTAATAACTATAACCCACATTAAAACAATGCCCTTTGGGTTCTTCAGTAACTTTTATCTTTTTTTTTTATATAGCAGGTTCTTATTAGTTATTTATTTTATACATATTAGTGTATATATATCAATCCCAATCTCCCAATTCATCCCACCACTTCAGTAACTTTTAAGTAGATAGATATCCTGAGACCAAAACATTTGAAAACTGCTAATTTGCACTGTCAATATTTCTCTTTGTATCTCTTAAAGATCAGGAGTCTTTCTTTTATTAAACATAATTGCAATTTCACTCTTAAAATGAACAGCTGGCAGCAAAGATGTTGAGGAGAATTTGGAACTGAAACAGAAACCACAGCTTGCAAAATGTACCCTGACTTACAAATAGAGAATCTGTGCTAGACCAAGCCATGATGTACATCCCAGACTGTGTAAACCACAAACCCTTCTAACACCAGTCCATTCAGACCCATATGTTCTAAGACCAGATACTGATCTTAGAGACAAACTAATACCATCTGTGTACAGATGAATGAATTCTAAAGACAAGACCACTCAGCATTGCAGCAGCTTCCAAGATAAAAAAATTCCTGCTGAAACCATCTATGACTAACTGTAGCCCCCCAAAACCTTCTAAGTATCCCTTCCTTACCTGCTTTCTTTTGGGACACTCCATGGTTCCCCATGGTGTGCAGACTCCCTTGCTGCAGCAAGTAATAGATCTAACTTTTTAAAACTACAGCTGTGTTCCTGGGGTGAACTATAGTTGATGAGAATTGACAACCCTCAATTCAAGACAGCATCTTCTCCTGCCCAAGCCATTGCAACAGGCTCCTACCTATGCCCCCTGTTCTACTTACTATTGCTGCATAAAAAAATTATCCCAACACTCAGCAGCTTAAAGCAACCACTTTAATTTGCTCACGATTCGGTTGATCAGGAATTTGGAAACAGCACAGCAAGAGCACTTGTCTCTGCCCCCTGAGGTCTGGGGCTCAGCTGGGAAGATGCAAAGGACAATATTACCTTGACAACCGGAAGCTAAAATCACCTAAAACCTTGTTCACTCATATGTCTGGCACTTGGGCTGGGAGAACTCAAAGACTGGGGCTGCCAACTGGAGCGCCTACATGGAGCTTGTCATGTGCTTTGGCTTCCTCACAGCATGGCTGCCTGGGAGGTAACGGGAGTCGGACTTCTGCTGCATTCTATTGATTACAAACAAGTCAAAGCCTGCCTAGGTTCCAGGGGGGACAGTTAGACTTCATCTCCTGATGGAACCTATGAAGGTTCCAGAAGAGCATGTGAGATGGAAGTTATTGTTTGCAGCCATATTTGAAAAGCATAATCTGTCCTACTCCCTTTTAATTTTGTTTCTCTATAAACCATCTTCTGTTGAGTAGGCAAAATTATATTCCTAAAATTAAGCAAGTCATGTCATATTCTTGGTGGAAATCCTTCAATGGTTTCTCAACACACTAGGTGGGGAAACCCAGGCATTTTACTAGAGCCCAGAAGGCCCTGCATTTTCTAGTTCCTGTCTACATACCTGCCATTGTCCTGCTCACTCCGTTCCTGCAGCTGCTGTTCTCATTCCCAGCTCATTAGAAGGCTTGTTCCTTCTCCTCCTTCAAGGTTCAGCTTAAATGTAGCCTCCTCAGTAATGCCTTCTTTAATGATGACCTGTAAAGTAACCGCAGAGCCCAGAGTTAACTTAAGTGATTGACTGGTTGATTGACTGAAGGCAATATAAATAGCAGGCATTGCTTGCCACAGAATTTAGAATTCTCTAAGCAGCTCCCCAAATTTGTGCTGTGAAACATTAGCCAGAAGTTCAATCGACATTATTTTAAAATATGAATCCATAGCACATATCTTTATAAACACTTGAGTAAAACAACCCTGCAGAGTTTTCTGTATAGCATGACCACTCCAAGTCTGTAATATGCTAACTGCATGCTAGGTCTCCATGAAAAGAATGTAATAGGCAATAGTCCTCAACCTCCGCAAACACAAAACACTTTTTCCAAGTAGTATCTCCTGGCTCCACTTTGCAAAACCCTTTTCCAAACAGCTACGTCCCTAGGTTTACAAAGCAAAAGAAACTAGAGTCCCCAGCAGGTTGTTCTCCCTGTGTCCCTGACCCATGTCCTCCAAATGAGTTACAAATAACAGGAAACCTGTGGAAGGTCCAGGTCTTCTGGGAACAGCCTGATTGGCTGGAATCGAAGTCATACTCTTGACTAATGATTCTGATTGGCTGTCAGTAACACTCCGCTCATTGCAACTGTGTCCAGCAAATATATGAGCCTCTCATCTAGATATATGAATTATATTTTTTAGAGCAGTGAGTCATTGAGGCCAGGCTCTGCTGAGGATTGCATTCTTTTTATTGGGCCAAGAACCGCAAGGCTGGTTCCGGGCCTGCTCCCATATAGTAGAAGCATGTCTGCAGCTTCCCAGAAGCAGGCTGGCTGGCCCTGAGGATGGGGGAATGGGCTCACCAGGGGGCAATAACCTGGAGAGCTCAAAGGAGGTGATTTGTCTCTGCAGTCCCAATACCCAGTTCCCAGAATACATCTCTGAAACCATCAGGGAAGAAAAGTTTACATTTTTAGTAATGGCCAGTCCCAGATAATACTCACCTGAAATTCAGAAATGATCAGAAAATCAAAACAAAATATTATTATAGCTTAACAAAAGTGGACCCTCTCTCTGTATGATTTCCCAAGGAACTTAAGTTTGATAAAAATCCTCAGTTCTAACAAATCAGCACATCTTCATAGTAGCAATGACAGCTAACACACAGCCCTTGCTGCATGCCAGGCACTATAGACAGCACTTCACAGGTAGCTTCTCTTAATAGCCATCCTGGGAGACAGGTATGCAAATTGCCCCCATTTTACAGGTGAGGAAACTGAGGTACCAGCTGGTCACTGACTTACCCAATACCTCAAACCTATTAAGCAGAAGAGCAAGGGTTTGAATCCAGGTATAGCTAGCTGACCTCAAAACCCATGCTTTTAACCATTCTATAGCCTTTAACTAATATAATAGCTCAGCAAAGCTGTTGGCCCAGTCTAACTGCCTAGAGACACAGGATCTGACACTTTTCTCAACCTTTACTGTGCACATGAACCACCTGGCAATCGTATTAAAATGCAGATTCTGATTCAGTCTGGGGTGGGGCCTGAGAGCCTGCATTTCTAACAAGTTGCCAGCTGATGCTGGGTGCTGGCTGACTGGCCACACTTTGAAACTCTAAGACAATAGTTCTCAAATTCTGCTGTACATTACAGTCAACTGGGGAGCTTTCAAGAGTCCTGATGCCCTGTTCTCACCTCACACCAAATAAATCAGAACCTCCAGGGGTGGACTCCAGACAATGCTAGTTGTTTAAGCTCCCAGATGATTCCAGCGTGTAGCCAAGGCTGCTAACAATGCTCTGAGGGTCATGAGAGGTCCTGAGAATAGTGAGGAGGGGAAAGCCAGGTCTCAATTTGCTGCTGAGATGGGTGAATTTCGTAATGACGTTATCCTTGTTGGAATTTTCACCCAAATCATTACCCTCCCTAATCACCCATTCATGCCTAAGGAATCATGGTGGCCTGGCCTCCTTTGAAGGTAGCCATCTAGCATGATCCCAGATATCAAATGATTTGGCTTGTCTGCCACCCCCATGTCTTCCCCCCCACAACTTTTTTTTTTTTTTAATAGATGAGAGTGCTGTACTCATTGTAAAGCACAATGTAAAGACATAGGCTGCTCCTTACTTTTTCCGCATGAACGTACATGCAGAAAACAGTTGCAAAGATTTTATTTAGTACCTTTCTGTGCTTGACATTTAGAAAGAGAGTTCCATGCATAAGGGCAAATTTTTATACACCTTTTCTTCATACACATTTTACATACCCTTTTTATTGCCACCATTTTTAATATTCATAATATTGGATTCCCCACTAGGCACATAAATACATTTATCTGCAACTCACTCTGTTCACCCCTGGCACACACCTCCCTAGGGCTCACCAGTTTGACCTTGAACTTGGAGAAGGCCATTCGCACCACAGCCCAGCCACCAAAGTGCAAAGACTCAGAACATGGAGCTGCTTTCCTGCACACCCGCTCCCCTTGCAGGATGGAAAGTGTGAACATAAACAGCCTGGTGTTATTGAATCAGTGAGGGCTCCACCAGCTGTCTGTTTCTCTTGAGTCAAACCAAAATACTCACAACTGACAAATGAAAGAGAAGGGAAGGGAGAGGAAGTGTGTTGAAGTTAAAGGCTAAGAAGGAAAGAAAGAGAGAGAGAGAGAAAAACAGAAAGAAAGAAAGAAAGAAAGAAAGAAAGAAAGAAAGAAAGAAAGAAAGAAAGAAAGAAAGAAAGAAAGAAAGAAAGAAAGAAAGAAAGAAAGAAAGAAAGAAAGAAAGAAAGAGAAAGGGAGGGAGGGAGGAAGAAAGAAAGGAGGAAGGAAGGAAGAAAGGAAGGAAGGAAGGAAGGAAGGAAGGAAGGAAGGAAGGAAGAAAGAAAGAGGGAGGGAGGAAGGAAGAAAGAAAGGAAGGAAGGAAGAAAGAAAGAAAGAGGGAGGGAGGAAGAAAGGAAGGAAGGAAAGAAGAAAGAAAGGAAGGAAGGAAGGAAGAAAGAAAGAAAGGAAGAAAGAGGGAGGGAGGGAGGAAGGAAGAAAGGAAGAAGGAAGGAATTAGGTCAAAGACAGGATGCCAGAACAACCTTCTGATGTGGATTTGGGCTCTGTCTCCCAAAGGCCTCCTCCTTCCAGGGGTGTTTGTCCTGCCAGGCTCTCAGTGCACACTCATTGGAAGAACTTGACCTCACTTCTTTCTCTCACTCCCCTTCCTAGCTATTTTTCTCTCAACACCCCCTTTTCTTCTGGAAGGCAAGGAAAATAGATTAAGGAAAAAAATTTTTTTTTCTCCAAGGCTTAAATACCTGTTCTTCCCAGTAAAGGCTTGGAGGTCAGTGGAGATAGTCAGAAATATTCTGGCCGACAGAGGGCAGGAGCACGACAGGCAACTGTCTGTCCAGACAGGGAAAAGCAACAAGGACTCCTGTTTAGAAATGCCCAGAGAGGCATTTCAGTCAGCAGAGACAGTCCTACCAGAGGAAGAAATCACACGGGAGGCAACCTGATGTATTCCATAAACCAATCAGAACTATTTCAAGTATGAGACATAAATAACTTTCTCTGGAAAATTGGGTTGAGTCCACCATGCTTTGCAACCAAGCACTTCCCACACCTACAAATGGAGACCCAGTGTGGTCAAGTGTCATGTCCCATCACCCTTGAGTTGGCTAGGCTCTATGAGTCCCTGAGGGTGACCAACTTGTCCTGGTTTGCCTGGGACTTCCCTGGATTTAACCATGAAAGTCCTGCCTACTGAGAACCCCCTCGGTCCCAGACAAGCCAAGACAGTTGGTCAGCCTGGTTCCTTCCTCAGCCTAGGTTCTGGCCAACTATGAGAGGCCTCTCATCCTAGGGCTGGGCTGCTCAATCCTCATTACCAGCTGCATCCCTTGCAAACAAACGAGTGAGGAGGCCAAACTTTCCCTTAGCTTTCTTGGTACCAAGATGGACTCTTTTAAAATGAATGACTTGCATTCAGGGTTCATCAGTGTGGGACAAGGCTACATTTTCTTTCTGATGCTGGTGGAATAGTTACTTTGTACCCATTTCAAATATTTAGCTTTAATCTATACATAGTCAAGACTGGACCTCGGCAACATGCAGGGTCAAGAGATGCACTGATTTCCAAACCCAGTGTCTAGTGAACAGCCAAATGTTCTGTTAGGCTTGAGCAGTTCTCTGCAAAGACCAGATGCCCCAAGAACTATCCTTCGAGAACACCAGAGGCAGACATACAAGATAGATGGCATGGGCACCTTCAGGCAAAAACAAGCAGGAAAAAAATTGCATGGGAGATTTTTTCCTCATGTCTCATTCATCCTGGTTGTTCTTCCTTTCTTCTTCACCCAACATTTCAACCCTGACATCAGGTTCCTCCTGGTGTTTCACCTGGGTACTCATGTGACCACTCACCTGCATAGGGATTAAACTCAGCAGAGCCACCTGTGAGCCAGAAGGAACCACGCATATGTTGGGAGAGACTTGGGCCACTTCATTTGGAGCCGAGAGGGGTCAGAACAAACCTATGGAAAAATAACAAACACTAAGCGACACATTGATTATACTTTAATCCCAAAGAAATCATCATGAGTACAACCTCCTTTGGAGAGCACATCAAAAGTCTAAATGTAAAATTCTTTGTCACAGTGACCAGGACCAAATAACATCTGCCTTCTCCATCCCCCACTCCCTCCCTGAACTCTCAGGGGTCTCTTCTCAGTCCACGAGATTTGTTTGTGGTTTCACTACTCCTGGGCTGGCATTGGCACCCCAATGTCACCCTGCCTCTCCCCAGAGAACAAATGACCCCAAGAGATTTCTGGTGTGCAGAAAAGAGGAGAGCCCATGAGCTATGGTAGACAGTAATGAGAGAGGAGGAAACCTGCAGTGATACCAGGGCCAGAGAGCCCTGGCCCTCTCAAGATTAGTTTGGAACAAAAGCCAGGAAACAGCCAAGACAAAACAGCTAAAGAGAAATACAGTATCCTCAAGGTCACCTGAGGGTGGCCATCACAGCCAGGCTCTGAAAGGAGATGGTAGTGCACCAAGCGTAGATCACTTCTGCCCCACGTGACCAGGGACAAAGCAGAAGCACGTGGGGTGTGTTTTCAGCAAGGCCTCCTCCAGTCTGGGAGGCCATTGTTCCTCAACTTTACAGCCATGGGAACTCAAGGGGATCTCGGTTCTGGACTCTTAAAGGCTGCACCTGCCTTCCCCAGCATGCTGCTAATGCTACAGAAAACAATGTGGCCCCAAACTGTGATGCCACTGCCATAAAATGTTAGAAAAGCAGAATATTACACTACCAGCTCTAAATTTCTCCAGCAACATTTCCAATCCCAACCCCTCAGACTCTTCACCCCATCACGCTGAACTGAACTCCCCAAATGCAGCCTGCTCACTCATACACCTGAGCACATTGTTATAAAAATACAGTAAGTCCCCTACATACAAACAAGATCTGTTCCCAGAGCACGTTCGTAAGTTCAACAGAGTTAGCCTAGGTACCCAACTAACACAATTGGCTATATAGTACTGCACTGTAATAGGTTTATAACACTTTTCACACAAATAATAGGTACATAAAATACAAACACAAAAAATAAAGAAAACATTTTTTAACATCTTTATTTGAGTATAACTGTTTTACAATAGTGTGTTAGTTTCTCCTTTACAAAAGTGAATCAGTTATACATATACATATGTTCCCATATCCCTTCCCTCTTACATCACCCTCCCTCCCACACTCCCTATCCCACCCCTCTAGGTGGTCACAAAGCACAGAGGTGAACTCCCTGTGCTATGCGGCAGCTTCCCACTAGCCATCTAATTTACATTTGGTAGTGTGTATATGTCCCTGCCACTCTCTCACTTCATCACAGCTTACCCTTCCCCCTCCCCATATCCTCAAGTCCATGCTCTAGTAGGTCTGTGTTTTATTCCCGTCCTACCACTAATCTCTTCATGACATTTTTTTTTCTTAGAGTCCATATATATGTGTTAACATATGGTATTTGTTTTTCTCCTTCTGACTTACTTCACTCTGTATGACAGACTCCAGGTCTATCCACCTCATTACAAATAACTCAGTTTCATTTCTTTTTATGGCTGAGTAATATTCCATTGTATATATGTGCCACATCTTCTTTATCCATTCATCTGTTGATGGACACTTAGGTTGCTTCCATGTCCTGGCTATCGTAAATAGAGCTGCAATAAACATTTTGGTACATGACTCTTTTTGAATTATGGTTTTCTCAGGGTATATGCCTAGTAGTGGGATTGCGGGGTCGTATGGTAGTTCTATTTGTAGTTTTTTAAGGAACCTCCATACTGTTCTCCATAGTGGATGTATCAATTTACATTCCCACCAGCAGTGCAAGAGGGTTCCCTTTTCTCCACACCCTCTCCAGCATTTATTGTTTCTAGAGTTTTTGATGATGGCCAATCTGACCGGTGTGAGATGATATCTCATTGTAGTTTTGATTTGCATTTCTCTAATGATTAATGAGGTTGAGCATTCTTTCATGTGTTTGTTGGCAATCTGTATATCTTCTTTGGAGAAATGTCTATTTAGTTCTTCTGCCCATTTTTGGATTGGGTTGTTTGTTTTTTTGTTATTGAGCTGCCTGAGTTGCTTATAAATTTTGGATATTAATCCTTTGTCAGTTGCTTAATTTGCAACTATCTTCTCCCATTCTGAGGGTTGTCTTTTAGTATTGTTTATGGTATCCTTTGCTGTGCAAAAGCTTTTAACTTTCATTAGATCCCATTTGTTTATTTCTGTTTTTATTTCCATTTCTGTAGGAGATGGGTCAAAAAGGATCTTGCTGTGATTTATGGCATAGAGTGTTCTGCCTATGTTTTCCTCTAAGAGTTTGATAGTGTCTGGCCTTACATTTAGGTCTTTAACCCATTTTGAGTTTATTTTTGTGTGTGGTGTTAGGGAGTGTTCTAATTTCATACTTTTACAGGTAGCTGTCCAGTTTTCCCAGCACAACTTATTGAAGAGGCTGTCTTTTCTCCACTGTATATCCTTCCCTCCTTTCTCAAAGATAAGGTGACCATATGTGTGTGGGTTTATCTCTGGGCTTTCTATCTGTTCCATTGATCTATATTTCTGTTTTTGTGCCAGTACCATACTGTCTTGATTACTGTAGCCTTGTAGTAGAGTCTGAAGTCAGGGAGCCTGATTCCTCCAGCTCCATTTTTCATTCTCAAGATTGCTTTGGTTATTCGGGGTCTTTTGTGTTTCCATACAAATTGTGAAATTTTTTGTTCTAGTTCTGTAAAAAATGCCAGTGGTAATAAGAAAACATTTCTAATCTTACAGTACAGTACCTTGAGAAGTACAGTAGTACAGTACAACAGCTGGCATCCAGGATATAGATAGGTGATAGATAGATATAGATGATGATAGATAATAGATAGATAGGTAGATAGATAGATAGATATAGATAAATGATAGATGGATAGATAGAGAGAGAGATAGGAAGAACTGAATCCCTTTGCTGTATACCTGAAATTAACACTACATTGTAAATCAACCAAACTTCAATTTTTAAAAAATGAATAAGATAAATAGCCACTTTCAAGGACTTTACAACTACAGGATAAGACAAGACATGGTACTAATAACTCTCACATATGGAAGCAGGTTCTCTGGCAAGAGGACAAGATGCTATGTGGGGACACAGACACATGACAGACCACTTTTGGCTAGGCAGAGGCACATTTTTGTGGCACAGTTAAGCTGGGTCACCTGCTAAATGAGTCGGATTTTGACAGACAGGGTAGGAGGAAGGCATTCATTCCATGAGGGAAGAACAACAGGGTAATTATAAGGGGAACAGAGGTGAGGGTGCAGGACACGTTTGCAGATACTGTGTGTGCAGTGAGAGAGTGTGCAGAAAACAGGTGAGCCAAATACTCTAGAATAGGAGGCCAGGTTGGGAAGTGGTTACAGTACCACACAGGCAGTGGAGGGACACGAAATGTGTGGAGGGTTCGAGGGTGGTCTGTACAAAGGGGGACCTATCTTTCTCTTTTCCTGTGGTGCAATCACCCAGCTCAGTAGCTCAGTGACAGCCCTGAGACAAGAAAGGCCCTCATTCCCCTTTCCCAGGTTCATGTCTGCCTGGCCTGTAGGACTGACAGAATTTAAGATTTTGTGCTACTCAACACTGAGCATCCAGAAGTGAAGAGTGGCCTTGAAGTACCTGCACATCTTTTAAATTTTATGTAAAAACTCTTCTTTCATTTCTCCAATTTCCTTCCTCCTCTTTGGGATCTTTCCAACCCAGCACTGGAGCATCGCCGAAGAGGAAGCAAACAGCACTATGAGGGAACCTGGCCTAGTCTGCCCTTCAGATCATCTCCAACAATGGCCTTGAGCACATAAGCTCCAGCTCAGGTAGCCACAGCTGCTCTCTGCTAATTCAATACCTGTATTGTTGCTCTTTGCTCAATAAAGCTTTTGAGCACACTTAGAAAGATGAAATAGAAAAATAAGTGTTAGTGTGAGTGGGACCTCAGCTTGAACTGAAGCAATGTTTACTTGGGTTGCAGATAGAACTTGAGAGTTTTGAGGATCAATGGAGGATGCATCTCCACAATTTATAAGGAGCCAGGAGCCTGCTAGGAAGACCTCACGCTCAGACAAGAGTGAGCAGGGACACAGGCTTGAAAGAGGCAAAGAAAGGGAAATGATTTGAAATATTCCTTGGACTTGGTCACCAGAAGGTGCGGTAACCCAGCCCACACATGGGGGCCAGAGCCCTAGAACACAAGGGCTGCCATAAAGGAGTGTGTAAGGCAGGGAGAGGGTGTTTCCTTTCTATCCCTGAGAATCAGCAACAGAGAAACCTCTTTGGTGGAAGAGGTGACAAGACCCTTCAAGGTTCGATGGAGTCTCAGAGAGGCTGAGTCACTTGCCCAAGGTCATTATACAACTAGTCAGTGGCAGATGCAAGACTGAACTCAGGTCTATCTGGCTCCAAAAGCTGTGCTCTTCCTACAACACCACATCTTGGCCACATACAGCCTCAAACCACCCTGGATGCTTCGAAAGACTCAGAAAAGCTAATGGCTTCCCCAGGATGGATCGCTTTTAGGTCTAAGCCTTCTTTATGTACAGCAACCATAAGAATGCCTCAGCGGGAGAGGAGGAAAATGCTAGAGGCATCAGGGAATCAAGCAAACGACTCCCAGGGCACATGTGGGCACCCCACATACCCTTTTGCAAGAATCCGAGAGGGGCTGGATTTCCCATTTAGCAGAGGAAGGCAGATCCCTGGAAATACTGTTTTATAACAAAATTTTGACCCCATTTTTAACTCTAGGCTGAGGTTCTCTGGGAAAATCTTTGTTGGGCTGATAAAAAAAAATCTGGGATGATATTTGATCCCATTTTTTTCAGCAAGTACACCTCTCTCTCCCATCTCTTTAACAAAACCCCTCCTCTCCTTGACCCCATTCATCCTGAATGACACCCAAAAAAAATCCAAAAGGAAGCTTAGCTCTTATATAAACTGTAAAGAATGTGCTTAACATCTTGCTTTAGCTTGATAAGCTCCAGCAGAAATAAGAATATCTGAAGTAAAGGGTTCAATTAAAATCATTTGCTTTAGCACTCGAAGTCTTTTTCTCCCTGATTCTTAATTCTCTCTCTCAGAGACTTCTGAAGATTATCCTTCCTTTTCTCTAAGCAATGGTATTATTTGGTGTCCTTCTGGCTTTTCTGATCTCTTGTCCCTAAAACTTTCCATCAGTTTGCTGTGCCTTGTGATTAGTGAAGTTTAAAGAGGAGAGTTTTAACAAATATGAACAGCCTGGTGCATTTGGATTTGGGGCCCAGAATCCTGGGAAGGGTTTTCTACCGATTACCATCAGGGATAATGTAGACAAGCACAAATATTTGTGGCTGCTGCTAGTCCCAAAAGTTCACAAATATCATCTTTGTAATTTACTACAATAGTAAGAAAGGGAGAACATCCAGTACACACAATGGGAGAATAGATGACTGTATTACAAGGATACACAGATCTCTTCCATAACATATATGGGAATATCTGTAGCATCAGTGCAGTAAATGTGTCAACTTCTCAGATGCTGTTATTCCAGGGAAGTCAAGGAGATTAAAAAGTACAGGCCCCCTCTCCACATGAACAACTCATCCCTTCCTTGCAATTTGCTCAGTTCTTTAGGATATGTGTTGTTTTGTGTCTGCCATACACTTAGACATTTGAGCCTAGAAAAAGGAAGTAGTTTGTCCAAGGTGACACAGCCCTCCAGCACAGAGCCTGGAGGAAAACACACCTTCTGCCAAATCCTCCTGCACCCCCAACATTGCCCTGAATTGCAAACTTCTTAACACAGCCCTCCAGCACAGAGCCTGGAGGAAAACACACCTTCTGCCAAATCCTCCTGCACCCCCAACATTGCCCTGAATTGCAAACTTCTTAAGGATGTGTGAGCACCTGCCCTGAGCCAGACACTCGGGGATTCCAGGAACACGGGAAGGAGTGGCACAGACAGAGTCCTGCTCTCACAGAGATGACTTTATAATGGAGAATTTGGGCTACCCAAAATGTATACAGAATTACAGGGCCTCCCTGGTGGCGCAGTGGTTAAGAATTTGCCTGCCAATGCAGGGTACATGGGTTCGAGCCCTGGTCAGGGAAGATCCCACATGCCATGAAGCAACTAAGTCCATGAGCCACAACTACTGAGCCCTCGTGCCATAACTACTGAAGCCTGCGCACCTAGAGCCCACGCACCGCAATGAAGAGTAGCCCCCGCTCGCTGCAACTAGCGAAAGCCCACACGCAGCAACAAAGACCCAACGCAGCAAAAAATAAAAATAAAATTAATTAATTTAAAAAAAAAAGAATTACAAAGCATGGTGTTATGATGGAAATAATCTAGGTGGTTAGAAGAAGGACCATGAGGGGTAGGGTCTTCTTTGGAAAGAGAGGAGCAGAGGTGAAAATTAAGCTGAGACTTGTACTCTAAGGAACAACCCATTTGAAGTATTGATGAAAGAGCCTTCCAGAAGGGGGAGAGCATGAGAAAATCTGAGCTGGGAAAGGATTCAAGTATTGTGGTCCCAAGCTGGTAACACAGCCAATGTGGCCAGAGCATAAGAATCGGTGGCATGGATAACGGAGAGGCAGATTAGCATCAGCCTGTGCAGGCTGTGCTCAGGGATTTGAATTTTATCATCATTACAGTGGGAAGCCATTGGAAATTGTTAGCAGAAGAGTGACATGATCATATATACATAATTAAAACGATGTCATTGTTGTGTTAAATATGGACTGTAAGAGGGTAGGAGTGGAACGAGCTGAATGGTGGCTTTGCAGGCTCCTTCAAAGAAGTTTTTCCTGGACTAAGGTAGTGGGAGTTGGAAACGGGGCAAAGCGAGTGGAATTGAGCCATGTGGCAAACTTGGAGGATGGACTGTAATAGGGGAAAAGAGGAATCAGAGCACCCCACATGTTTGTGAATTCAATTACTGGGTGGTTGGTAGTGCCATTTTCAGAATTAGGGCATGGGGGCAGGCTTTAAAGAAACCAAGATACAGACATATAAAGTTTGAAATATGAGATATGAGATATATGAATGAAAATTCGGGTAGTTTGGGATGTGAGTCTGGACCTCAGAGGAAAGATCTGGCTGGAGATATACTTTTGGGAATCTTCATCTGAAAGATGATATTTAAGTCTAAAAGAAAAAATGATGCCACCTAAGATTGAAGGGAGAAAGAACAAGATACCCTGGCCTAATCTCAAATTCCCAAACTCTAGAGGTCAGGTAGAAAAGAGTAAGGGACATGGAGGAGAAGCAGCCAGTGAGGTAGGAAGAAACCAAAATAGTCCAAAGCCAGAACAAAATGTTTCAAAGAGAGTGGGTGGTGAGCTGTGCAGGATGCTGAGGGAGGCCACCCACCATGGGGACATGGGGATGACTGGAGACTCGGACAGAAGTTGTTTTGGGGGGTGAGGGGTGAAGGCAAAAACCAGAGTGGAGCTGCTGAGGAGCGAAGACAGATGAGTAGAGAAGCTTTTCAGGAAGTCTGGTTATGCTGGGAGCAGAGAAATGCAGCACAACTGGAGGAGATGGCATCCAGTGAATTTTTTTTTTTTTTTTTTTTTTTTTTTTTTCCTATATGCGGGCCTCTCACTGTTGTGGCCTCTCCCGTTGCGGAGCACAGGCTCCAGACACGCAGGCTCAGCGGCCATGGCTCACGGGCCCAGCCGCTCCGCGGCATGTGGGATCTTCCCAGACCGGGGCACGAACCCGTGTCCCCTGCATTGGCAGGCGGACTCTCAACCACTGCGCCACCAGGGAAGCCCCAGTGAGGCTATTTTATGTTGGGGAATCCTCAAGCCCATGTGCGCATTGGTGAGAAAGATTGTGCAGCGAGAGGTTGATGATGATGCAAGAGAGGAAGGGGCCAACAGAAGAGTCAGGTCCTTGAGAAGAAGAGAGGGGAGGAGACCCAGAGCCCTAGTGGGGGGCCGTCTTTTGGTAAAAGGAGAGATGCTTCCTTATTGTAACCACCTGCAAGAGCAAAAGCGTTGGTACAAATACAGGTGGGTACTTAGGTGGGCAGTGGACAGAGAGGGCAGTTCACATCTGAGTCTGTGTGTCCTCAGGGACATACAAGGTAGGCACATTGGGGGAGAATGACAGTGAAGAAGGGAGTGGACAGTCCAAGAAGGGAGTTTACATTCTTCTTGGGACATAGGACAGGTTGTAGAGAGGCCATTTTAAGATTCTGATTTAAGTAAATCCAGACAATGCTGTTGCATGACTCTCTCTGGCTGTGCTCAGAAGCTCAGCATGGCGACTCTAAAGGTTACTTTTATATATCAAGCTGGCAGGGGCCTGGTGTCCAGATATTTGGTCAAACATTATTCTGGATGTTTCTGGGAGGGTGTTTTGGGGGATGAGATTAACATTTTTTTTAACATCTCTATTGGAGTATAATTGCTTTACAATGTTGTGTTAGTTTCTGCTGTATAACAAATTGAATCAGCTATACGTATAAATATATCCCCATATTCCCTCCCTCTTGCGTCTCCCTCCCTCACTCCCTATCCCAACCATCTACGTGGTCACAAAGCACCGAGCTGATCTCCCCATCCTATGTGGCTGCTTCCCACTAGCAATCTATTTTACATTTGGTAGTGTATATATGTCAGTGCTACTCTCTTACTTCGTCCCAGCTTACCCTTCCCCCTCCCTGTGTCCTCATGTCCACTCTCTACTTCTGCATCTTTATTCCTGTCCTGCTCCTAGGTTCATCAGAACCTTGTTTTTTTTTTTTTTTTTTAGATTCCACATATATGTATTAGCATACAGTATTTGTTTTTTCCTTTCTGACTTACTTCACTCTGTATGACACACTCTAGGTCCATCCACCTCACTAGAAATAACTCATTTTCTTTCCTTTCAATGGCTGAGTAATACTCCATTGTATACATGTGTCAAATCTTCATTATCCGTTCATCTGTCAATGGACATTTAGGTTGCTTCTATGTCCTGGCTATTGTAAATAGAGCTGCAATGAACATTGGTGTACATGACTCTTTTTGACATGGTTTTCTCAGGGTATATGCCCAGTAGTGAGATTGCTGGGTCATATGGTAGTTCTGTTTGTAGTTTTTTAAGGACCTCCATACTGTTCTCCATAGTGGCTGTATCAATTTACATTCCCACCCACAGTGCAAGAAGTTTCCCTTTTCTCCACACCCTCCCTAGCATTTAGTGTTTCTAGATTTTTTTTGATGATGGCCATTCTGATCGGTGTGAGGTGATACCTCATTGTAGTTTTGATTTGCATTTCTCTAATGATTAGTGATGTTGAGCATCCTTCCATGTGTTTGTTGGCAATTTGTATATCTTCTTTGGAGAAATGTCTATTTAGATCTTCTGACCATTTTTGGACTGGGTTGTTGTTTATTTGATATTGAGCTGCATGAGCTGCTTGTATCTTTTGGAGATTAACCCTTTGTCAGTTGCTTCATTTGCAAATATTTTCTCCATTCTGAGAGTTGTCTTCTCATTTTGTTTATGGTTTCCTTTGCTGTGCAAAAGCTTTTAAATTTCATTAGGTCCCATTTGTTTATTTTTGTTTTTATTTCCATTTCCCTAGGAAATGGGTCAGAAAGGATCTTGTTGTGATTTATCTCAAAGAGTGTTCTTCCTATGTTTTCCTCTAAGAGTTTTATAATGTCTGGACTTACATTTAGGTCTTTAATCCATTTTGAGTTTATTTTTGTGTATGATGTTAGGAAGTGTTCTAATTTCATTCTTTTACATGTAGCTGTCCAGTTTTCCCAAAACCACTTACTGAAGAGGCTGTCTTTTCTCCACTGTACATTCTTGCCTCTGTTATCAAAGATAAGGTGACCATATGTGCCTGGGCTTATCTCTGGTATTTCTATCCTGTTCCATTGATCTATATTTCTGTTTTTGTGCCAGTACCATACTGTCTTGCTTACTGTAGCTTTGTAGTATAGTCTGAAGTAAGAGAGCCTGATGCTTCCAACTCCATTTTTCTTTCTCAAGATTGCTTTGGCTATTCAGAGTTTTTTGTGTTTCCATACAAATTGTGAAAGTTTTTGTTCTAGTTCTGTGAAAAATGCCATTGGTAGTTTGATAGGGATTGCATTGAATCTGTAGATTGCTTTGTGTAGAGAAGTCACTTTCACAATGTTGATTCTTCCAATCGAAGAACATGGTATATCTCTCCATGGTATATCTCTGTGTATCATCTTTAATTTCTTTCATCAGTGTCTTATAGTTTTCTGCATACAGGTCTTTTGTCTCCCTAGGTAGGTTTATTCCTAGGTATTTTAATCTTTTCATTGCAATGGTAAATGGGAGTGTTTCCTTAATTTCTCTTTCAGATTTTTCATCATTAGTGTAGGAATGCAAGAGACTTCTGTGCATTAATTTTGTATCCTGCTACTTTACCAAATTCATTGATTAGCTCTAGCAGTTTTCTGGTGGCATCTTTAGGATTCTCTATGTATAGTGTCTTGTCATCTGCAAACAGTGACAGTTTTACTTCTTCTTTTCCAATTTGTATTCCTTTTATTTCATTTTCTTCTCTGACTGCTGTGGCTAAAACTTCCAAAACTATGTTGAATAATAGTGGTGAGAGTGGGCAACCTTGTCTTCTTCCTGATCTTAGTGGAAATGGTTTCAGTTTTTCACCATTGAGGATGATGTTGGCTGTGGATTTGTCATATATGGCTTTTATTATGTTGAGGTAAGTTCACCCTATGCCTACTTTCTGGACAGTTTTTATCATAAATGTGTGTTGAATTTTGTCAAAAGCTTTTTCTGCATCTATTGAGATTATCATGTGGTTTTTATCTTTCAGTTTGCTAATATGGTTTATCACATTGATTGATTTGCATATATTGAAGAATCCTTGCATTCCTGGGATAAACCCCACTTGATCATGGTGTATGATCCTTTTAAACTGCAGTTGGAGTCTATTTGCTAGTATTTTATTGAGGATTTTTGCGTCTATGTTCATCAGTGATATTGGTCTGTATTCTTTTTTTGTGACATCTTTGCCTAGTTTTGGTATCATTGTGATGGTGGCCACAAAGAAGGAGTTTGGGAGTGTTCCTCCTCTGCTATATTTTGGAAGAGTTTGAGAAGAATAGGTGTTAGCTTTTCTCTAAATGTTTGATAGAATTTGTGTGTGAAGCCATCTGGTTATGGCTTTTGTTTGTTGGAAGATTTTTAATCACAGTTTCAATTTCAGTGCTTGTCATTGCCTGTTCATATTTTCTATTTCTTCCTGGTTCAGTCTCAGAAGGTTGTGCTTTTCTAAGAATTTGTCCATTTCTTCCAGGTTGTCTATTTTATTGGCATATAGTTGCTTGTAGTAATCCCTCATGATTCTTTGTATTTTTGCAGTCAGTTGTCACTTCTTTTTCATTTCTAATTCTGTTGATTTGAGTCTTCTCCCTTTTTTTCTTGATGAGTCTGGGTAGTGATTTATCAATTTTGTTTATTTTCTCAGAGAATATGGTTTTACTTTTATTGATCTTTGCTATTGTTTCCTTCTTTTTTTTCATTTATTTCTGATCTGATCTTTATGATTTCTTTCCTTCTGCTAACTTTGGGGTTTTTTTTCTTCTTTCTTTAATTGCTTTATGTGTAAGGTTAGGTTGTTTATTTGAGATATTTCTTGTTTCTTGAGTTAGGATTGTATTACTATAAACTTTCCTCTTAGAAATGCTTTTGCTGCATCCCATAGGTTTTGGGTTGGGTTTCATTGTCATTTGCTTCTAGGTATTTTTTGATTTCCTCTTTGATTTCTTCAGTGATCTCTTGCTTATTTAGTAGTGTATTGTTTAGCCTCCATGCATTTGTATTTTTTACAGTTTTTTTCCTGTAGTTGATATCTAGTCTCATAGCATTGTGGTCAGAATAGATACTTGAGACAATTTCAATTTTCTTAAATTTACCAAGGCTTGATTTGTGACCCAAGATATGATCTATCCTGGAGTATGTTCCATGAGCACTTGAGAAGAAAGTTTAATCTGTTATTTTTAGATGGAATGTCCTATAAATATCAGTTAAGTCCATCTTGTTTAATGTGTCATTTAAAGCTTGTATTTCCTTACTTATTTTCATTTTGGATGATCTGTCCATTGGTGAAAGTGGGGTGTTAAAGTCCCCTAGTATGATTGTGTTACTGTCGATTTCCCCTTTTATGGCTGTTAGCATTTGTCTTATGCTTTGAGGTGCTTCTTTGTTGGGTGCATAAATATTTACAATTGTTGTATCTTCTTCTTGTATTGATATCTTGATCATTATATGGTGTCCTTCTTTGTCTATTGTAATAGTCTTTATTTTAAAGTCTATTTTGTCGGATATGAGAATTGCTACTCCAACTTTCTTTTGATTTCCATTCACATGGAATATCGTTTTCCATCCCCTCACTTTCAGTCTGTATGTGTCCCTAGGTCTGAAGTGGGTCTCCTGTAGACAGCATATATACAGGTCTTGTTTATGTATCCATTCAACCAGTCTATGTCTTTTGGTTGGAGCACTTAATCCATTTACATTTAAGGTAATTTTCGATATGTATGTTCCTATTATCATTTTCTTAATTGTTTTGGGTTTGTTATTATAGGTCTTTTCCTTCTCTTGTGTTTCCCATCTAGAGAAGTTCCTTTAGCATTTGTTGTAAAGCTAGTCTGGTGGTGCTGAATTTTCTTAGCTTTTGCTTGTCTGTAAAGGTTTTAATTTCTCCGTCGTATCTGAGTGACATCCTTGCTGGGTAGAGTAATCTAGCTTGTAGGTTTTTCCCTTTTATCACTTTAAATATGTCCTGTCACTCCCTTCTAGCTTGCAGAGTTTCTGCAGAAAGATCAGCTGTTAACCTTATAGGGGTTCCCTTGTATGTTATTTGTTGCTTTTCCCTTGCTGTTTTAAATATTTGTTCTTTGTATTTAATTTTTGATAGTTTGATTAATATTCATCTTGGAGTGTTTCTCCTTGGATTTATCCTGTATGGGATGCTGCGCTTCCTGGACTTGACTATTTCCTTTCCCATGTTTGGGAAGTTTTCAACTATAATCTCTTCAAATATTTTCTCATACCCTTCCTTTTTCTCTTCTTCTTCTGGGACCTCTATAATTCGAATGTTTTGCATATAATGTTGTCCCAGACGTCTCTGAGACTATCCTCAATTCTTTTCATTGTTTTTTCTTTATTCTGCTCTGCGGTAGTTATTTCCACTATTTTATTCCCCAGGTCAGTTTTCTGTTCTTCTGCCTCAGTTATTCTGCTATTGATTCCTTCTAGAGAATTTTTAATTTCAGTTATTGTGTTGTTCATCATTGTTTGTTTACTCTTTAGTTCTTCTAGGTCCTTGTTAAATATTGCTTGTATTTTCTCCATTCTATTTCCAAGATTTTGGATCATCTTTACTATCATTATTCTGAATTCTTTTTCACATAGACTGCCTATTTCCTCTTCATTTGTTTGGTCTGGTGGGTTTTTACCTTGCTCCTTCATCTGCATCATATTTCTCTGTCTTCCCATTTGGCTTAACTTACTGTGTTTGGGGTCTCCTTTTCACAGGCTGCAGGTTCATAGTTCCCATTGTATTTGGTGTCTGGCCCCAGTGTGTAAGGTTGGTTCAGTGGCTTGTGTAGGTTTCCTGGTGAGGGGGACTGGTGCTTGTGTTCTGGTGGGCAGGGCTGCATCCAATGCTGTGTTTTGAGGTGTCTGTGGACTTAGTATGATTTTAGGCAGCCTCTCTGCTAATGGGTGGGGTTGTGTTCCTATCTTGCTAGTTGTTTGGCATAGGTTGTCCAGCACTGGAGCCTACTGGCCATTGGGTGGGGCTGGGTCTTAGCATTGAGACGGAGTTCTCTGGGAGAGCTCTCGCCAATTGATATTATGTGGGGCCAGGTGGTCTCTGGTGGTCCAATATCCTGAACTCGGCTCTCCCACCTCAGAGGCTTAGGCCAAACACCAGGCCAGAGCACCAAGTCCCTGTCAGCCACACAGCTCAGAAGAAAAGGGAGGGAAAAAAAAGAAAGAAAAAAATGAATAAATAAAAATAAAATAATTAAAATTAAAAATTATTAAAATAAAAAAGTTTTCAAGTAATTTTTTAAAAAGAAGAGAGCAACCAAACTAATAAACAAATCTACCAATGATAAAAAGAGCTAAAAACTATACTAAGATAAACATAAAAATCAGAAACGTGTCAGGCGCAGACAGCCAACCCCAAGTCTACAGTTGCTCTGCCGCAGACAGTGTTTGGATTTGAACTGCAACATCAGCTCTTCCATGGGTTTCCAGCTTGATGCTCTGTAAATTTTGGACTTGACAGCTTCCCTAATCATGTCAACAAATTCCTTAAAACCAGTCTGTCCATCTGTGTCTCTCCCTCCTTATATGTATATATCTAAGTGCCCTCTGTGGATTCTATTTCTCTGGAGCACACTGAATAACTCAGGCACCAGGAGGCTTGTGGAGGCCAATCCAGAGCAGGGAGTGAAGGACAGCGAGTTGAGGAGAGTTTCAAGCAGATGGTTAGAGCAGACACCCCTTTGTTCATGGGTTGTATTCTCCAGATTCAGACTTGCTGTAAGGAGATCCCTGGACTGGAAAAAGTAAAGCCAGTTTAGAATCATGTCCTGTTAATGAGTAGAGAATGGACCATTTTCTCTCCATTAATGATGCTCCTTTCACCATGAAGGCCTTTCTTATTTCTCCTCAGGAGAAATCTTCCCAGCTTCTGACTAATCCTGGTCTAGAGGTTTCTTGGACCTCTGGAAAGGGCAGGGATACAAAATAAAGACAACTCCTTCTCAGAATCATGTATATGAGTCCCTATTTATAAGGGCACACATTAAGCCTTTTAACCTTATCTGCAAGTGGGGCCCAGCACAGCCTCACTGAACCACAGTAAAGGATTGAAGAAAGATGCCCAGTGAGGATGTTAACCTTCAAATCCTGTTACCAAACCACAAAACCTATTACGTGCTTGTATTGATCACCTCCCATCCACCTCATTGGTGAAGGAGGGATCCCCAGCCCTAAATAAATATATTGGTTTTGTCAAAAAGTTTGTTCGGGTTTTCCATAAGTTGTTACTGAACGAACTTTTTGGCCAACCCAGTACAACGCCCTACACTGGACCGATGAGATTGGCAGAAGTTTATTAATTACATATCCTCACAGCCCAGGGGGCAGAGGACACTGCACCTTGCAGGGCCACATGGGGACTGCACTCAGGAACAAAGTGGACAACCAGGAGCTGTGAGAGGCAGGCTTTGTAGTGACAAGATAGTGATGTGACTGTTGGTTCCAGTGGGAGGATGTGTTGGTTTGTTGAATAACTCCTTGGGTTGGTAGGGAAGTAAGGACCCTGTGCAGCAAAGCTGATGCCACTGGTAGGGGAATTAGCTGGGTGAGGAACCTTTTCCTGCTGTGTGAGGGTCACATCTGGTGAGGTATTTGGGACCCTGTGAGGCTCAGAGATGTCAAGGCAATGGCAGCACTTGAAATTTTATGTCTTACAGATTCAGAGCTCTGAATTCATAATGTTTAATCTTGTGATGATCTTGTGAACAGTATATTTATAATCAAATGTTTTGGTATGTGTTAAAGGAATTAATATGAGAAATGTAAATATTTGAAATATTCCATAATTTCTTTTTTAAAAACTTCTATCCATATGTCTTTGTCAGCTCAGGCTCCCATAACTAAATTCATGGACTGCGTGGCTTAAAAGATGGAAATTTATTTTCTCACAGTTCAGGAGGCTAGGAGTTTGAGAGCAGGGTGTCAGCATAGTTGGGTCCTGGTGAGAGCTTTCTTCCTGCCTGGCAGGTGGCCACCTTCTCACCATGTCCACATGTAGCTAAGACATGGAGAGAGAGAGTTCTCTGGTGTCTCTTTTTATAGTGGCACTAATCCCATCATGAGAGCTCTACCCCCATGGCCTCATGTAAACCTAATTATCTCCCAGTGACTCCATCTCCACCTGCTATCATACTGTGGGGCTTAGACCTTCAACATATGAATTTAGGGAGGACATAGTTCAGTTTCTAGCACCACACAATGCCATATCATTCAGTAATAAAAAGAACAGACTACCTGTACACACAAGCATGTAGATGAATCTCAAAATCATTATGCTAAATAAAAGAAGGCAGACAGAAGACTATACACCATGTGATTCCATTTATATAACATTCTACAAAAGACAAAACTGCAGGGACAGAAAGCCGCTCAGTAGTTGCCAAGGGTTGGGTATTGGGGAAGGGGATTTACTGCAAAGGAGCAGAAGGGAATTTTTTTGGAATGATGGAACAGTTCTATACCTTAACAATGGTCATGGCTACCCCACTGAAGGCACTTATCATAACTTATCTAACTGTACAGTTTAAAAGCATGGATTTTATTGCATGTGAATTATTCCTCAATAAACCCCCCAGAAAGTCACCTTCCACTTGGATAATGCTTTACAGTTAACCATGCCTTTCTCATCCATTACTTTGTTGATTTTCACAACTTGGTAAGGTAGGCAAAGCGATATTATTATCTCCACAGGGTTTGGGGAGGTTGGGGACTTCTGAGCTTGTTCAGCCTGCAAAAGAACTGAATGTTCTGAGTCCTAAACAAGAGTTCTTCCCCCTCCACCCCGAAAATCTGATCAGTCAGTAATGTCAATGACAGGCTCCATCACCTACTCCAGGTTGTACTCTGTGATACATGCTTTCCATTCATTCATTTATTTTATTTTCTTCTCACAAATAAGCTCTAAGGAAGTGTCATGATCCCACTTTACAGGTTAGTAGAGAGAAGAGTGAATTAATTGTTCTGCGGCAAGACAGTAACAGCGTCATGATTTGAACCCACGTCTGAATGGGTGGGTAAACCTGTGCTTTTCACCACTAAGTCCCACACTTCTCAAAACAAATTTAGTTCAAAATAAGAGCCCAAAACACAAAAATCTAGAACAATCCAGGGAAATAATTATGAGCACCGTCAAATGGGGAAGGCTAGCAAGACAGTGCTAAGCAGTCTTTTAGGTATCTATTTTAGTCCATCGGTCTAAAATCTTTCAAACTCTCCAGACACTTCCTGAAAGACTCTGTATCCAGCAAATTAACCATCTTTCTTAATGCCCCATCCACCTCGCCTAGATTTTCTCTTCTGCTCAGAGCACATTCCTGAGTTGACTGCAAGTTGATCAGCAAAAGGCGAGAATGCAGGGCAGGACCAAGAGGTGCTTAGCATCGGCAGAGTACCCTGAGAGTGGATGCTGGTGGTCCTTCTGCAACTGTTGCGAATAACCCCAGAGCCCAGGATGCAGCCTCTCACTGCCCTTCCTGACAGGGGCCATCTGTAAGCATCTTTCCAATGGAAGAAGCAGGTCATGATTTGAGAAGAGACAGATCTTTTCTTTGCTTTTGTCATCTGGGTGACTATAAGCCTTACAGACATCTCCATGGCACCCCAAGACCTGAACATGAAGCAAGCAGATTCTGTTTTGCAGGTGAAGGATCTGGGGCAGAAGAGGGAGAACATTCTCCCTGGTTCCTTGCAGCAGGAGGAAAGAAAAACTTTTCCAAGTGCCTTTTGTGTGCCATGAACTGTGCTATGAATTTCATGCACCATACTATTAATAGTTCGCAACTGTGGTACACTTCCTATATGTCAGGAACACTTTCTGTATATCCATATGTCTATGGGACACTTTGTATGTGTCACTTTTATATACATCATCTCAGTTAATCCATTCAACAACCTTATTTGATAAGTACCATTATCGCCTCCACAATTGAAGCTTATAACATTTGAGTGACTTGCTGAAGGTCACACAGCTACCACATGACAGAGAGGGATTTCAAATCCAGGGATGCCAGCCCCAAAGTCCCAATTCTTTGCATTACACCACCTCACCTACTGTGCTTGACCCCCTAGTCCAGTGTTTCTACTTCCTGAACCCCATCTAACACAAGAACAGAGGCTGGTATTTTAAAGGAATTAGTATTTTTCACTACTCTTTTCCCTAGAAACAACCCTGTATTATCAACTAATATTCCACATTTTCTGAGCTTCAACTTCATCCCAGGCACTGTGCTAGATGCCGCCACATTATGTTACATGAGAGATGATACAGAATTTTGAGAACAGCCAATACATGACCCCACACTTAGCAGACATGCCTAATTAATCAGGACACTCGTTCTGGGTGAGTCTAAATGCAGCCTCAGAGTCTTTCCCAACACAGAGGTGCAAGAAACTTCTGAAATCAACCAGCATCAGCACACACTAGATGAAGCCTATTGGCCCTTCCTGCTGTAGAATTCCACGGGCAGAAATGACAGTGACATGGCCACAAGGAATAATGGGATGGAATCTTTTGAGCAGAAGTTCTGAGATCAAAGCCTTGTTCTACTCAAAGCCTTGTTCACTAGCTGGGCACCAGCAGGTAAGTTAAACTCTCTTAGCCTGTTTGTCTTCTTCACCTAAAATGGTGATGATAATCAGATCTCATCTATTTCACAGGATGGTTGGATGCAGAATTGTTGGTGACAGTGAGAAGCAAGAGACCATAAGACGAAAAGCCTGGAGTAAGGGTACTGGCAAGAGACAAGAAAATGAGAGAACACAGAATATAGATTTGTGCCTGGGAAATAGCCGAAGATTTTCTACAAAGGGGTTGTGTTGGGGGTGGTGTGACTTCAAGGTCTTAATGTCCTGTGTTATACCACAGGGTTTATTATAGGTAATGGTGGTGGCTTCGTGAGTAAGTGATGGGGCTAAGCCATGACCCTAGAGCTACCCAAGCAGGACAGCATGGCAGAAACAGGCAGGCTGGGGAGCTCCTGGTGTGATCACACACTATCTGTGTGATCTTGGGCAAGTCCTTTAACCTCTCTGAGGATCAGTTCCATCCCCTGAGAAATGAAGACAACGATCTGCTTCATGGTAAAGATTAAACAAGATAGCTCCAGACACATAGTGGGTAATTTTCCATCATGGTACAAGGAGGAGCTGACAGTAGGCTCTGCATGTATCTTTTGCGCTGAGATCACACAACACGGCAGCTGGCACAAAGTAGGTGCTCATCAGCATTTATGGGTTAGTTGTTTGGTTGATTGGGTACCACTTAGGAAGTCACTGAAAGGCTTTAAGCAGAGGGAGAACATGATGGGATTTAAAATTTTGAGGACATCACTCTCTCTGCTTTGGGGTGAAGAGGGTAGGCGGACAGGCATGGGAACAGGAAGCCCACTTTGTTGCCCTCCTCCAGGACAGAGACCACGTGGACAGGAGGTCCGGACTCAGTGGAAGAACAGGGTCCTGAGCAAGTGGGAGGGCTGGAGACTGGGATGTTCAGAACTAAGATTTCTGATGAGGTGCTTTTTCTGGTGGTGACAAGATGCAGGGTGTAAGCAAGGCGGGGGTGGCTAAGATGCCATGTGATAAAAGGCTGGTGATGATTGGAAGCTGGAGAAATTGAGAAGCCGGAATGTGGATGTGTCACTCTTCATGGACAGTGTCTTATTTCCTTCTCGAAGCAAAGCTGCTGCGTTGGCACGATTGCCCTCCTTTGACAGATGATGAAGGAGAGACTTAAAACATTCACAAGCATATATTACACTGGGGGGATGTGGGAATTCAGGCACTTGTTTATAGACTCAATAAGTGCGAAGGATTTATGGTTTGTGAAAAACTTGCACTGTGGAAAAGATAATAAATTGAAGGCATTATTGTGTGGGACTGTGCTGATTTTTGTTGATAACACTCCACTAAGAACACTATATGTTTTCTGGAGAGCTGTGGAAGCTGCCTTCTTGCTTAACTGCAATATAAGAAATAGTGATGTTTTGAAAATAAGTTGTCAACAAATTTCTTTCTATTTTATATTGTTTGTCATATTTTTATGTAGTTTGAAATGTTTAAATGTTCTAATATCAAGATTAACAAATATAAATTGTTAAGGTTAAGTGACAGGCCAAGGACAGGAAAGTCACAGAGATGGGCTTCGACCCAGAGAGGTCTGACTTTAAAATGACCATGTTCTTTCTCTTGTTTGTCATTGACGTAGCTGTGATCTGTGCCCCATCAAGCCTCACCATGCCCAGAAAGCCTCACCACACCCGGACAGTGTCTGTCTTCTTCCGATTTTCTGCTTTAGTGGCTGCGCTAAGGATGTCTCATGGGCTGGAAGGAAAGGAAAGGAAGATGCAAAAATACAAAGATGCAAATTCACAAGAAAAACAAGTGAGGGCTACAGTCCAGGAGGCTTTTGCCCTTGGCCACCCAGAGGAGAAGGCTATCCTGCCCCTCCCAAATACAAGGGTGTGCCCTCTCTATGTGTCACCAGCTCCTGCAAAGCAAAGCATTGGGTGTCACTAAAGCATCAATCATTCTCCAAATACAGCATTAAATGGTGTATCTGGGCCATAAATACTGTACAAGCACTTTGCAAACAGGTCCATTTTTGTCACCATTTCATTCCTTTTATACATCATTACTTATTCTGACCTTTTAGAGTCAACTGTTTGAGAAATAGAAGCACAGCCCACAGCTAGCAGCAGCCCCTTTTGCATGGTATGTTTCTCAGAAGATTTCACAGGGTGACAGTGGAATGATGGGGGCAGATATTTATCATCCTCAGATCTGCTCACACTCCTGCCTGGTCAACTTGTTCCCAGGTGGACTTAACAGGCTTCATGTGAGCAACGCTGTGGCCATTGGGCACCTGGCTATGAACCAGGGATGTAAAGCTTTGTGATAGAAGGGTAAGCAATTACTCTCTGAGACGGCCAGCTCTGCCTGGAGACTGCATTGTAACACTCACCCAACTTTGCTGGCTAGAGGCCGCAACAACAGAGAAATTATGTCCATTGTCTTTCACGTAAAGAGAATGCTGGCTGTCCCGAGCTCCACCACGGAACTGCCAGTGTAACCTAGCTGAAAGGTAGAGAGGTCTCAGAGGTACAACCTAGTTCAGGGAAGAGTCACTAGGAGGAGGCCAATTTCTCAAATGACTCAATTAGCATCGAAATTCCAGGTTTGGTTTCTCCACATCTTAATGTACGGGAGTTCTGGTAAAAGTGGCAGAATGACCTTCCTACTAAAACAGCTGGAGGAATAAAAGATATTTAAAATAACTGTTTGAAGGCATCAGAGAGCAGCCAAGGAAGCAGGGACTTAAGGGACCAAGAGCCCACAGTGAAGAGAACTGCAGGGTGAGCCATCATTTGAGAGCCCTTCTCCCACTGCAGTATTTGCCAGTTCCAGTGCAGTGACTGGTAGGGGAAAGGCTGAACAAAATGTAGGCATCTTAAGGGCTTCAAAGGAGTAAAGTTGGAGTTCAGAGCCCACCAAGCAGCAAGGGGTCGGAAAAGCAGCCTTTCAGTTGAGAATTCCAAACGGCTCCCTGCAAGGAGTAAGGTGAACAGGATACAGACCAGGGTCCCAGAGACTAAAGGCCACATTCGAAAGATCCCAACCCCCAAGCACTCCATACAGCCACTACCAGCCAACTGGAGCTGGCACATGAGGTGGAGGCCTGTGTGTCCTGTGAAGCACTCAGGCTTTGGAATTAGAAAGAGCTGGAAGCTCTATCACAGACCATTGTATTTCTAGGTTCCTTAATCATTCTGCCCTTCAGTATCCTCCTCTTCACACAGAGGCTGACTCATTAAAAAGAATGAAATAACGCCACGTGCAGCAACATGCATGGACCTGGAGATTATCATACTAAGTGAAGTAAGTCAGACGGAGAAAGACAAGTATCATATGATATCTCTTATGTGCAAAATCTTAAAAAAAAAATGATACAGATGAACTTATTTACAAAACAGAAACAGACTCACAGACTTAGAGCACCAACTTATGGGTACCAGGGTGGAAGAGTGGGGGGAAGGGAGAGATTGGGAGTGTAAGATTGACATGCACACACTGCTATATTTAAAATAGATAACCAACGAGGACCTACTGTATAGCATACGGAACTCTGCTCAGTTTTCTGTAATAACTGAAATAGGAAAAGAATTTGAAAAAGAATAGATACATATATGTATAACTGAATCTCTTTGTTGTACACCTGAAACTAACACAACATTGTAGAAGAACTATACTCCAACATAAAATTTTTAAAATTTATAAAAATAAAAAGAGGAATAATAAAAAATAACAGAGGCTGGCTGAGGCAACACTGGAGAAGTGCCTAGTACCTTGCCAAGAACATACTCAGCACTTGGGAAACAGAAGCAACTGGCAAGGGGGGAGGAGCAGTGCACTGGGAGGAGACAGGACACTTGGACCAGTCCCAGCCCTGCTAGTGCCTGGCTGTGTGATGTTGGGTAAATCACTTAGCATCTCTGAGTCTCAGTTTTCTCATTCATTCATAAGAGGTTGGATTACAACTTCAAGGACCACCCGTGACTTTAAATTCTCTGTTTCATCTTGCAAATGGGGGGGGCGGTAGAGGGAGAGAGAAAAAAGATAGCTATACAGATAGATATAGAGATAGTTATATGAATGTATATACACACATAAATATATATATACACATAGACATGTATGCAAGTAAATATAAATCTTTATATGAAGGCAAATGTTTACACATTTTTGTGTATATACTATATATATGCATTTTTTTAGATTTTTATGTTTTCTCAAAAACACTTTCATTAGAGGGAAGAGATATGGGAACATATGTATATGTATAACTGATTCACTTTGTTGTAAAGGAGAAACTAACACACTATTGTAAAACAGTTATACTCAAATAAAGATGTTTAAAAAAATAAAAATAAATTACTTTAAAATGGGAAAAAAAAACAAAAAAAAACAAAAAAACACTTTCATTAAGGACTTCTCTTATCCGAGGACTCCCGGGAGATATCACATGGCATGGGGGGGGGGGGGGCGGATGCAAGGAGACATATCTGCCTGCACCTGAGTACCAGATACAGAGCTCAGGATCCCCCCCAGATCATCCAACTCCAGGTACAGCATCTTCCCCCTACATCAGAGCTGTCTCCTGCCTCAGGCTACTGAGGTCTCAGAGCCAGTGGAAGAGGCGATAAAGTTGATAGAAAAATGCTATGAGTCTCCCCTGACTTTAGCACCAAAAAGCATTACACTTGAACCTGTAGCTTCTCTGTTAGGGAGCTAGAATTCCCAGGGGCTCCTACTGAGACTGGACTTGTGTAGGTGCAGGGGCCACAAGGAAGTGTCTGGAGATTATGCCGAGTTCTGCAGGCCCCAGAGGTTAGAGTTGGCTGGGGACCAAGAGGAGAGATGACAGCGTCCCCAGCACAGCCCTTTAGGGAAACATGCTGAGAGAAGGTGGGAGGTGTTGCTGAGTGAAGGGAGAGTCGGGGGGACTCGGGGAGTAGAGGGCAGCCAGGATGAGCTCACCCAGGATCCCAGCTTCCTTCATGGAGCTCTGGCAGAGAAACTGAACATTTTCCTCCAACAGAACTATGTAATGGCTTCATTGCTACTAGAAGATTCCGCATCAACGTATTGATTAAAAGTGTAAACTCTTGAGCTAGACTGCCTAGATTTGAATCCCAGCTCTGCCACTTTTACCTGTGTGACCTTGGGCAAGTCACATGACCTCTCTGTGCTTCAGTTTCTTCATCTGTAAAATAAAGATGAAAATAGTATAGGCTTCATAGAGTTATTGAGGACTAAACTAGTGATAAGAACTCTCGGCCCTTAGTAAGATCTATACAAGTATGAATTATTATTATAAGCGTCCTGTTTAGAGTTGCTACAGTGCCCTTGATGTAGACAAATGTATCTCTTCTGGCTGATCACTTACAATTTCTCCCTTGACTCCTGGGCATACCATGGTACAACTTCAGCCTTTTTCTTCTCACTCCTCTGGGTGACTGCCCCTTATCAATTTTTTCTCTCTCTCCCTGATCCACACAGGAAATAACTCGTATTTGCCCTCAGTCAGTGGGGGTAGAATCACTTCCCAAAGGCAGTCTTCTGTTCACTGAGCCACCTGCTGACAGCTCCAGCCAAAGCCTTTCTCTCTGTAGATTCCCAAATTTGAGATAGATGTCAGTCCACTGTGGTTTTCAAGAACCAGGGGATGTACGCCGAGATCTTTGAGAGTTCCCACTAGCATCCCTCTCAAAAGATTTGGGATCAGAAAGTATCCCCTGCTCCTCCGCCATCAAGGGTAAAAATCACTGCCCAGTTCTTTCCAAAGAAATGCTCCAATTTCCAATCACCCCCCTCTCCACCTTTCCAACTTCTCATGTCCTGACTTTATGCCCCTTTTGATGTGCTCCAGTGGGTATGGGTTTAAGGCTCCAAAACTAGTTTCCAATCACATCCTTTGTCAGTCCACTACCATCTCACTTTGCAATATGGAAATAGTTGGCCTTTATTTTCTTAACTGAACTTCAGCTGAAAAGAAGTCGAGTCCCATTTTAAGATCCTTTTGAGAGAAAGACTGTTCGTGAGCAAAAAGCACTTGCTTAGTGTAAATACTTAAAGGAAAATGGCCTGGGAACCTCGCTGGATGGCCAGAATGACCCCCAGGGTTTAGGCTTGAAGGAAGGCAGATATCTTCTCCTTAGTGTGAGGCTACTTCCTTGGCAGCAGAAGCAGGCTGCAAGGGGCACTGAAGCTAAGGCTAAATCTGCACAGGAAGATTTTCCACCAGCTGCCTGCTCACTTCCCTTAGAGGCTGAGTTCATTGTCCTCTTAAAAGCCTGTTTTCTCATGCAGAGGAGCCTGGCCCACGGGAGAGTCTGGTTCTTTAGTCACGGCCTGTTGCTTTCATAAGAACTTACTTGAACAGACCACTGCTCAAGCCCAAGACAGCTCCCACTCCTGTGCGGGGACGGGGACGGGGGAAGGGTGGGAGGCGTGGACACGTGGCTGTTCGCTGTTCTCAGTTCTTCTGGGTCCAGCTGACTTTCCAGAGGTCCCTGACTGTCAGGCATCCTTGGTTCAAATTCTGGCCTTCCTACCTGCCAGCACTGAGACCTCCAGCAAGTTATGTAACTTCCATACACCTCAGTTTCCTACCCTGCTCCTTCCTTAGAGTCTCTGGTGTGTATGTGATACGATATTGTACACAAAGCATAGAGCAGAGTGCATGAAACACAGTCAGGTCTGAGACACTGTGTTCCCTCTCCTCTGGGGTATGCTGTAATCCAAGAGTTCCTATATCGCTGTTCATGCCACAGGTCTTAACACCATACTTATGCCAGTAACAACAACAAGTAAAAATATTGTCCTACAGCAGAATAATACTCACCAATAACCGTTCTCATCTGCATTTGTAAGGACATGAATTAGGTACTGACAGGGTCATAGAGAGGACTAGACCAACAACCTTTTCATTTCACAAATGAAGACACTCAGGGGACAGAGAGAATGCACAGTTTAGTCCACAGAGGCACTTTTTTTCAAGATTTTTTTTTTTGGATGTGAACCATTTTTAAAGTCTTTATTGAATTTGTTACAATAGTGCTTCTGTTTTATGTTTTGGTTTTTTGGCCACGAGCCATGTGGGATCTTAGCTCCCCGACCGGGGATCAAACCTGCACCTCCTGCATTGGATGGCAAAGTCTTAACCACTGAACCACCGGGGAAGTCCCCATAGAGGCACTTAATTGAAGACCTGGCCCAGAAGTCAGGCGTCCTGCCTAACTTGGGACTGGGCATCTGATCACCTTATTTCTGGGAATAGCCAGGCGTAGCCTGATCAACTCCAGCTAGAAGGAAGGGGCAGTGTGGAAGGAACCAGAACCAGATTAACAAGCTAGAGGAGGGCAGCCATGGAAGAGACAGACAGAGTCAGATATGACAATAACAGTGGACTTCTCATCACTACCAGGCATTTCCTTTCTGCCCACTCTAAGCTACATGTATCATGTATATGATCATATTTAATGTTAAACAATTCTATAAGATTACTATCCCCATTCTCATCTAAACATGGGAAATCAGAGATTCTTGGAGATGAGGTAACTTGACCTACAACCTACAACGGGAAAATAGTGGAGCCAGGATTTGAATGCAGGTCTATCTGGTTCCCAGTTGTAGGCATCTAGAGTTCAACCTGGCAGCAGCATATCCAAAGCATCCAGAAACCGTCTGTCCAGGCAAGTTCATGATACTGAGTGTCCAGGATGAAGTCACAAGGATATCTCCATAGGATGGTACACCGCAGAATGTGTTCATTCATTCTTTCACTCTCTTTTTCTTTCTTCCATTATTGAATAAGGACTAACCCATGTTCCAGCTAATACTGAGAAACTCCATCCAGGATCTTTGCTCTCCTGTCCTTGAGAACATTCCATCCTCACCTCATGCCCTGAAAGTCATGGAAATGTCCAAAACACCCAGGTGGGGCTTCCCTGGTAGCGCAGTGGTTGAGAGTCCACCTGCCGATGCTGGGGACACGGGTTCGTGCCCTGGTCCGGGAAGATCCCACATGCCGCAGAGTGGATAGGCCTGTGAGCCATGGCCGCTGAGCCTGTGCGTCCAGAGCCTGTGCTCCGCGATGGGAGAGGCCACAACAGTGAGAGGCCCGCGTACCGCAAAAAAAAAAAAAAAAAAAAAAAAAAAACAAACACCCAGGTGAAAGCTTGTGGGGATTGTCATGGGTTAAATTGTTTCCCCTTAAAAAAATAATGTATCAAAATTATAACCCCCAGTAACTCAGAATATGACCTTATTTGGAAATATGGTCTTTGCAGATTTAACCAAGTTATGATGAGGTCATTAGGGTAGATCCTAATCCAACATGACCCATGATAAACCATAATGGAAAAGAATATTTTTAAAAAAGAATGTGTATATATATGTATAACTCAATCACTTTGCTGTACAGCAGAAATTAACACAACATTGTAAATCAACTATAGTCCAATTAAAAAGTTTTTTAAAAAATTTTTTTAAAGGGGGAAATTTGGACACAGACACACACAGAGGGAAGATGAGGTGAAGAGACACAAGGAGAATGTCCTGTGAATACGGAGGATTGGAATGATGCATTTACAAGCCAGAGGATGACAAAAATTCCCAGAAAACCACCAGAAATTAGGAAGAAACAAGGAAGTATTTCCACACAGGAGTTAGAATGACTATGACCCTGAGACACCTTGATTTCAAACCTCTACTCCCCAGAACTGTGAAACAATCAATTTCTTTTCCATAAGACACCCAATTTGTGGTACTTTGTTACAGCAGCCCTAGCAAATCCTCCCCGTCAAGCTCAGAAGCATCTATGCCTATTGCTCTAAGAGCTCCTAAATGCTCTTTGGCAATAAAGCTGGCCTGACCCTCCATGTCTCATTCATTCATTCATTCCTTTACATTTTCCAAGTACCAATTTTATGCCAGATATTATTCTGGTTGATGGAGTCACAAACATGCAATCACAAAAAACCTACCTCTGCCATCAAGGAGTTCATATCTGAGGGAGAGAAACATACTCAGAAATTCAGGCAGGCAGCTCACAGCATCTTTCACAAAGAGGGTTTCCAGGTGGAGGCTATAGAGAGGGAGGGCTTAGTAGCCAGACTGGCCTGCCTTTTTAGAAGGCTGGGATGTTAAGCAATGTTATGTACCGAATTCAAACAGAGGCCCAGCTGGCAGAACAGGAATGGGTCTAGAACCCAAATGAGAGCCAATGCTTCGGGAAGATGGGGCTGCTAAAAATCCTCCTACTTAAAGATTGTTCTAGAGGCCAGAGCAGGGCTGACCCTACAGTGGGAAGGCACACAGCATCACCATTACTGTGAGAACCAGACAAAATGCAACTGACCCCTCGTCCCTTAACACCCCAGGCTGCTTGGAATCCTCACTTGCAGTGGGCACACAACACTGTCCTCCTGGCTAAAGAAAGGCACAGATTTGGAAGAAACTTGGCAAAGCTATCTCAAATTTGTCAACCATCCTGTTACCAATAAACAGTTGCAAAGCCGAGAGGAACATTTCTAAGCTTTCAGTTATAAAAAGCCAACTTGATCAACCACGCTAGAAGGAAGACTGCATCATCTTTACATTTGATTTTTAAAGGCTCTCTATAAATATATTACAAAATCATTGTGATGTGAAAAGGAAATCAAAGAATCCACAGCCAGAAAATTGTAGGGAAAAAAAGTATGATAAAGAGTGGGCAGATAATTGATTTAAAAAATATTTCATGTTCCCTTTCTAGATTGTGTGATGTCTGAACTATTTGGCAGCTTTTGTTTTTTTAATTAAAAGACCATTTTTTTTTCTTTTTTGGTTTTAGGTCCACAGAAAAAATTGAACAGAAAGCTCCCTCTCACACACTCCCACCTCCAGTTTATCTGGCAGCTTTTTAAAATTTGTAATCTGTTGTGATTTCTCATCCTAAAGAAAAATCTACTCTGTGTCTAATTTTATGTCTGTTAGTTTATGTTATTTTACTTTAAGAGTGCCTTCACAGTCTCGCAAGGTTCAAGCCCCACAAAACCCAAAACCCTTCCTGTCCCCTCTTAAGTCTGTTTTATTCTCACTGCAATGCCACAAGGTGGGCATATCTCAGAGCAAAACTGGGAACTGAGCTACAGGGAGTGTGAACAATGTGCCCTGGAGGCACAGAATGAATCACTGGGGCCCAGAACTAGCACCCAGATTTTTCTAGACAGAGCCCTGCCATCAGTCCTCTCCTGCTGAGTGCCGAGCCCAGCTCACCTCTGCAGGCACGGGGGCAACTTCACCTTCTCATCTGGGAACAAGGACCATAATAGCAACAGGCTCATGATCTCTTAGCCACACACCTGCAATTCAAGAATCACAAAAAACTGAAAGTTTTTCCAAACTGAACAACAGCAGAATCTGACTTGAATGGATCAGAGGTTATGGCTTATCCTCATTGACCCAGTTTTGTGTGAATATTTATACGTTTTGCTGTTTGATTTCAAATGCTGCCCCTGAACCCACAAGGGCTGTTATGTCAAACACAAGACAACCACTGTAGTTGCTTTTCTCAAGTCTGCAGAGCTCTGAATTCTCAAATGCATCTCGCCCCAGGGGCTTTGACAAGCGCTTCTAAACCTGAATCTACTTCATGGGGTGGTGGTAAGGATGGAAATTGGTAAAGCATAGAACAGGCTTGCAGAAGTACATGACGCTCACCAGGTGTAGGTGGTAGTGGTAGTTGCAGCCGTGACCATCAGTACCATTACTGCCCTCAGAGCAGACAAGAAAGAAGGGAGAAGCCTCATTTCAATCTGAGTAACGTGTCCTCTTAAAACAGAGAGGTTTTAAAACTTGAGAGCTGAGCTTGACACCTGGATACCGACACCAACTCTACGCCCGTTTGGAGTACACTCACTCCAGGCCCTCGGAGCTCCTTCACACACCTGGATTCTGATGAAGCCTGGTACCTGCAAGGGTAGCAGGAACCTGAGGTCCATCCCCAGGGCCCCAATGATTAACCAGGCTACCCTAGAGATCTCTGGGGCTCCACTCCCCTTCTCTAAAGGATGGGGGATGATAGCTAATCGTGGTCTGTGTTATAGGCTGAATTGTGTCCCCTCCCCAAAAAATTCATATGTTGACATTATCTCAGAATATGACCCTTTTGGGACATAAGATCTTTATGGAGGCCATCTTGTTAAAATGAGGTCATGAGGGTTGAAATAAACCTAATGTGACTGGTGTCCTTATAACAAGAGGAAATTTGGACACAAAGACATAATGTGAAGAGACACAGGGAGGCCACCTACAGGCCAAGGAGAGAGACCTGGAACAGATCCCTCCCTCCCAGCTTCCGAAGGAACCAATCCTGAAGACACCTTGGTTTGGACTTCAGGCCTCTAGAACTGTGAGAAATGGGGGAAGGGCAAAGGACAAATATCAGAAAGAGCAGATAAAGTCTAAATCACAGAGAAAAATAGAGTGAAGGACACACAGCAGACAGGGAACTCATACCGGATCCACAGTCAAGGGCTCTCCAGCCAAAGCCGTCTGCTGGGGTGGGCTCACAAAACACATTTTGAAAATACATCCTATATCAGGATCTCCAGGGCTGGCAGGATAAGGCAAATACACTCAGGTGCATCTCTCTGAGCACAGCTCACTGCTGTGTTCCTTTTTGAGCATACTTCCACAGGTCTTAAAAACACCATGCCAAACACCCAAGTCCTAACCTCCTTGCTCACCAGGGAAAGGAAAGGTCAATTTATCACACACACACACACACACACACACACACACACACACACACACACACACCTTTCTAGAGTAGATCTGACTTACTGGATCTTGAGGAATTGGAATGTCTTTGGTTGGTGGAGAGGTGGGCTTGCTCAGAAGCAGCAAAGGGTCTACAAGGCCAGGATCTGTAAAACCCTTAAGCCAGGTCATCTTTGACTTCACAAGAGCTGTCTGGAATGAACTAGAAGAGCATCTCCATCCAAGGTCCCCAGAAAGAACTCATTCTCTACAATATCCCCACTGGTGATCAATGCAAACTCTCGGTGCTCAGGGCCACAACTGATTAGTTCAGAGGTAACACATAGAATAACTAAATCCTCTCAGAAGAGGAAATTGCCTTTTTTTAAAAAAAGATGACACCTTTGCCTCCCAAGAGCCCCATCTGCGTCTGGAGCTCTCTCTTCCCGGGCACCAAGACTCAGCCTATTTGTCAGCAGGTGAAGCATATGTCTGAACTTCTAAGAATGCCCCCCTACCTTTCTGTGACAGGGACAGAGAGTGAGACATTAGATACCATTATCTAGATTTATTTATGTAAAATGCCTGGAAAATCATCACCCACCCTGGGCCAATCAATAAAGCCTGCCAACAAAGTAGAATATGCTAATTTACAGCCCCGGACCAATTCAGCGCTGCTTTCAGGTTTGCCTGCCTGAGCTCCGCTTCCCAGCCTGGAACGCTAGACCCTCCAGCGAGCACGCAAAGCTTTCTTTTCCATTAAGCAAAGATCAGAGAACAAAGATTACAAATGGCAAGAAATTCCCAGGAAACATACCCACGTCAGCACTCCGAGCTCCAGGCGTGTTGGCAGGGCCCGTAATCTTGCTTCAGGTGCTCAGACCCACCTGGGCCCCCAAGGCCCAGCTCACCGATGTGCTTTCTGGGCCGTGTAATAGGCTGTGCGATTCAAGCGTCTGCGCACGCATTTTCAGGGGCCTTCTGGACGCCCGCCAGGCCGTTTAGTCTCTGTTCTTGATTTCAAAGGTGGCTCCAGGTCGCCTATCCCAGCAAAGATGGACAGGGAATGTCAGCAGCTGCCCACTCACATACTTTCACACCAGCTGAGACAGAGTTCCTTCCCCTCACCCTGCAGGGTGCATGGCGACAGATTCCCAAAAAGCACATCACCTGAGCACAAAGTTGGATGAGAGCTGGGCTGGCCCTGTGATGTTCTTTACCTGAGACCACATTTGCTCAGGAAGACATTTCCCACTGCCAAGTGTCTGCTTGGCTGAAGGAAGATACCATGAGAGGGCAGGTGCCCATCTGGTAGAGGCAAACAGCCTGCCAGGCACGGGCCTGCTGGGGTAAAGGCATCGGTGGCAATTAGCTGCTTACAGCTGGGACACCAAAAGATTCAGCTGTTCCTCCATGTAAACTTGGATGGTCCACTGAGAAGCAGAAAGAACACAGCAACACCACCAGAGCCAACAAAGAGTTGCTGGATGAATGAAAGACCCTTTAGTGAGAGTAGGCCAGGACTCTCCATGCTTCCCGCTGACTATTCAAGGTTAGGACGTGCTGCCCCATTTCACGCAAAATTTAGCAGACTACATCAGGAAAGCGGGTCCTACGACACGAAGCTCCTGTGGCAGTAGTGGAAGGTTTAACGTGGCCGCTGAGGTTTAGCTTACCTTAACTTCCCTCTGAGTGCTGCAGAGCAACCCCTCCTACTGCAGGTCAACCCCCACTCCCTGCCTTGAACACTGAACTATCCCACCTGTGCACTTCTTAGAACAGGTGTGCCGGCTCTGTGCCTGCTCAGCTAGTTGAACTACATTTCCCAGAATTCCCCTTTCTTGCGTGTTTCCTGTTAGCATGGGCTCCAAGAAAGAGTCTCTCAGGAGAGATGCAAGACAGAGGAAAGCGGCAGCTATTTTGTAGCACAGAGGTTGTTGCTGGTCAGCTGACTCACCTCTTTGATGTGAAGCAGCAGCTGGTCTTGTCATTGCTCTCTTCTCCGCCTGAATTTTCCTTCCCTGTCTCTGACTCCTAGGCCGGGGATATGTGTGTCCAGCTCCATGAGGAAGGGCTCCGGCTCCTGCAGGATAACCTTATCACCAAGGTCAGAGGAAATAAGTACAGATGTGGAGTTCAGTTCATCCTTATGGGATTCTAGCTTATGCACATGGGGTTCCAGCCTGCTTGTGATCTCCCCTTCCTGACCACTTGCCTGGGGGCTTCAAGTTCTAGCACTGGACTGAGACAGCCTTGCAGACATGGCCTATCCAGTGTCTTTAATCACATAAGCCAAGTCCCTGTAGAACATGAATTATCTATTTATTCTGATTCTTGAGATGAACCCCATCCAATATAACAAGAAAGGGACTTTAGAGGCAAAATCCCTTTTAAAAAAAGGATAGGTGGAGAGGCTCACGCAAGATATAAAAATCAGCCAGAACAGATTATGGCATATAGTCAAAACTCAGTAAATATCAGCCAATTTTAAAAGGAAAGGGTTTTTGTGAAGATGAAAGAATTACTGTTTGTGAAAATGTTTTGAGAACTATGAAATACTATTCAAATGCCAGTTTTTTTTTTCTTTGCTACTTTAGAACTATTTTCTAGTTTTGTTACTCTTTTTAACATCTTTATTGGAGTATAATTGCTTTACAATGGTTTGTTAGTTTCTGCTTTATAACAAAGTGAATCAGCTATACATATACATATATCCCCATATCCCCTCCCTCTTGTGTCTCCCTCCCACCCTCCCTATCCCACCCCTCTAGGTGGTCACAAAGCATCGAGCTGATCTCCCTGTGCTATGTGGCTGCTTCCCACTAGCTTTCTATTTTACATTTGGTAGTGTATATATTTCCATGCCACTCTCTCACTTCATCCCAGCTTACCCTTCCCCCTCCCCATATCCTCAAGTCCATGCTCTAGTAGGTCTGTGTTTTATTCCGGTCCTACCCCTAGTCTCTTCATGACACTTTTTTTTCTTAGATTCAGTTATACATATACATATGTTCCCATATCTCTTCCCTCTTGCGTCACCCTCCCTCCCACCCTCCCTATCCCACCCTTCTAGCTGCTCACAAAGCACCGAGCAGATCTCCCTGTGCTATGCGGCTGCTTCCCACTAGCTATCTATTTTACATTTGGTAGTGTATATATGTCCATGCCACTCTCTCATGTCATCCCAGCTTACCCTTCCCCCTCCCTGTGTCCTCAAGTCCATTCTCTATGTCTGCATCTTTATTCCTGTCCTGCCCCTAGGTTCTTCAGAACCATTTTTTTTTTTTTTTTTTTAGATTCCAGATATATGTGTTAGCATATGGTATTTGTTTTTCTCTTTCTGTCTTACTTCACTCTGTATCCGGTTTTCATTATTTCTACAGTTAGTGATGTTACTTATCATATCAGTAATATGGACAAAGTCTCTTGATGTATCTGAGGAGACAAGTTCTAATTCTTTGAGATTAGTAACATGTCATTTGGTAAACGTATCTCTGTACCAGATGCCACCTCCTGTGAACTCCACCTGTGTGCTCTGTTCTGCTTGTGCTGAAGGCTCACACATGTTCCCAGACCAATCTCAGCATGGGCAGGGTATGCACGGCTGCCTCCTGTCTACTTCTCCTTCCCCCAGTGGGACATGAAATGAAGTCCTGTTTCCTGAACTGGCATCCAATGGCCAGATGCCACTGTTGGGCTCCTACTCTATGAACCAAATAGTCCTGTAGTTTTGTTTTGTTTTTTGGGGGGGTGTGATAATTGCAGTTTTTTTTAAGTCCTCAACATGTTCAGGACTTAACATGTTGAACTACTTACAGGTGAAATGATATGGGATTTGTTTTAAAATAATGCAGAAAAAAATAAATAGGGGAAAGAGATTAAAACAAGATGGGCAAAATGGTGATAATTGTTAGATCTGGGTAAGGGTGTGTGGTGTTCAAAAAACTATTCCCTCCATAGAAGAAATTAATACAACATTGTAAATCAACTATGCTTCAACTTAAAAAAAATTTTTTTAACTATTCTCTCTATATTTTGTACTGATTGAAATTTTCCATGTTAAATTTTTTGTTGTTGTTGCTGAAAACATACAGAGACTTTCTACCTACAGCTGAGTTTCTACCCTATCAGTGCTCGTGAGGACCCCCAACTCCAGTCAGGAAATAGGAGTCCAAAATGGACAGAGAAAATCTGGGTTTTCTCCCAGAAAAATGGCACCAGGAGTGAATGAACACAGAATCCTGGAGTTCTCTTTTAAGCTTACTCTCCCTGGATTCTAAAAGCTGCAATTTATTGATCAACTTTTAGTGGCTACATCTAAGACTATCAGACTCTAAGTGGAAGTAAAGGCTAGAAATAAGAATGCACAAAGCAGTTCAGATTTTTTTAAACAAATTTACTTTTAGTATGTCTTGAAATATATGTGTAATATCATAAATGTATTTACAATGAAAGAGTAATTACTGTTTGAGGAAGCAATGAAACATGCTATCAAGTTCAAATTGCCCTCAAATGTTAATAAACATATAGGCAACAAAAACTACTATCCATATTAGACTTGACCATTAATATGAAATAGAACCCCAACCTGCACTGTCAAACAGAAAATTTTTCACTCTTTCAGATTATATTGTTACCCAATAAAAATACTAGTAAATTTTGAGTCCTAAAGGAGTTTTCAAGGGGTTCTAAGCCAGAGTCAGGATTTCCAAAATCATCCTGAAAAATTTCACCTCGTCTTTATTAATAGATATCTAGCTTCAACTTTCTTACACAGTGTTGGAAACTCACCCTGCACAGTGGATGGTATATGTGTGTGGAAATCCTCATCTCTTTTCCTGTGAGATGACAATCCAATTACGATACCATCAGCCCCTCTTGCCCAATGGTCAATGAATCATTCAATCAGCAAATAGGTATTGAATTGCTATGATGTTTCAGGCACTTCCAGAGGCAGAGGCTTTAAGGAAATGGGCATATTCTGTGACACAGTAATGAAAGCTAACATTTGAAGCGTATTTTTGCAGCTTACAAAGTACAAAGAATAGAACTCTCTTACTATCTGAGCGAGTCTCTGAATTGCAGTTTTCTCATTTGAAAAGGAGAGACAATATTATAACCCAGCTGAACAGTTTTGGGGAGTTTTTAGGTTTTTTGGTTTTTGTTGAGCTTTTTTTTTTTTTTTTTTTTGCTTTTTTTGCTTTTATTCAAAAAATTAAATTGTTGAGCAACCACTTTGCGCCAGGGGTTATACTTCTATTGCTATCACAGACAGTTGCTGTAATGATCCTATGAACTGTGATAGTACTTACCACCCAGCTTGGCTGAGCGCAAGCCATTCACTACCCATTCACTAATTTCATTGGATTCTTTCCCGAGACCCCCTCCTGGCCCACGTTCCCAGCCTGCCTCTTTCGCAGTTATTCAGTCTCCTTTCCGCCACTCTGCCTCAGGCTTCGAAGTCCAGTCCACCGTGGGAAGCATCCAATGTCAGCACAGCACCCTGATGGGCCGGGCTCCCACCAGCACTGCCAGTGTGACCCACACGGGGTGGTAGGCTGTGGAACTGGAGACAGGAGGAACCAGTCAGTTCCACTGTAGTGAATTAGACTAAAACTTTTCACTGCTTCTGATGCTGCTGAATTCTTGGGAACCACTTGAATACGTAGTGCTTTGTGTTTTCTCATGCTTGGCAAGGCTGACCCACAAAGAGGGCTCCCTCAGAGCCTACAGGGGGATGGGGGAGGGGAGAGGCCCTGAATGGCTAGGCAGGCTTTCCCATTGGAAATCAGGAGTCCCATTCCTCAGCCATTAGTAACACCAATCCCCATATTCCCTGTCACATTGTCTTAGTTCTCACTTCTGACCAAGGAACCCCATTAATTTTCTGTGATGTACATTCCAAATGCCGTCACCTCGGTTCTTTGAAATTCAAAGAGCTGGATTAATGAACCACAAACTTCAAGCAAATTGGCTGTGTAATCCATCAGATCTGACCGCAGCTTTGCCACTGCCTCGAATTCCAAAGAACGGCAGAAATTTCCCAGGCTGCTTTTGAAAATGAACACAGAAGCCTGAAACAGCAGCCTACGCTGCGTTCATCCTTTCTAGAAACGTTATGTGTCTTCTGTGTGCTGGAAATTAAATGGTCTCATTCTCCCCCTGGTATTTTATTGTTACAAATTTAAACTGTTCAAATGTTACATTAAATTCCAGTCTTTTCCAGAATAATCTACATTTAATTCCTCATTCCACCAACTATTCAAAATATCCCTCTTGGCAGAAAAGCTATGTGAATTGCAAACTCTTTTAGATTTTGTTGAAGTGTTAAGAACACTACTTACCCATGTATTCAGCTGAGGCCCTTTTATTCCATTTCATTTCCCCAAACTCCTTTCATATAATGTCAGAGTCACAAAAACCAGGAGTAGTGACTGGCCACAGCCATTCACCTTTCCTTCAGTGGTAAAAATGGCATTAAAGTCCACAAATGAAAAAATATATATTAAACTAATTACCGTCTTTTCCTCCAAAGCAAAAGATAATCTAACACCATTCTTTTGGACATAATGCCATTTATTTCACATAAGGGGGTTTTTGTGTGCTCAAAAAGGATGGTGTTTAATACGTGTGAATCAAAACCCAAATTAGCTAATTAACTTATGTGTCTGAGAATGAAATGAAGAATCCATATGCTGTGAAAATTGTCAAAAGCACAGAAGAAATGTCATGTCAGGTGAGACTAGTTCAGAATTTCACTGCTGGTGAAACAAAAGATGCTTTTCTTTAAAAGCACCATAGCATAAGACTTTGGTTAGCTGGGATGGTCAGGAAATGAATCATTGCTGGATTGTTAAGTTGTCCAGAGAGCTGAAGGCAAGGTTTTTTGTTTTGTTTTTTTTGTCCACACCACGCGGCATGTGGGATCTTAGTTCCCCCACCAGGGATCGAACCCGCACCCTCTGCATTGGAAGGGCAGAGTCTTAACCACTGGACCACCAGGGAAGTCCCTGAAGGTAAGTTCTTTAAGTAACCAAAGTTTTTTGTTTATCTTAACCATTTCCCTATTAACATGGCTTGCTCATTCAGGATCATCACTATGAACACCAAAAATTATTTACTGAAGGCCTAGGGACTATGAATTGGGAGGTTTTTGTCCCTTCATTAAGTTACTCCAAATGGTGCTGGATGTGCCCGAGGATGACCTCAAAACTGAATTCTCTGTGTCCTGACTCTCAGGTTGGGCTCTAGAAGACTGAGTCTCAGACAGTTGACATGATGCTGGGGTGACGTCCAAGGTATCATTTCTGATGATGAAGTATTTACCTTCCCCAAATTTCTGACCTTCAGTAAGAATTGGTTAAGAGGTACATCATGTGGAATGTATGCAAACTAAAGGATCCCATCATGTTCTTTTTTGCAAGAAGAAACCCCTGCAGAGATCGTTTCTTTAATAGTCACCATCATCTACAGGGTGTGATGGGGAATCCCAGTCCTAACTAATCCAATCTTGAGTTACAGAGGAGAAAAGACAAAATTAGATTCTCAAGTAGAGCTTACTGGCTCTGGCAGTCAAATGTCTCACTGAAAATTCTAGAAAACCACAGGAAAAGTCCAGGCTGACAGAGAAAACTGACAACATCAATATCACTGAAATGTTACCAGGTAACACTTCAAGAGAAACCGATACATGAATTTAACTACTGGTATAACATCTCTGTGTTTCTGATTTGTAAAACTTTTTGGGGTGCCAAGTTCTAAACATTTATACCTGGACTTCAGTGTGTATAAATTTTTCAGAAACCTGAAGCTGTTTAAAGTGATTACAAACATTTTATTTTTCCCATTTTGTGGGGAGGTCAGTACATTTCAAAACGCATCATGTGGTTTATTGCCTGCTTAACCAAGAGATGCAGGGCCTCAATTTTTCTTCTCTCAGGGTCACGGGCATACCTATGCACACCTTGTACTTGATCACAGAACAATGAGACAGTGTTCCTTGGGATTTTCTTCCCAGTTGGGTAACTTTAGGAATATTTCTGAATATGTTTTTATCTGTGAAATACAGAACATAATAGTACCTACCTCAGAAGGTTAGTGTGACAGTTAAAATAGACAATGCAAGTAAACAGACAAGCATAATGTACCCACTAAAAGGAAGATGAACTTTCTTGGCCTCTATATCAATTTATCCTGGATTCTGTGCCTTCTCTAGTTCTTCTGTTTTCTCCTTGATCATGTAGCTGTCATCCAGCTCTTTTCATGTTTCTGGACTACCTGCTCCTTTTAATTTTCCATTTCATATTTACTGTGGGTTGCCAAAATAAAATGCAACTTCTTAGAACTGTGTGTAAAGCAAGAGAAAATAGGCCCTGAATCAGGGCCTCTTCTCTGCCCTAAAATCCTTCCTGAGAGACTTTATGACAGTTATGTCCAGTGGATACTGGATAGTAGTCTACTTCCCTTTCCCAGCAGCCATGTCCTTGATGGCTGTGATTTCCACGAGTCTGACCCATCAGGTATGATAAAAGACCATGTCTCCATGTCATCTTCCCAAAACATTCCTCACATGATCAATCTTGCCCAAGAATTAGGACCTGGCATCAATGCATACTAATGAAACATAGAAGTTTTTCAAAATGTTGTAGGTTAAAGAAAGTGCAAAATTCTACCTATGTGGTATTTTTTATATAAATTTATTTATTTATTTTTGGCTGCGTTGGGTCTTTGTTGCTACGCACAGGCTTTCTATAGTTGTGGAGAGTGGGGGCTACTCTTTGTTGCAGTGCACGGGCTTCTCATTGTGGTGGCTTCTCTTGTTGTGGAGCACAAGCTCTAGGCGCATGGGCTTCAGTAGTTGTGGCATGAGGGCTCGGTAGTTGTGGCTCATGGGCTCTAGAGCACACAGGCTTAGTTGCTCTGCAGCATGTGGTATCTTCCCGAACCAGGGATTGGACGCGTGTCCCCTGCATTGACAGGTGGATTCTTAACCACTGCACCACCAGGGAAGTCCACAGTATTTTTTGTTAAAGTACCTGAATCTAGTCAAGCCTCTAGACCGAACTCATTTTCTTAGAAAGGAGGAGAAACTATTATAAATTGAAAGAGATATAAGAGCTGGACCAACGAAATGCAGTGTGAAGACATTGTTTGAAATCTAATTGGAAGAATCGAACCAAAAGCATCGAAGCATTTTGGGACTTCCCTGGTGGTGCAGTGGTTGGGAGTCTGCCTGCCAATGCAGGGGACATGGGTTCGAGCCCTAGTCTGGGAAGATCCCACATGATGTGGAGCAACTAAGTTTGTGCGCCACAACTACTGATCTCGTGTGCCACAACTACTGAAGCCCATGTGCCTAGAGCCTGTGTTCTGCAACAAGAGAAGCCACCGCAAAGAGAAGCCCACACACAGCAATGAAGACCCAACGCAGCCAAAAATAAATAAATAAATTTATTTTTTTAAAAAAGGATCAGAGCATTTTGATACAATCATGGAGCATTAAACACGAAAGAGGTATTCTATGATATTAAGGAATGATTGTTATTTTTGTTGTGATGATGATATTGTGGGTTTTTAAAAAATCTTTGTCTATTGAAGATACATACATATATATTCACAGGTGAGTGATATGATAATTGTTATTTTGGTGAAGATGATATTGTAGTTATATATATATATATTTTTTTTTAAGTCTTTTTCTATTGGAGATACATACAGATAGATTCACAGGTGAGTGTTACAATGCTTAGAATTTCCTGTATAGCTCTCCAGCCAAAACAGAATGTGTATGTGTGTGTGTGTTTGTGTTAATGGGATAGAAAACGAAAATAACAGGATATTGATAAGTCTCAAAGCTGAGGAAGGATATGTAGGGATTTATTATACTCTTCTCTTAACCTTTTGTAAGTTCGAAATTTTTCCAAATGAGCCTTTAAATTTATAAGCTGATACATTTTTAGAATTTCATCTTAGCTCACACATTAAAGCACCATGCTCCCTGGGATAGAAGGCCAACTGAGCCTTCCATCATCACTCATTTAGCACCTACTGCACCCCCAGCCAGGCAGCTCTGAGACATCGAGCTCATTAGCAACCATTCCTAATGTAGCCTTTGACACTTGGATGCATTTCTTTTTATCTCATCAATTTTGCAAAATCATGGTCACCAAAGATTCTTATCTGAGGTTAGCACAATTTGAGAGACAATTCAATGTGTCATTTTTGACCTTGTATCAAATCGCAAGTATTTTAAATTAATATATAGACACATATAAAGGCAGCATCAATTGTTATTAACTAAGTTAATGAAAATTTATACAGTGAAACAGCTCACCTCTCCCAATCTTCTTTGGCTTCAGTTCCTTTGGTCTTTCCAATCTGTTAAGCACTGCTAAGGCTATTTTTGGAATCCCTCATTACGTCCAAATAAAGAGTCTCAGTTCTTTAATACTTTGAGTCTAGCAAAAACAGCATGTACCTGAGAATCAGGAAATAGAAACTCATGCCCAAGACTGCCAGCATGAAGTTTGTGACTTGAGAAAGTCACTTTTCTGCTCCAAGTCTTGGTCTCCGAATGTAGGAAGTAAGGCTAATTGTACCTGTCACACATTTTATAAGGATTATAGAATATTATACCGACCCCTATATTATGAGGATTATGCAAAAATATACAAGACATGAAACGTAATGTTTAATCACTTGAGAGGCAGGAACTGACACCTCAAGACACCTGAGACCTCGGTTCAAGCCTTCCTACTCTCACAGCAAAAATATCCATGCCCTGGGCCACCTTCATGTTCATGTGGATACTGGAGTTCTTGTGCCTCTGAGAACACCGTGAGGGAGGGATAGATACAGTGGCAGCATGTCCTAGAGGCATCTGGGGTGATGCATGGCTGGCCTTACACCCAGTTAACCCCAGAGACGGTTAAACAACATTCCCCCACCATGTTCTTCACCTCAGCGACAAGTGATGGTGCCTCACTGCAGCACTGCAACTCAGTGAGGACATATCAGAATTCCGGGGGTGTCTTTGTATAAGCTCCCCTTGATAGCACTTCTCTAAGACCTCCTTTGTTGTATAACGCCAGTACCGCTGATGCAAAATATCAAAGGAAATAAATCTGCCCCTCACATCCAGCACCAAGTCTATGACTGTAGTGCATTCAAGCAACAGACACAAGCATTCACCCCAAGACCATTCTCTATGGGAAAGGAAATCCAATGATCCAAATAAGAGGGGATCAGGAAAGGAAATGAATGTCTTATCTAACAGGATCATGAAAACCTTGGAAGTGGCACCCAGGAGGACTGGAGGGGTGTTAAGGATGAATAGAACATTGTACAAAGATGAATAGTGGCCGTCCCTTCAGTGTTGAGCTAAACCAGTGGCCAAGAGCCACCTCTGATAACTTCCCTGGAAACTCAGCCTCATGAGCTGAGCCCTAAAGGACATGGGTAGGCAGGTGGCCTTGGATCTTCCAGTGAATGAGTCTAGAATAAGTGTCAGTGTCTAAGAGCCCACATCTGTGCGCAACACCAGCCTTGAGCCAGCCCTGGTTTGCCCACCCCCAGGCCACCCCACCCCATCCCAGCACCCCCAGGCCTTACACAGCCTCCCAGCGTCCCCGTCCCCTGCCTGATGGGGCGAGGCCACTGTGATCTGAGAACAATTCCTTCCATATACATGATACTGGAATTTGGTTCTTTCTAATAAACAGGAGCAGATCTCTACCCGGTCAGCCTGCCCTTCCCATTCTCACGCTGAATTAGACTTAGAACCTTACAAAGTTGGAGGGGTCTCTAAGACACCAGATCCCTTGTATCCCTTGGCTCTGTTCTGCTCAGACCCTGAGCAAAAGTCTCGCCATCCCCACCTCAAACATGAGTAATTCCATGTGCATTCTGGTTGCTCTCCAAAGCTTTCTGTGTAGCTTCCCTCCCTGGATTTTCGGTACGCACAGAGCAGTGTTGAAAATACCCAGTCACAGCTGCGATCTGGGCATTTGGCGAGCTCTGGGTTCCACACAGCAAGGTGGGGCGATGGATGGGCCCCCAAACTAGAGCGCATCTGATGAGCTGGAATGAATGCACGGCACCCTCCAACCTCCCAAGTGGGACGGAACTGTGCAGTCGGAGAACCAGATCGGAGCCGGACGCAGCTCCAGTTCTGATGAGCCTGGGGTCAACTTCCGCCCGGACACCCAAATGAAGGGCACACGGTAGAGAAAATCTGAATGGGGAGATTTTGATCCTTAGGCAGACAGCCAATGAGGAGGCTTCTCTGGTGCAAAGAAAATGCGGAGCACAGGCTGCTGCTGCAGAATGCAGGTCCAGAACCTCCCCTCCCATTCCTAACACCTGAACCCTCACCTTGCCCACCCCCTCCCTTTAGGGTAAGAACCTCAGCTGGCAGAGTTAATTACAGACCAAGCTGCTCCTGTTGCAGCCTCTTCCCTGTCCATTCTACACACTGGGAGGGGGTAGAGGATGCTTTCTTCCAGTATCAGTCCCCAAATAGATACTCTCTATACAAACATTAGTTAGAATTGTTGTCATAGCAGGTATGATAAATAAAACTTTTCCACCTTACGTGTGATGTTGAGGTTTTTCTCCAAAGTTAAAACCCATGGGGACAGATCTCCCCACAGTGTGCTGAGGGCGGTGAAAGTGCCCATCATACCCTCGTGTGGCCATGACAAACGATGGACAGCAAATAAACTCACAGACAACACTGAAAAATCACCTCTCCCTGACTTCTCTGAGGGTAGCGTCTCCATTCCTGAGCCTCTGGATGGCCATTCCCAAACTCACCATGAGCTGGAAGGATGCAGACATCTCCTGGCCCCAAGAGAGAGAGCCTGGGGCAACTCGGACATTTCAGGCAGCCAATTCAAGAGTCACCAAATCCCAAATCTCAGGGCTCCTTGGGTGTCAGAGGATGTCTATCAAGATAAAGTATCGCAGAGTAGCGGGCAAAGAGGTAAAGCCCGGGAAGAACAATTTCACCACGATTTTAATTATGGCTGGGAGAATGCCATAGCATCGTCTAATTGGTGTTAACATTTCATTGCTCCAAAAATATTGGGCGAGCATTTTGTCTGGTTTCCTTAAGAAGACAAAAGAAATAGAAGCAGGGTTCACCACTGAAGAAGTTTGCATTTGGCTGGCCAGGAAAAAAGACCCAGGATTAGGTAAAAACCAAAGGTCAAACAGCGTAGTAATCCCTGTAAGGTCATTGAGAGGTCCGTGAACCAGACTAGAAAAAGATGCATAAAGAGAAAGCTTGAGCTTATTCAGAGCTAACACTTATTTAGCTATTACTATGTGCCATGCCATACGGTAAATTCCTCACCAGGCTTTGAGAAAGATACTATTATTATCTCCATTTTAAAAAGGAGTAAAAGACACTTAGAAACACTGTCACCAAGGGTCAGCTAGGCCACGATGAAATTAGGCACCACCCAGACCTCTCTGATTCGAAAGCTTGTTTCTCTAACCACCTTATTATTATTACTCAGTCTCCCATAATGTTACCATCCTCCAAGAGGCCAAAGGGGAGAGCGAAAGGGCTAAAATGGAGTTGAAGGTAGAAGAGGGGAAGAGATTGGCACAAAGAGATGGTGTCCTGTCCTAGCTGAAAAGCAAGCGTTTCCTTTCTAACTACAACGACCTTCATTTTTTTCCCTGTGCTCATCTACATTTCCAAAATTTCTCTGATGAACACATAAAGGTGTATAAAAAACTGCAGGCAGGGCTTCCCTGGTGGCGCGGTGGTTGAGAGTCTGCCTGCCGATACAGGGGACACGGGTTCGTGCCCTGGTCTGGGAAGATCCCACGTGCTGCGGAGCGGCTGGGCCCGTGAGCCATGGCCGCTGAGCCTGCGCGTCCGGAGCCCGTGCTCCACAATGGGAGAGGCCACAACAGTGAGAGGCCCGCGTACTACAAAAAAACAAAAAAACTGCAGGCAATATTGTATTAAAATTTTCAGTGGGGCAGATTCGGAGAGCTTTTAAGCAGAGGAATCAAGGGTCGTAACATTCTGCTAATGGCATCACTTCATATCATGGAGGAGAACACTGGGGTACCAAAACAGGAGACGCCTTGCTCAGCGACACAGCAAGATGAGGGCAAAGGGGTGAGAAACCAGGGATGTACCACCTGGTGGGGGCTTTTTCCATCTCACCGTGTTTTCACTGAATTTTTCCAACAGGGAAGCATCAGGAAGCCAGGGGGTGGAACGAAATTGGGAACGGCTGCCAGGAGAGAAACTACTGTAAGAAAGGGATGGCCAGGCTCCAGACTCGGCCTCAAGCAGAAGGCTTAGGGACAAGGAGCAGCAAAGAGAAAATGTCAGGCCACAGTGAAGGAAGGCATGAAAGAACACAGAGACCAAGTGTGTCTGGAGCATGAAAGAGTGACAAGGGTGGGAGATGTATGTTTTGGAATAGAAGGCAGTGGTGCAGCAGTTGACCTTCCTGACTGGTCTATGACCCAGATATCAGCCAATGTTGAATTCCAAAATCCTGAAAGCCAACAACAGAGGCACCTGCTCCCCACCCCCTCTCGGTCTGCCTCCACTGCCACAGTTCAGGACACTAAATTGGCAGTTCTCAACATTTTCCCTTCAGCTACACACCCGACATTTGTTACTTCCATATACAACATGCCCCTCAAATTTTGATGAAGTCATAAAAAAAATTGTGGAAGTAAAATGCTACCCAATATTTTACTGTTGCAGCTATTAGAAGAAATTTCATTGTGGGAAGTGGCTGATGTAAGATAGTCCCTGTGGTTCCTGGTGTGTAATCTGTACCCCTGACCATTTTTCTCCAGTTCAAGAATGTACATCAGAACATAAGTCAGTAAGTTTTCATAGAGACATAATCTTGAATCTAGTTCAATTTATTGAAAAATTGATAAGCATTGATTCTTTCACTATTGTTACAATAAATGACTTGTGAGCCCCACTCTACTGCATCAAGACTGTGTCTCTGGATGGCCCACTTGGGCATCCTTAACACCCTAGCTATCCCCTGACCTCCTGACCACTAAGGGGCAGATGCTTAGGCATTTTCCTGACCTGGACACCACCTCAGTCATTTTCTGACTTCCCATCTCCTGATAGATGCCTGACACTGTCCATCCCACCGACCCCCAACATTCTGGCTCCATGGATCCACCCTCCTGATCAGAATCATTGACTTTCTTCCATCAACTCATTTGCCCTGATCCTCAACCTCTCCACCCATTCCACCTTGGGCAGGGATAGTATGGCATCATATGGATTATTCAGTATTCTCCATGACATAGTCATTAGTAAGATGGTAAGGGGAGATATTGGTTAATGAAAGAAAGATACTGTAACAGGCAACAGAGAAGCTAGAGCTACAAAATGACTAAAGGGAATGAAGATAAGAGAGGTTGCAAAACAGTAAACACATAGACTGCAGGCTGCCACCCCCACCTACCTTCTCAAGGGTCATCCCCACATATGACACTCATGCTCTTTCCATAACAGTTTCTCATGCGGCCCCTGGTCGGCTGCATTACTCTGTTCCAAACAGCTGTGCTCTCACTTTACTTCCCCGGCAGAAATAATTAGGTGAACAATGCATAGCTCAATCCCCTTTGTCCAAACACACATTAACAATTTTTATATGGTTCCACCCTAACCAACAGCCAATACTCCCCCAGTGATACTCACTGCTCAGATGGCCCAGTCTCATTTAGATGCAACACAGAAAGAAATAGGATCCCAAATAAGAGGATTCTGTTTTCCAGGAAAATTATGGCTTTGGAGCTTGGAATAATTGATGGCCTTCAAGCAGAGATTTTTCCATTAGGAAACTAGAAATATGCTTATAGGAGGAATTTAAGAAGTCCCAGACATTATTATTAATATTATACTTATTTTATTCTTGTAAGCAAGAGAAACCTGGTATGAATTTATCAAAACTTTCCAAGACCTGTTCATGCAATGACCATATTATCCCAACTGAACTGACCATTAAATATACTTCTGGGAGCAAGAGGACAGAATATTTGAATTCAGGAAGGGTCTTAGGCATAAAAAAGTTAAAGTATATAACTTCTATATCTCTGATCTGAGCACATTTTCCCAACCATTACACAGGGAGAAATTTCCTGGCATAATCATTATTGTCATTTCCTTCAACTGTTGAATTAACACTTCAGATTTCCACCTTCCACAGTCTTTAAAGGAGGAAGCCATGTGTACTCACCATCTGAATTATGTAATTTGTAGCTTGAAATCAATCTTTCTTCCTTTTCTTTGATTGATTTTTATGTCTAAGCAGATTTTTCGGACACTCTTTAACTTGAATCTGAATCATGGAGCCTGAGAGACCCAGCCAGGTGATGAAAGGGAGAGAGAGTCACACACCACATTAGAAAGCTTTTCCCTTGTATGCTGCCCCATCGGCAATAGCCCATGTCCGCTTCACAAGAGACCTAAGGAACAAGCTGAAATGAGAAGAAAAACATTCTTTCATAGGGAAGGGTGATCTCTTGCAAAGTACCCCTCAGATCACTCTAACTTAAGGTGGTTGGTTAACTGTGAGACTGATGTAAATGAATCGGGGGGAAATTGGATCCATGATTGGACCTCAGAAACAAGATCAGCACTGTCATTTTACAGATGAGTAAAACAGGGTCTGAGAGGGAAGGCAGGATGTCTGTACGAGTCAAGGACCCATGATCACGTAGCATCCTCCCATCCGAGCTGGTTGGCACCCCCATCCCCAATCCCAATAACTATATCACTCATTCATTCTTCATTCACTCAGTGTTTATTAAGCATCTAATAGGCACCAGGCCTTTATAACCACGATGTGGTTGCTACTGAGGAAGCTACTGGACTAACAGGGGAGAGAAACACACAACTGCCAGCCCTGTGAGGACAGTGGATTTGAGCCCAGCAGGTCACAGAACGGAACGCAGGTTGAAAGCCGTTGCAGTGAGCTCTGGGAGCAGTGAAGAGGGCCAAAGCCCTGATCATCACAACAGAGAGGAAGGGAGGAGCTCAAGAAACATTTTGCAGGTAAAGTAGCAGACTTGCTGATTGACGGGATGAGGGAGGTAATGCCAAAGGGGCTTTTGGATGCAACCCCCCAACCCAGAATTTCCTTGTCTTGAGTGTCTGGTCACCTAAATAAGAATTGGGATGTAGTGAGGAAAATTGGCAGATTATCCAGAATGAAAGTTAAAATGGGAAAAGTAAGAGAGAGCCACACAAACACCGTGAAAGGGGACAAGAAGGAGAGATTCGCTGCAACTGGGAAGGCTTCCTGACAGAAGTGACCTCTGAACAGGGTCCTGAAAACGGAGTGGGATTTGAAGAGGTGAGAATGGGAGGGCAAGGCATTCTGGGTAATGGCCCAAATGAGTGAGAGGAGGAGTGTTTGGGGGATGACATGGAGCCCAGTGTGGCCCAAACAGGATGGGAGGTATGCGCCATGGGAGGAATACCTGGCTAGGGGGTCCACTTCCCATGTGGGGTTTCAAAAGCCGATAGGAAGGGTTTGGACTGTCCCCTGGGCAGGGGGGAGAGCAGGAAGATGACAAGATCAAAGAAGAGCTTTGGAAGACACTTCCCCAATTTTTTCAGAGTTAGTGAGATTTATATCATCCTTCTGAGCCTAATCCAAAAGCAGAGGAGTCAATTCTACTGCTTCAGAGGCTTGAAAATGAATAGAAATAAAATGAAATAAAATCCTTTCCACATTCCTCAGGTTGGCGCCTCTCCAAAAAGAGCAGATAGAAAAAGGGAGCAAAGATAATGTTTGCCCCTTTACGCTGCACAGTGACCAAGCTGCCCCAAGGAGCTTCCTAGGTGGGCCTCGGATAAACTGATGGACGTAAAGGAGTACCTAGCGAGCAGAGACAATGTCTGCCCTCCGAGGAAAGGGAGAGCTTTTCGGAGAAGGTGGCCTGAGGAGGTGGCCTTCTGGAGTCCTCTGACAAAGACTTACAGGTGGAGAGAGGGGCTGGGGTGGAGGAAGACATCGCCTCATTCCTGGCAGTCCTGGCTCCATCCAGGGAAGGGGCTGGCCAGCGGACAGGGGCCTCATGGCACTGAATTGGACCCAGACAGTTGGCACTGGATTTGTGCAAGTGAGATGCAGGATTACAAAGGAAGGGAATGAAGTATCTGGGATGAGAAAAACCCTAGGAATCCTGCAGAATGCAATGTGGTAAGTGCCTCAGTGCCTGGTGTCCTAGCACAGGTTGCACCCCAAATCCAAAGTCTGACGTCCTTGAGGTCACCAGCCAAGTGAAACTGACCCACTTACCTGTCAGTCTCTCTTCCTCAATTTGGCACTCCCTGGCAACAAGGACCACCGAAACTGGTACCTGGTCTCCATCTTAGTGTTAGAACCTCACACAGCACCTGGTAGAAGCCAGACAGACTGGCTGACTCAGATGGCCAGAGAGAGGGAGCTGGGCAGGAAGCTGAGAGCTGCAAACAAATTATGCCAACAAATTAGTGTCTGTTAGTAATGGGTAACTTTAACGAATCATGTCAATACAAAATATTCTACTGTAATCCTAGTTACATGTGTATGTATACATATATATGATTACATACATACATACATATATACATACATATGTGTGTTTGTGTGTATATATATATATATATATATATATGACAAAGTGATTAAATTATGCTATTTCTTAGTCTATTTTTTTGTCCATATCTTAACTGCTGTTTTGGAGTAGTTTCTTTTTTTTTTTTTTGGTACGCGGGCCTCTCACTGTTGTGGCCTCTCCCGTTGCGGAGCGCAGGCTCCGGACGCGCAGGCTCAGCGGCCATGGCTCACGGGCCCAGCCGCTCCGCGGCGGCATGTGGGATCCTCCCGCACCGGGGCACGAACCCGTGTCCCCTGCATCGGCAGGCGGACTCTCAACCACTGCGCCACCAGGGAAGCCCTGGAGTAGTTTCTTTATTAGGCTTTATAATTTTTATGGGAGTAAATGCTGCAAACCCTGTAGTGGAGATCTGGAATTTTTGCACACCCAGGGTATCATCGACTGTTTGTACTCCTGGCAACTGTGACCCAGTTTCCTTTTATGAACATCAATTTGCCCTAATTTGCTTGTTGGAACAATCAACCAGAATGACATCCTCTCCCCTGGCTGAAGAGTTGGGACCATCATCAAGGCCAGACAAACTAACTCTCTCTCTTTGCGGACTTGGTGTCAGGCAGAGTGATACAAGGAAAGAAATAAATTATTAGACTTTCATTAAAAAGAATATCAACTTTATACTTCTCACACAAAATAATTCATAATATTAAAAAAAAAAAAAAAAACAGTGATGCCACATCACTCCTGAGCCTGCAGGGGAATTGTTAGGAGAACTGTGATAGCCAAAATCACAGACAGGGAATGAGGGTGCCAGTGACTCAAGTGCTGTGACTCAGCTCTGTACCATGGAGAGATCGAGGGGCCGGGAACATGGCCACCCTCCCTTTCTTTCACCTTCCTCCTGCCTAAAACTTTGTGATATAAGCCAACAAAGTCTTAGTCACTGTTTATTACATGGGGATAGAGAAAGTCATAGAAGGACTTGTCTATATCTAGACAAGTTATAATCCTTATCTTTTGTATTCTTTCCTACCATATCAGATGTGATGAATATATGTATTCTACAATTTAATACAACAAACCCACCATGTAGGGTCTATTATGCACATTTCAGAATATAATTGGGGAAATAAGGCACAGGAAGACCACAATTCCCTAGCCAAATTCTAGACATGAGTGTAGCATACCACAGAAATAATTCTTTCAGTAGATGAAGTTGTTTGGCCATTGGGGTTATCTTACAGCCCATAGGGGTTCTTTGTAGATACAATGCGCTAAGTAAGCATTTATCCATAAAACCCAAACATACTAGGCACAAAACAACAAAACAAAACCACCAGGTTTTATTAACTATTGGGTAGTTAATAGGAAATTAACTAACCAGTACTCGGAGATTAATATTGAAGGCAACACCACACATTGGGCTGCATCCTGAACTTATGATTCACAAGAATGAATGTCCTCATGTCTGTTATATCTCATAAGCAATAGGAGGATAGAGTAACTGCTGGGCATGGGGGTAATATATGGGCTGACCCTCTGATGTGCCACTGTCCCCTTGTCAGCTGCTCATATCAGAGTCCTGGCAGGGGGATCATATTTGAAGGCTGGGCCTGAGGGAGGGGCACCTTCAGAAATGCCTGGCCTATTTCCTTAAGTGATAAGAAATATTCAGGGACTTCCCTGGTGGCACAGTGGTTAAGAATCCACCTGCCAATGCAGGGGACACAGGTTCGACCCCTGATCCAGGAAGATCTCACATGCCGCAGAGCAACTAAGCCCATGCACCACAACTACTAGAAGCCTGCACACAGCAACAAAGAGTAGCCCCTGTAGTAGCTCACCGCAACTACAGAAAGCCCACGCAGCAATGAAGATCCAATGCCGCAAAAAAAATAAATTAAAAAAAAAAAAGAAATATTCAAAACCTTTGGTTCATTCATCCCTATGGAAGTGCCTGTCAGGTAAGTCCTGGATTCCTATTGTTTACTAATCCAGACTCTCCAGCTTTCCCTGTGCACCTGTAAACTCCAGATAGCCACATACATTAGCCAGACTCAGTTTCTGTTGCTTGCAACCAAACACCTGCTTCCTGGGGGCCCCAAATTAGAACTAAATAAACAAACCGTCAGGCTACCAATGGAGGCAACAGTCACCTTCAGCATATACTGTAATCTTGAACAGGTGGAACATTTAAGTCTCTAGAACACCCTTCTTTCAATTAAGAACCATCGAATGAGCACCCGCTATGTTCAGCATCCCATGACAACCATTTTCAGAGAAACAGACAATAAAAAACCATTTTGTCCTGTACTACCTGCCCTGTTCTTAAACATTTCCTTCGGGTTACAGGGCCCACAGGAGCTGTTGGCACAGATTCTGTTTCAGTCAGTTTTCCTGCAATTTAGTATTAAATAATTCCCTAAAACATGCTAAGTAGGGCAACATGCTGCTTTGATTTTTGTTACCCTTTTGTTGCAAGATTTTGGAACATATTTTCTTGGAGGCTGAGTTGAGCAAACACAGACTACCTAAGGGGTTAGTGTGGGAAGCACATGACTGAAGTGTTTCTAGAGGGGAAAAAAGTAATACACGTTCGAGCATTTCAGTCTAACGAAATGGAGCACAGTGGAAAGGTACAGGTTTTTCATGTTTTTAGTGACTATCATAATATTAGCGTCTTTTTCTTGAGTGCTCACTCATTATATACATGCAGCTATTTTAGGTTCTTTTTATTTGTTATTTCATTTAATCCTCACTGGTAAAGTAGCAACTCAGAGTGACTGATGTGTCCAGTGGCTCTGAGACGTTGAGCAGGACAAGCAAGGATTTAAATTCAGGTCTTTCTCCGTAAGAGAACAGGCTGGTGGTTACCAAGGAGGAGTGGGTTAGGGGAGGGATGGAATGGGAGGCTGGGGGTTAGCGGATGTGAGCTTTCATATATAGAATGGGTAAACAACATAGTCCTACTGTATAGCACAGACAACTACAGTCAATATCCTATGATAAACCATAATGGAAAAGACTCTAAAAAAAAAGAATGTATGTATATGTATAACTGAATTGCTTTGCTGTATCGCAGAAATTAACACAACATTGTAATCAACTATACTTCAATTTAAAAATTGAAAATAGGGCTTCCCTGGTGCCACAGTGGTTGCGAGTCTGCCTGCCGATGCAGGGGACACGGATTCGTGTCCCGGTCTGGGAAGATCCCACGTGCCGCGGAGCGGCTGGGCCTGTGAGCCATGGCCGCTGAGCCTGCGCGTCCGGAGCCTGTGCTCTGCAATGGGAGAGGCCACAACAGTGAGAGGCCCGCGTACCACAAAAAAAAAAAGAAGAAGAAGAAAATAAATTAAATAAATAAATAAATAAATTCAGGTCTTTCTGATTCCAAAGCCTAGTGCTTTCCCAGCCTCCCTAGATAATCATCATAATAAGTGACTTTTTGTGATATGTGGTACCTCCAATTTGGTTTCATACAACCCTCTCTTTTTATAAATGAGAACAGTGAGGCCAGGGGGCTCTTGACTAGCATCAGAATAAGGACTAGAACTTGGGTGTCCTGAACCCCAAACCATTTCCCTTCCCACGACCTCACCCTACAAGAAACCCTCCCTAAATCCATCATGGTGCTTATTCGCTTATTAGTCCTTGTTATTCCAATCCTACAAATAACAAAACTCATATGAGGCACGCATGAAGCCCCGTTCCTCTTTCCTTCTCCCCTATGTTTCTATCTTTGCAGCTTCTCCTTATTTGAATCACCTCCCAGTTCCTCCTGCCCTTTCGCCAGAGCAGCTGTAGCAGGCCCGTTTTGGAGCCTGGAGTCATTCAGGAGTGACCAGGACAGTGGGAAAGCCAGAGAGAAGCCGAGCCGGGCTGGTTTCAAGGACAAAGGAACAGCTGGTTCCCTGCCAGACTGGCGAGGGCAGAGCAGGCCCTGGGGAGCGAGAGGGCACAGACGCCAGCAAGACTGGAGCCTGACAAGGCTTAACTGTCCCTCTAGCACTGTGGATGGGATGAACAGGTGTCCCAACAGCTGATTGGGCAGCTAGGCTCCTAACAGGGACATGGGGTGGAGTCAACTGGGCAGGGAGTGGAGGTATTTATTCCTAGATGGATATGAACACTTGACCTGCAGCCAGTCAGAGGCTAAAGTCAGCATGACAAGGGGCAATGCTACTCAAAGAGTGGTCCTTACTTGAAGAGCAAAAGCATCTCCTGGGAGTCTGTCAGTATGCAAATTATCAGGATCCACCATAGACCTGCTTTTTAACAAGACCTGCAGAGGATCCCATGCACATTAAAGTCTGAGAAATGCTGGTTGAGAACAGCAGTTCTCCAAGTGTGCCTCCCAAACCAGCAGCGGCAGCAGCTGAGAATTTGTGAGAGGCACATTGTCAGGCCCCATTCCCAGACTCTGAGGATGGGACTCAGCAAACCATCGGAATGAGCCATCCAGGTAGCTCTGAGAGGCACATTAAATTTTGAGCAGCACTGATTCAGGGTATAGCTTATGCATTCTGGAACAAGGCAGTTTGGACAGATCTCCAGAAAGCTGTCCTGACTGCCGCTGGAAGAAAGTCCCAGGACACTGGCTCTAGACAGTTGTATCTCCTGCTGTTCCAGCCTCCTGACACACACTTACCCACAAAGACCAGATCGAAAATTTGCGCTTCCCTAGCTGACTCCAAGATGCTCAAATTTCACACCTGAGCTGGTTGGAGGTCACTGAATCAAGTAATTGGTCAATCCAAACTAGTGTAACATATTCAGGCAAGCTGGACTCCAAAAGAAAACAGATAAGCCAAGATAGGTAATCCAGCTGGGGTCTCCCTGTCCTTAAGAACCAGATTTGACCAATTAGAACTTCAGTCCTTGACCTGTAGAAATCCAGGTTCCTCTCCCAAGATTTCTGAGTGTTCCTGAAAAGTTTATAATCACAGCATCCCTTCCAAGTTCAGGTTCCTGTAGCTGAATCAGGTCAGCAGATGGGTAACCTCACTCACCCTTGCATGCAGCCCCCTGAACCCCACAGCATGAACCTGGACAAGGGATCCAATGCATTGGTGGTGTCTGTGGATTTAAAAAAAAAAAAAAACTCCCATTGGAAGTAGCAGACTTTCCAAAGGTCCTGGGAAAGGAGGTGTATGTCTCAGAAATGCAAATCATTTCTAACTGAGTAACATCATTCCCATTCTGAAAAGCCTCAGAACATACCATGATGCCCTGACACTCTCTTCTATCTCTTTCCACCCCCCTCCTATCTTCTCTCTGCCCCTCCCTTCCCCCCACACTGCCCCCACCCCATCACCAAATTGCTACTTATTTATAATGCAGAGAAATTTGTCTCTTGACTCTCACTAAAGTATGCCCTCATTATCTCATCTTCTATACCGAGCAGGATATTTTCCTAAATAAAATATTTTCTTTCCTAAGAGTAATTCCAGTGTCAACTAAATCAGACAGACAGACAGATGAATAGCACGAGTTTTTGCTCCACTAAAGCACACAGTCCCTCCGCCTTCCTGTTCTCTCCTTTGAAGAGTCTTGATCATCTCTTTTTGTCCCATTTTCTTAATCTAACTCTGAGATCACTTCTTTCATTTATAATAATTCTGGTTATTTTCTCTCCTTCCTTTGTCTGAGACCTCTTTCTTAGCTCTTCTATTTCCTTACCCACATCACAGCCCAGAATTATACAACTTTCATCTGTGAATCTTTTCCATGGCAGCTGGCAGCTTTATACAAAAGCCCAAATCTGGATATTCTTAGTGTAAAGGCTGGGGTTCCCTTCTAACATCGGGGGGCTTAGGGATCCCAAGTGGAAGGGAACTCTGTCCACCATTCCTGCTCTCCTTTTCATTCCCAACACCAGCCTCCTAGCTTAGGACCCTCACTATCCTTTCCTCGACTATTACAACAGCATCGTTAATGATGTCCCCGATTTGGTCCTACTCCACCCACCACCTCCAGGTCCCCACGGACAGTCAGTCTCGTGCTCACAAATCTTCAGTGGCTCCCAGTGGCTTATAGAACAACACTAACTTTCCCCCAGCTCAAGTCTCCTACTGAAATAAGAATAGAGTATCGGAAGGAAGATGGGAAAAACAGAAAGCAGGACAGAGGAAGAGACAGCAGTGATGTCTCAGCATGGAGGGAAGAAGAGGCAGAGCTGGTATCCACAGAGGACAGTACGACTCGGGGTGCCAGCCATAAAGGTGACCCACAGGAGAAGGGTTTGAGATACCTGGGGCCACCTTGGCAGTCACTGAGAGTCAGCTCAGGAGTCAGACCTCTGGGTGCTCTTATTATAAAAAATCCGGAACAAGAGAACAAGTGTAGATAGTTGTTGGACACGGGGTATGTAGAAAAATGAGCCAGGTCAAAGGTCAGTTTGCCAAGGGAATTTAATCTGCACTCTCGAATGCAATGACTCCATTTTGTCTTGTTATACTCCCTTGAGACAAAGAGCTATATGAATGGCCAGCTTTGGGACCTTATTTCCAGAATAAACTCCACTTGGTTCACTCCTTCACCTGAACATAGTGTAAAGGTTTTATTTAGCAAACATATTTGTGCCTCTTTCTTTGGTTGTCTACCTGTGGCCTGTGCTTCGGGACCCATGCTGCCCCAGACAGAAAGCTCTCCAAGGTCAGGTACTCCACCTTATGGGTTAAATTGCTGTGTGTGGCCCTGTTTCAGCCCATGAACTGTACAGCATCATTTAGATTTTACTAATGAAGGGCTGGAAGCAGCCAAAGGAACCATCTGAGGGGCTGGGAAGATGCGAGTTAAGAAGAGCCTTTGGCCACCTACAGTGAGAAATCATTATTTTTCATGTGTTTAAGGCCAAATCTAAGTCCAGGGAAAATCTGGTGAGTGGAATATTGAAAAGCACGGATGAGGTGGAGAGAAAGTCGCAGCTATTTGTCTGGGAGGTGATGTGGCGAAGCTGTGGTTATTTCAATGATGGAAGGAAGGAAAACATTGCCCAGGGAGACTGGTAAGGAGGACAGGTGTTCTGCAGGTGGGAGCAAGCATGGACCAGGTTTGGATTCAGAGAGACTTAGATTTGAATCCCAACTCTTGTTATTTTCCCCGAGTTTTGTCTAGCTCCGTTTACGTAATCTCAGTTTCCTCATCTGTGAAATGGGAATCCAAGCACCTGTCCCAAAGATTTGTGGGAAGATTAAAATGGGACAACAGGCATGCAAGTAACAAGTATTTGGTCCACATCAAAAAGTGCTGTTTCCTTTCTTCCCTCCCTCCTTCCTTCCTCCTTCCCTGCCCCCATTCCATTAAACCAGCTCCTAGAAGGCAGTGCACTGGCAATGAAATAAGACCACTTCGTCCTCCCCCAGAAGCATGTCACCAACGAACTGACAAAGATTTGAGGACTTCTAAATAATCCTATAGGAGCTATCCAGGGTGAAAAGAGAAATCACTGAGAAACCAATTTCATCCTCAGCTTCCGAGGGATTATTACAAGCAGTGGTGAGGAATAAGTATATAAAGATGACTGGCATTACAATAGCCCCATTCATCCACCAACATTTTCAAAGTCGCTCGGGAAATTTTTCCAAAATCACATTTCATCCCTTTCCCAAGAAACAAGCATTTTGCTCATCTGTGAAATACCATTCCCCCTGTAAGAAACATGGCATCCACTGAGCTGCCTCAGAGACACCACAGGGAACAACATTCACAGGGATTTGGAGAGGGTCAGAAGAGGTAGGACATAATGACTTGCCTGGGATCTAGCCAGGATGTCAGAAGTAACCGTTCAAAACTTTGGCAATGTCTGTAGTGTTACATGCAAGAAGTCCCCAAACATACAGGGCACCCTGTGAGGTACCTACATTCCCCTGACTTCCATATGCTTCTCCCTCACAGAGCTGAGCTGAGATGTGAGCCTTAAGAGCTGTCTTGCGGACCATTTGCTTCGGTTCACTTTTCTGTGGGCGTCTAGGTTGAGAGCAGCCTGCTGATGACCCCGTGTAGGCAGAGAAACAACTTCGCTGGCAGGAAAAACACAACGTCTGCATCTGGCAAAACACAGACTCCCAGCGGGTACTTCAAGGAGTTCCTCTGTGACTCAGAGAGGAGAATGTCACCTCCTGAGTCACCAATGTTGTCCCAGCTAGCTGGCTCTGCCTCTCTCCAAAATCTCCTCCTCAGACCCTGACAAGCCCTTCAGTGAGACCACCACCAGAGGCCACCAGGAGATGCTGAGCTGGTGTTGACAGATGCAGAGGAGTACTTCTGACTATTCTAGTTCAGCGAAATGATTGGGACTAAGCTAGAAGGATACATTCCTTTTTGTTGGCATAATCCATTTTGATTAAGAGATCCATCCAGAGCAGGCTTGAAATTGTCCTCTAGCAAACAGGGTCATTTTGGCAAAAAAAAAAAAAAAAGTGGACAGAGAACCCCTCCTGCAGTGCGAGCCCCTGGTCTGTGTGCCTTCTGGTCTGACTGCTCCAGACAGAGCAGGGCATGACCGAACATCTAAGACAGCCCAGCCGGTTAAATGCTGAACGGTACCACCATGTGGGAATGACAGAGACCCAGAATAAGTGCATGAGGGAAACCGCAGACAAACTGAAACTTAGTTCAGGAAAAGAGGCTCTTGGTTAAACTATTTTAACTTTCAGCTGGACTTGTGGCTTTTGATTTATTAACCCATATGCAACGTGTGTTTATGGAGTGCCAGGAAACACCAGGCAAAGAGAACACGGTACGGCAGCAAGAGAACAAGCTTTGAAACCTCGGTCTGGCCTCCCTCTCCTTCAGTCTTCTCATCAGTAAAATGGGGATAATACCATATCTAGCATGTAGGGTTGGTGTCAGGATTAAACATTACTATGGACTATATTACTGGCCTCATTCTTCATTTCTCCCTCATGCTTTGCCATGTGAGTTTGAAACACCCACTTCCCACCCCCCACCCCCTCCCCTTGATTCCCCACCCCTTGACTTTGGGTTTGGCCATGTCACTTGCTCTGACAGATTGAATGAGGTGAACATGACAGGGTATCAATTCCTAGCATAGGTCATGGAGGCCCTGCGTGTTTCCACTTGGCCTCTTGTCCCCCTGTCATAGCCAAGAGAGGAGCATGCCTTGGCTGGACTCCTGGTCCCAGGACGATGAGAGACACATGGAGCAGAGCCAACCCCATGACCAGAGCCTGGAAAAGAGCCATCCTGGTTAACTCACAGACCTTCATCAAGAAAAACCACTCAACCAAGCCCAGCCCCACTCAAATGAGATCAGAAAAACCCTAGACAATATGAACAAGAATAAATGATCAACTTTGGGTTTTGTTTGTTCTTCTCTCTCTAGTTGTTTTAGGTGTAAAGTTAGGTTGTTTATTTGAGATTTTTCTTGTTTCCTGAGGTAAGATTGTATTGCTGTAAACTTCCTCAGAAGCAACCTAAATGTCCATTGATAGAGGAATAGATAAAGAGGATGTGGTACATATATATAATGGAATATTACTCAGCCATAAAAAGAATGAAATAATGCCATTATTAATTAATAATAATTAACCTCTAGGTATGGACCTAGAGATTATCATACTAAGTGAAGTGAGTCAGACCAAGACAAATATCATATGATATCACTTATAATCTAATCTTAAAAATGATACAAACAAACTTGTTTACAAAGCAAAAACAGACTCACAGACTTCAAAAACAAACTTATGGTTACCAAAGGGAAAAGGTGAGGGGGAGGGATAAATTAGGAGTTTGGGAGTAATATTACACACTACTATATATAAAATAGATAATCAATAAGGACTACTGCGTATCACAGGGAACTCTACTCAATATTCTGTAATAAGCTATATGGGAAAAGAATCTGAAAAAGAATGGATATATGTATATGTATAAATGAATCACTTTGCTGTACACCTGAAACTAACACAACACAGTAAATCAAGTATACTCCAATATAAAATAAAAGTTAAAGTAAATAAATAAATAACATCCCTGAAACAGAAAAAAAAAAAGAAAGAATACATGATTGAGGCTTTCTTAAGCTATTGAGCTTTGGGATGGTTTGTTATACAGCATTACTATTGCAATAGCTAACCGATATGCTTGTATCTATAAACACATACTCATAAAGCATCTCCCATAGAACCAACTATATAGTGGATGCTCAATAAATAGTAATTTCCTTCCCTTTCCCTACTACGTTTCAAACACTGTGCTGTACAGTGGGAATACAGAGACAAATAAACTTCAGAGGAACTTCCAGGTTGGTGGAAAAAGAACTATAAGACATCAGTTCAAGTCCTAGGTCCCTTGTAAAAAATTAACAGGAGCCATGGAAAAGAAAAGCAATGAGCAAATGCCTTCTCTTCCTCAATTTTTCCGTAAAATATGATAAAATTGATGTTCTCCCAAAACAGATTTCTATTTCCTGAGACCACGTCTATCAGATATTTTTATGACTTTAGAAAGAAAGACCCCTTCAAGACGGGGAGAGTTTTTTGGGTTGTGTCTGTTCTTTGCCTTATATTAAGTTTCTGATGGAGACTCCTCGGGAAGCAGCCTGGTTTTAGTGGGGTCAGAGAACGTTGCAAATCCAGCTAACCCGAGCTCAAAGCAGAAAAGGACTTCAAGGTAGATAAAAGGGCTTTTTTCTTTATCAATGTTGAAGAAAGTAGTTCAAAACTGGACCTATTTTTCTGAAGACAAAAGCATACTCTCCGCAGCTGCCCACCCTCATGAAAGGAAACAGTTCTTGATAGGGACTTTGTCTGCCATGGAAGATCAAATCCACTAGCAGGTAAAGCACGAAGATATTAGGGATTTTATCTCTAACCATGTAATACCTGTCACTGAACGTTCATCCAGTCATGGGACAGCCCAAGAATACCCTTCCGTGTCCTTAAATCTCTCCTGTCAGGGAAGCTTTAAGGATCGTTCCTACGCTTTACCCCTTTGAAATGACCATTCAGTGGTTTGCTGTGAGAATAGCCTCGGCCTGACAGAGAATTATTGGCTTTTTACTTGTCAGCTCCGAGGAAATGGCTATGTGATAACTGGCAGCCGTGGCAGCTGGCAGACAAAAGGGCACTGAGATGTGAAGCTTAGAGTCCACAGGGAATGGTGTTGTCCAGAATACACTCCTGACTCTGCTCCAGTGAGGGCTGGCCACCTCCAGGAGAGGGACTTGGCTTCGGAGAAAGGACTAGAAGATGTGTATCCATGACCAGACTCCGTTCAGGAAAAGTCAGAGCCGTGGACAGCATTTTCCTGTCACTCTGATGAACAGAGAATTCCCTTCCAGCCTCTGCCCGTGTCACCCTTCTTATACTGTGGACTACATAACACTCTCCCCTATGTCAGTTACCTGAAGCTTTGCTATTTATATCACCCCCATGTGATTTATCATGTTACATATTAGACCACATGCAACTGCAGCTATTTGATTAGTTTGATCGACCAAAACTTCAATTTCAAGAAAAGTGTTAATTTCTTGTTAGGTTTTTTTGTGTTTTTTTAAAATTATTTATTTATTTATTTAATTTTGGTTGTCTTGGGTTTTTGTTGCTCTGTGCAGGCTTTCTCTAGTTGCGGCGAGTGGGGGCTACTCTTCGTTGTGGTGCGCAAGTTTCTCATTGCAGTGACTTCTCTTGTGGCGGAGCACAGGCTCTAGGCGCACGGGCGTCAGTAGTTGCTGCATGTGGGCTCAGTAGTTGTGGCGCATGGGCTTAGTTGCTCCATGGCATGTGGGATCTTCCCAGACCAGGGCTCGAACCTGTGTCGCCTGCGTTGGCAGGCAGATTCTCAACCACTGCGCCACCAGGGAAGCCCTTGTCAGGTTTTTTATACACAGTAAAATTCAAACTTCTTTATACACAGTTCTATAAGTTTTGGCAAATGCACATAGTCAATAACCACACCCACAATCAAGATATAAGACATTGCCGGAACCCCCAAAATTCCCTGATGCCCCTTTGTAATCAGTCCCTTCCCCCCACACCCATCCCCTTGCAACCACTGATCAGTTTGCCATCCCTATAGATTTGCCTTCTTTAGAATGCCATAGGGATGGAGTTATACTGTAGGTAGCCTTCTTTGACTTAGCATCATACACTTGAGATGCATCCATGTCATTGCAGATATCAGCAGTTTGTTCCTATTTATTGATGAGCAGAATTCCAATGTATGGATTCACCACATTTTCTATTCCTCCACCAGTGGACAGACAGTTGGGTTGTTTCCAGTTTGGGGTGGTTATTAATAAAGCCACTATAAACATTTGCAAACAGGTTTTTGCGTGGGTGAATATTTTCATTCCTCTTGGGTAAATACCTAGCAGGGGCCACTGGGTGGTCAAATAAGTATACTTAAACTTTATAAGAAATTGCTGAACTATTTTCCAAAGTGACTGCTCCACTTTGCATTCCCAGCAGAAGCTTCTGAGGGTCCCAGTCCCACATCGTCACCAACCTTGGTCAGACTGGCAGGGACTGGGGATGGTCAGCCATTCTAATGGGTATTGGAGTGGCAGCTGATTGTGACTTTAATTTACATTTCCCTAATAACTACTAATGCTGAACAACTTTTCATGTGCTCATTTTCTACCCATATGTTTTGTTTGGTGAAGTATCTGCTCAGGTCTTTTGCCCATTTTTTTTAAAAAAACTGGGTTATTTGCTTTCCTATTTTGAATTGTTACAGTCCTTTATTCAAGGTCTTTATTCACAAAAGTTAATACCAGAATACTAGTCCCTTATCAGATATTAGTTTTGCAAATATTTTCTCCAAGATTGTCTTGTCTTTTCATTTCCTTGAAAACAGTGTCTTTTGGGAATTCGCTGGTGGTCCAATGGCTAGAACTCCACACTTTCACTGCTGAGGGCCCGGGTTCGATCTCTGATTGGGGAACTAAGATCCCACAAGCCCCACAAGCCACATGGCATGGCCAAAAACACAAACAAACAAACAAACAAAAAGAGTGTCTTTCAAAAAGCATAAGTTTTTAATTCTGATGAAGTCCAATTTATCATTTCTTTTCTTCTATGGTTCATGCTTTTTGTGTCCTATATAAGAAATCTTTGCCTAACCCTGGGTCACAAAGGTTTTCTCCTATGTTTTCATCTAGAAGTTTTATAGTTTTAGGTTTTACGATTACTATGATTCATCTTAGTTAATTTTTGCACAGGGTGCAAAAAAATGGTTCAAAGTTCATTTTTTGGCATATAGATATCCAGTGTTTCCAGCATCATTTGTTCAAGAGGTCAGCCTTTCTCCATCTCACTTCCTTGACATCTTTGTCGAAACCAATTGACCATATATGTGTGGTCTGTTTCTGGACTCTATTCTATTCCATTGATCTATGTGTCTATCCTCTTTCCAATACCACATGGTGTTGATTACTGTGGTGTTATAGTATGTCTCAAAATCAGGTGGTGGGAGTCCTCCAGATTTATTTTCTGAGTGTTTTTTTTTTTCAGAGTTGTTTCGGTATTCCAGTTCCTTTGCTTTTCCATATGCATTTTAGAATCCGCTTGTTGATTTCTATGAATGAGCCTGATGAGAAAGTGACTTACCCAAGGTCACACCATTCATATGCATTAGAGTCAGCTCAGTCTCAAATCATTGTTATGGATCCAACCAAGTTCATGATTTGACAGTGGGCCCCACACAGAAGACTGAGAGAGAGCCTCATTATGGCAAGGTCCTGCAGAGCTCACCAAAGGTCAAGAATTCTGGCTCTCAGTACATTCGGAAGAAAACTAACCCTTGTCTTCCGTCTCTTAGCCCCTGCCTGGCCTTATCAGAGCAGGCAGGATAATTGCATATTGTCTGGAACAAATCATACAGTCATAGACCCATTGTCTGGGGAGCCAAGGTGAAGCTCTGGCACCTCGTGGAGCCAGGATTCCCAGCTTTAATAAGCCCTGTGCTGTTGACAAGTCTACTCAAGCAAGTTTCTGTCATGCTTTCCTGGTTAGCATTCTCAGTCCCCACTGGTAAGGAATCCCAGCTCTGCACTCTCTTAGCTGGTGCTCAGACACCCTTCCCACTGGCTCCAGTCCTCTCCACCATCTCTGCCACCCTGTCATTGGCTGGGGCTCTGAAGCAATGAGTGCTCAGGACAGAGCGCTGCTCCCTGTGCCTGGGTCTATCCCTATGGCTGGCCACACCCACAGGGCTGTTCCTCTTACCTCTACCCACTTCGCAAATCAAGCCCAGCTTTATTCTTCCTCACTGGACAGCTTCTAAAAAATATCCCTTTGAGCCACCCCCACTACCCCATAGCCAGGAGGCAGACTACGATAGCAGCTCATTTCAGAGCTGGGATTTGGAACCAGGTAAAACTGTGTTTGCATCTCAGGTCTGTATTTTGGGGCAAGGTACTTAATTTTCTGAGTCTCTTGTTTCCTCCTTTGTAAGATGCCCCACAGGGCTGCCAGGAGAACTCAAACGAAAGAAGGCGTTTGAAGTGTCTGACACAATTGCAGGCACATACCTGGTGGCAATCAGCACTATGGTGGCCCCTCTACCCCAGACCACCATCCAGGCCTGCCCCCTTTCCCCACCAGACCATTCTACTAAGAAGGTGGCCCGCCTACAGAACCCCACATTGCATCACCAGCTGCAATGTCTTCTCCAGCCAGCCATGTGGAAACAAACCTAGAAATATTCGGCTGCAGAAAATTCAGCAAATCCTCCATCACAAGAGCAACAAGTCTCTCCCCCATAGATCTCTCATGATGACTTGATTAAAGAAAAATGGGCATTTATTTTTCATGATCCAGAAAAAAAAAAAACCCTTTGGTACTCAGAGAAAGGGACTCAAGGCTAGTATCTGACTCTATGGATAGCTTATTCACTTTTATGAATGGCCAGTGAGAGAGCTTGTCTCCATCCCTGGAGGACCTTAATGAGTGTTTAGTTCTCATTTTCTGACTTACAGCAGAGCCAGACAAGAAGCTCACCTTCATTCCCAACAACGGTGCCATTGGCTTGTGAACAGAAAAGCTTGAGATTGTTTTCTGATGGTGGTGGTGGCCAGTGCCAGTCCACCCGCTCTCTGGGCTCCCCACAACCAGAGATAAGCACTGAGGAGGTGGCCTGGGTCACAGATGGAAGCTGAGGCCAGGGATGCTGCACTGCACCCCACACACACAGGAATCATGCCTGCCATCTTGGTGTGTTCCCACTGAGCTCTGACTACGTGCCGACAAGTGTGCGTCCCACTTGCTGAAGCAACCAGGGTGGGTTGTTCTGCAGGGGAGGGGTCACTGGAAAACCTCAGGTGCTAGAAACAAAACTGAACCGAGAAGTCACAGCAGGGACAAAGCCGAAGTCTCCAAATTGCATACACAGCCTGAAGGAGAGCACAGCCCCAGTCCCACAGGCATGCCCAGGGGCAGGTGGAACACATTTGCAGACATAGGTCTGGACACTTCTCCCTCTGTACACCTGCTTCTGGTCCTCCATCCATGCCTGCCTGCTTTCCTCCTCCATGCCTCCCGCTGACATGCTGTCTGCCCTATTCACCCCTTTCTGAGAGTTCCTGATTCATTTCCCAAATGTTGATCAGCCTCCTCCCTGCTTACAGCAAGTCTCACTTGCCACATCTAAGGGGCCACTACATGTCAGTCTTAGCTGAGGACACGCTGACCTCACATGCCCCGCATCTTACCCCCAGCACAGCCTGAGAAAGGCTAATTCCACCACTGGGAGGGTGCAGGTGGGATTCCAAACCCTGGTCCAGGGCTGGCAAATATCTCCTTGCAGATATGCCTCAACTCTCCCAAATTTTACCTGCAACAGACATGGCATTCTTTCCTGCTGGGCCAAAGTTAGTGGAATTCAGACTGAGTCCCAGATCAGAGACAGGGTGAGAGCATCAGTTTCAAAGCTGAAAGTCCCGAATCCCAGGAGACCCCTCAGTCCCAGGTGACCACCAGGACAGTTGGTCATCTTAGCAGACGACATCACATCCAACGAGGCCAGTGCAAAAACCACCACCATGGAGTGAGCTGGGGTCTAAGGTAGGAAGCAGGGCCAGAAGCTCTGCGGACAGTTCTAGAAACTGAACAGTCACTTCTTACATGAAGAACCCGTACTAGGCAGGATAGACTCCCTGGGGTAACAAACAGTCCCCAAGTCTCAGTGGCTTAAGGTGGTAAAGGCTTATTCCTTGTTCACATCACAAAGCAGTGGGGGCTGGCAGGGGGGGCCCTGGTCCACATTCAGGGGTGTGGGCCCCTCTCTGAGGAGAGGCTTGGCACCTTTTAGGGCAGAATCCCCCCGGGTCCTCTGCTTAGTCACAGACACAGAAGGGGAGAGGAGAAGAGAACTGTGTCAGGCCTGGCAGTGGGCTTCATGATGAAGCCCGGCTGGATCAGTCACATGGCAAAATCTAACCTTGGGGAGGCAGGAAAATACAGCTGATATAGCTGTGAGCCAAAGCAGAATGGGAAACGGGTCATTGGCTGGCCGTGCAGCTCTCCTCTGCCTACAGAACTCATTAGTCATAAAAGTAGGACCCTCATGGAGAATAGTCCTGAGGTTCCTTTAAAAAATGAACATAGAGCTAACATATGATCCAGCAATCCCACTCCTGGGCATATATCCAGAGAACAACATGGTTCGAAAACATGCGTGCACCCCAATGTTCATTGGAGCACTATTTACAGTAGCCAGGACATGGAAGCAACCTAAATGTCCATCAACAGAGGAATGGATAAAGAAGATATGGGGGCTTCCCTGGTGGTGCAGTGGTTGAGAATCTGCCTGCCGATGCAGGGGACACGGGTTCGTGCCCTGGTCTGGGAAGATCCCACATGCCATGGAGCGGCTAGGCCCGTGAGCCATGGCCACTGAGCCTCCGCGTCTGGAGCCTGTGCTCCGCAATGGGAGAGGCCACAACAGTGAGAGGCCCGCGTATCACACACACACAAAAGAAAGGTACATATATACAATGGAATATTACTCAGCCATGAAAAGGAACAAAATAATCCCATTTGCTGCAACCTAGAGATTCTCATACTGAGTGAAGTAAGTCAGACAGAGAAAGACAAATATATGATATCACTTATATGTGGAATCTTAAAAAAGGCTACAAATGAACTTATCTATAAAGCTGAAATATTGTTACAGATGTAGAAAATAAACTTATAGTTACCGGGGGTAAGGGTGGGGAGGGATAAATTGGAATATTGGGGTTGACACATACACACTATTATATATAAAATAGATAACTAATAAGGACCTACTGTACAGCACAGGGAACTCTATTCAATACTCTGTAATGGCCTATGTGGGAAAAGAATGGATATATGTATTTGTATAACAGATTCACTTTGCTGTACACCTGAAACTAACACAACATTGTAAATCAGTTATACCCCAATAAAAAAAATTTTTTTAAGTAGGACCCTCAGTGGTCAGAGGGTCCAAATGCCCCCCTTATCCTCCTTATCCTTTACGTACCAGGGCTAAAACATGAGAATATTGTGGGGTGGCAGGAAAAAAAGGAAGAGAACCCAACAACTCCACTCCTGGATGTATAGCCAAGAGAAATGAAAACATGTTCACATACAAACTTGAACACAAGTGTTCAAAGCAGTATTATTCACAAGGGCCAAAAAGTAGAAGCAACCCAAGTGGTCATCAATGGACAAATGGATAAACAAAGTGTGGTATATTCATACAATGGAGTATTATTCAACCATTAAAAAAGAAATGAGGTACTGATACATGCTGCAATAGGGATGAAATCTAGAAACATTTTGCTAAGTGAGAGAGGCCAGGCACAAAAGGGCAAATATTACATGATTCCACATATATGAAATACCCTGGGTAGGGAAATCCATGGAGGGGTATGTGGGAATGGAGAATGACTGCTAATAGGTACAGGGTTTCTATTTGGGGTGATGAAAATGTTCTGGAATTAGGTAGTGGTGATGGTTTCATCACTTTTGAATATACTAAAAACCATTGAATTTTATTGGATGGATTTTATACTATGTGAATTATGTCTCAATAAAAAATAGAGAGAGAGAGAAAGAGAAGGAAAAGTTGCCATTCTGCTCCCCACCCAGACCCTCCCACACCTGCCCTAGAGCTCCCTGCTATCCCCATTGGCCCCCTCCATAGGCCCCTGGCACTGTCCTTGCCCCACAGCTGGTTGGTGGGTAACAAGGGAACACATACACAGCAGTTGCCATGGTGACATGTGACAGGTCCAAGCCTCGTTTCTGCTCTTTGTCTCCAAAGCAGGTGGGCAGCTGTGTCCAGGACAGGCACAGATGTATTGATGGCATGTGCCATCATTGATCTTCATTTCTGCAGGGCACTGCCAGGTCACCGGGGTTTCTAACTGAACCATGGAGCTTCTGGAAACAGTAGCCTAAAAGGTTTCTCTGCCATCTGGTCTTTTAAAGACCCTTCAGCTCAAAATGCCAAGGCTTCCAGAGAAGCAGTCTGGGCTAAGATGCTAGTTTTTCTTCCTGGGGCAGCTGCAGAAAGAAAGTTCTGAGGACAAAAGCAATCTGAGATTCTTTCGTTTCAGTAGAACTGCCCCTGAATAAGAATACCCCCTTCTTTTTGTGTGTGTGGTTTTCATATTCACTCATTTTTTTAATTTTTTAAATTAATTTTTTGGAGTATAGTTGATTTACAATGTTGTGTCAGTTTCTGCTGTACAGCCAAGTGAATCAGTTATACATATACATATATCCACTCTTTTTTAGATTCTTTTCCCATATAGGTCATTACAGAGTATTGAGTAGGGTTCCCTGTGCTATACAGTAGGTTCCTATTAGTTATCTATTTCATATATAGTAGTTTGTATATGTCAGTCCCAATCTCCCAATTTATCCCTCCTCCGCTTTTTCCCCTTGGTAACCAGAAGTTTGTTTTCTACATCTGTGACTCTATTTCTGTTTTATAAATAAGTTCCTTTGTACCATTTTTTTAGATTTCACATATAAGCAATATCATTTGTCTTTCTCTGGCTGACTTCACTTAGTATGACAATCTCTAGGTCCATCTGTGTCGCTGCAAATGGCATTATTTCTTTCTTTTTTATGGCTGAGTAATATTCCATTGTATGTATGTACACCATATCTTCTTTATCCACTCCTCCGTCGATAGACATTTAGGTTGCTTCCATGACCTGGCTATGGTAAATAGTGCTGCAGTGAAAATTGGGATGCATGTATCTTTTTGAATTATGGTTTTCTCTGGATGTATGCCCAAGAGTGGGATTGCTGGATCATATGGTAGCTCTATTTTTAGTTTTTTGAGGAATCTCCATACTGTTCTCCATAACAACCCCTTATTTTGGATTCACCATCACATCACTCCTCACAGCAACTGTATGGGGTAGGTGTTATTAGACCCATTTTACAGCCAAGGTGAGTGACACAAAGGGAAGAGGTCTGTTTAGGGTCAGCTGCTCACAAACAGTAGAGCTTGGTCTCAGATAACATTGGAGTCAAATGAATCTACCCATTCTCAAGTCCAAGCCCTCTATGTTACAAAGGAGAGAACTCACGTTCAGGAGGTTAAGCATCTGGTCTGCAGTCACACAGCTGGACCCGTACTTTGGGTCTTGTGCCTCCCAGCACACTGCTCCAGTGGGGCCACCACTGCACTCTTGAGGAAAATCTGTGCCACAAACATGCCAATGAGCTCTGCAGTCATCATACTTGGAAAGCTTCCCTTGCTCAGAGGATAATCAGCCACCCTCTCCTCCGTACACCCAGGGCACATGGCACTTAGGATAGGACTCCAGATAGGACTCCAGCTGTCTCTCTATGTGTAAGTTGTCTTCACTAAACCAGGAGCCACCTGTGGGCAGGAACCATATCTTCTTTATTTTTCCATCTCCGAATCTAAAACAATGCCCCAATATGGTGTCATGTTGACTTCATTCATTCACCCATCCATCCATTCACAAATGTTAACTGATCACTTACTATGTGCTGAGCTTTATTCAGGGCTGCCGAGGCTGTGGTGAACAAAACAACCCAGGTATTGGACTTCTTGGGGCTTGTGGGCCTGTGGGATGGGGCAAACAGTAAACTAGTCAGTGAATGAATAGGTAAATAGATAATTTCAAATGGTGATCAGTGCTTCATAAACAAAATGAAGGAAAAAAAATAAGATAGGGATGGAAACGTGGTGTCTGAACTGAAACCTGAGTGATAAGAATGATCCAGCCCTGCCAGAGCTTCTCGGGCACAGGGAACCAAGGGTGCAGAGGGGGTGGTGTCTCCAAAAATGCAGAAAGATGACCAGGCAGCTGGAGCACAGTAAGCAAGGAGGAGAGTGATGCAAAACAAGGTCAGAAGGTAAGCAGGGGCAGATTGTGCTGAACTATGAAGGTCATGGCAAGGAGTCTGGAATTTCCTGGGAGTGATGAGAAGCCATGGAACAGGGGGTAAGCAAAGGAAGGTCCTGACGTGATTGACACCATCAGAATATCCCCCTGACCACTGTGGGGAGAGAAGAGACTGTAGGAAGGGTACAGCTCATAGCTGCAGGAGCCACAGGAAGGGTTCCCTGCCCAAGGCATGGTACCTCAGCCAGGAGTTCCAGCTCAGCATCTCCAGGAACAGGACCACATGACAACACGTGTCAGCTGCAGTGACGCAACAGGAAGGACACCAAATCACCCAGGTTGCATTCTTGCCAAAATGTTAAACTTGAATCTAGTCATACGGAAACAACGAAACTGATCCAGGGTGATGGGCATTCCACAAAACAGACAAACCGGACTGTTTAAAAAAAAAACCTCAAAATCCTGGAGGACAGCTCTAGAAAAAAGTGTGACTAAAGAGACATGACCACTAAATGCAGTGCAGAGTTCTTGAATGGAGTCTGGAGGGGGTTTGAAGATCCCTGCAAAGAACATACCTGGGATTACAGGGGCTATTTAAATATGGACTGTATATTACATAATATTAATGTATCCATGATAGACTTGTTGAGGGTGACAATGATGTCGTGCTCATGTGGAAAAATGTCTTCATTTTTAGGAGACACATGTTGAATTGCTGGGAAGTGAAACAGCAGGATGTCTGCAACTGACTTTAAAATGTTTCAGCCAAAAACAGGGAGTGAGAGAGAGACAGAATGAGAGACAGAGAGAGACAGAGACACAGAAAGAGACAGAGATAAGATAAATGTAGTTAAATGTTAATAATCAACCAATCCAAGTGAAGAGCAAGCAGGTGTTAATCTTCCTGCTTGTCTATAGGTTTGAATTTTTTAGAATAAAAAATTGGGAGGATGGGAAATAAGTAAACAAATGAATCAGTTGATTAAACAGAGATCTGAGAAGTTTCTTTCCTTAACAGCTCTATGACCAGGGTGTTCACATTGATTTTGATGTGGACAGTTCTGGAAGGATGGGGGCAGGACCAGAATGAAGGATCTTTCTTGGTCTCCAGATTGCAGATATTTTTTTAATTTGGAAATTCCCAGAGCAGCAGGGACAAGGTGTGTAATGTTTTAGTGGCTGCTGCCATCATGTGGATCTCAGAGTCGTGGAGAGGATGGAAGCCAAACCTTCAAGGTCACCTTATGCTAATGAGCTGCGCTCCTCCTCCTGGTGACCAACCCGCTGGAGGTTAAAGGTTTAAGCAATTTCTGTTAACTTCCTTCCAGAATGAGCACCAGTGAAACACAACCTCCATCCTTCAACTCCATATGCCCAGCGTCTTTTGCCTTTAAAATTACCAGGCCTAACAGAATTGTCATTGATTTTTCTTTTTTTGTGTGTGAGTGAAGCCATCTTTATTTTATTTTTTAAAAATATCTTTATTAGAGTATAATTGCCTTACAATAGTGTGTTAGTTTCTGCTTTATAACTAAGTGAATCAGTTATACATATACATATATCCCCATATCTCTTCCCTCTTGCAACTCCCTCCCTCCCACCCTCCCTATCCCACCCCTCTAGGTTGTCACAAGGAACCTAGCTGATCTCCCTCTGCTATGCGGCTGCTTCCCACTAGCTATCTATTTTACGTTTGGCAGTGTATATATGTCCATGCCACTCTCTCACTTTGTCACAGCTACCCTTCCCCCTCCCTGTATCCTCAAGTCCATTCTCTAGTAGGTCTACTTCTTTATTCCCATCTTGCCCCTAGGTTCTTCTGACCATTTTTCTTTTTTCTTTTTGTTTTAAATTTCCATAAATATGTGTTACCATACGGTATTTGTTTTTCTCCTTCTGACTTACTTCACTCTGTATGACAGTCTCTAAGTCCATCCACCTCACTACAAATAACTCAATTTCATTTCTTTTTATGGCTGACTAATATTCCATTGTATATATGTGCCACATCTTCCTTATCCATTCATCTGTTGATGGACACTTAGGTTACTTCCATGTCCTGGCTGTTGTAAACAGAGCTGCAATGAACATTTTGGTACATGACTCTTTTTGAATTATGGTTTTCTCTGGGTATATGCCCAGTAGTGGGATTGCTGGGTCATATGGTAGTTCTATTTTTAGTTTCTTAAGGAACCTCAGTACTGTTCTCCATAGTGGCTGTATCAATTTACATTCCCACCAACAGTGCAAGAAGGTTCCCTTTTCTCCACACCCTCTCCAGCATTTATTGTTTGTAGATTTTTTGATGACGGCCACTCTGACTGGTGTAAGGTGATATCTCATTGTAGTTTTTTTTTTTAACATCTTTATTTGAGTATAACTGTTTTACAATAGTGTGTTAGTTTCTCCTTTACAACAAAGTGAATCAGTTATACATATACATATGTTCCCATATCTCTTCCCTCCTCATTGTAGTTTTGATGTGTATTTCGTTAATGATTAATGATGTTGAGCATTCTTTCATGTGTTTGTTGGCAATCTGTATATCTTCTTTGGAGAAATGTCTATTTAGGTCTTCTGCCCATTTTTGTGTTTTGTTTTGTTTTTGTTTTTGTTTTTGTTTTTGTTTTTTTTTGCAGTACACGGGCCTCTCACTGCTGTGGCCTCTCCCGTTGCGCAGCACAGGCTCCGGACACGCAGGCTCAACGTCCATGGCTCACGGGCCCAGCCGCTCCGCGGCATGTGGGATCCTCCCGGACCAGGGCACGAACCCGTGTCCCCTGCATCGGCAGGCGGATTCTCAACCACTGTGCCACCAGGGAAGCCCCTTCTGCCCATTTTTGGATTGGGTTGTTTGTTTTTTTGACATTGAGCTACATTAGTTGCTTGAATGTTTTGGAGATTAATCCTTTGTCAGTTGCTTCATTTGCAAATATTTTCTCCCATTCTGAAGGTTGTCTTTTCATCTTGTTTATGGTATCCTTTGCTGTGCAAAAGCATTTAAGTTTCATTAGGTCCCATTTGTTTATTTTTGTTTTTATTTCCATTTCTCTAGGAGCTGGGTCAAAAAGGATGTTGCTGTGATTTATGTCATAGAGTGTTCTGCCTATGTTTTCCTCTAAGAGTTTGATGGTGTCTGGCCTTACATTTGGGTCTTTAATCCATTTGGAGTTTCTTTTTCTGTATGGTGTTAGGGAGTGCTCTAATTTCATTCTTTTACATGTAGCTGTCCAGTTTTCCCAGTACCACTTATTAAAGAGGCTGTCTTTTCTCCACTGTATATTCTTGCCTACTTTATCAAAGATATGGTGACCATATATGCGTGGGTTTATCTCTGGGCTTTCTATCCTGTTCCATTGATCTATATTTCTGTTTTAGTGCCAGTACCACACTGTCTTGATTACTGTAGCTTTGTAGTATAGTCTGAAGTCAGGGAGCCTGATTCCTCCAGCTCTGTTTTTCCTTCTCAAGATTGCTTTGGCTATTCGTGGTCTTTTATGTTTCCATACAAATTGTGAATTTTTTTGTTCTAGTTCTGTGAAAAATCCAGTGGTAGTTTGATAGGGATTGCATTGTATCTGTAGATTGCTTTGGGTAATACAGTCATTTTCACAATGCTGATTCCTCCAATCCAAGAACATGGTATATCTCTCCATCTATTTGTATCATCTTTAATTTCTTTCATCAGTGTCTTATAATTTTCTGCATACATGTCTTTTGTCTCCTTAGGTAGGTTTATTCCTAGATACTTTATTCTTTTTGTTGCAATTGTAAATGGGAGTGTTTTCTTAATTTCATTCTCAGATTTTTCATCATTAGTGTAGAGGAATGCAAGAGATTTCTGTGCATTAATTTTGTATCCTGCTACTTTACCAAATTCATTGATTAGTTCTAGTAGTTTTCTGGTAGCATCTTTAGGATTCTCTATGTAAAGTATCATGTCATCTGCAAATAGTGACACTTTTACTTCTGCTTTTCCAGTTTGGATTCCTTTTATTTCTTTCTCTTCTCTGAGTGCTGTGGCTAAAACTTCCAAAACTATGCTGAATAACAGTGGTGAGTGTGGGCAACCTTGTCTTGTTCCTGATCTTAGTGGAAATGGTTTCAGTTTTTCACCATTGAGGATGATGTTGGCTGTGGGTTTGTAAGATATGGCCTTTATTATGTTGAGGAAAGTTCCCTCTATGACTACTTTCTGGAGGCTTTTTATCATAAATGGGTGTTGAATTTTGTTGAAAGCTTTCTCTGCATCTATTGAGATGATCATATGGTTTTTCTCCTTCAATTTGTTAATATGGTGTATCACGTTCATTGATTTGCATATATTGAAGAATCCTTGCATTCCTGGGATAAACCCCACTTGATCATGGTGTATGATCCTTTTAATGTGCTGTTGGATTCTGTTTGCTAGTATTTTGTTGAGGATTTTTGCATCTATGTTCATCAGTGATATTGGCCTGTAGTTTTCATTCTTCGTGACATCTTTGTCTGCTTTTGGTATCAGAGTGATGGTGGCCTTGTAGAATGAGTTTGGGAGTGTTCCTCCCTCTGCTATCTTTTGGAAGAGTTTGAGAAGCATAGGTGTTAGCTCTTCTCTAAATGTTTGATAGAATTCGCATGTGAAGCCATCTGGTCCTGGGCTTTTGTTTGTTGAATATTTTAATCACAGTTTCAATTTCAGTGCTTGTCATTGGTCTCTTCATATTTTCTGTTTCTTCCTGGTTCAGTCTCAGAAGATTGTGCATTTCTAAGAATTGGTCCATTTCTTCCAGGTTGGCCATTTTATTGGCATATAGTTGCTTATAGTAATCTCTCATGATCCTTTGTATTTATGCAGTGTCAGTTGTTACTTTTCCTTTTTAATTTCTAATTCTATTGATTTGAGTCTTCTCCCTTTTTTCTTGGTAAGTCTGGCTAATGGTTTATCAATTTTGTTTATCTTCCCAAAGAGCCAGCTTTTAGTTTTATTGATCTTTGCTATCGTTTCCTTGATTTCTTTTTCATTTATTTCTGATCTGATCTTTATCTTTCCTTCTGCCAACCTTGGGGTTTTTTTGTTCTTTCTCTAATTGCTTTAGGTGTAAGGTTAGGTTGTTTATTTGAGACGTTTCTTGTTTATTAAGGTAGGATTGTATTGCTATAAACTTCCTTCTTAGAACTGCTTTTGCTGCATCCCATAGGTTTTGGGTCATTGTGCTTTCATTGTCATTTGTTCTAGGTATTTTTTTATTTCCTCTTTAATATCTTCAGTGATCTCTTGGTTATTACGTAGTGTGTTGTTTAGCCTCCATGTGTTTGTGTTTCTGACAGATTTTTTTTCTGTAATTGATACCTAGTCTCATAGCGTTGTGGTCAGAAAAGATAGTTGATATGATTTCAATTTTCTTAAATTTACCAAGGGTTGATTTGTGACCTTGATTATGATCTATCCTGGAGAATGTTCCATGAGCACTTGCGAAGAATGTGTATTCTGTTGTTTTTGGATGGAATGTCCTATAAATATCAATTTAGTCCATCTTGTTTAATGTATTATTTAAAGCTTGTGTTTCCTTATTTACTTTCATTTTGGATGATGTCCTTTGGTGAAAGTAGGGTGTTAAAGTCCCCTACTATGATTGTGGTACTGTCAATTTCCCCTTTAATGGCTGTTAGTATTTGCCTTATGTATTGAGGTGCTCCTATGTTGGGTGCATAAATATTTACAATTGTTATGTCTTCTTGGATTGATCCCTTGATCATTATGTAGTGTCCTTGTCTCTTGTAATAGTCTTTGTTTTAAAGTCTATTTTGTCTGATATGAGAATTGCTATTCTAGCTTTCTTTTGATTTCCATTTGCATGGAATATTTTTTTCCATCCCCTCACTTTCAGTCTGTAGGTGTCCATAGGTCTGAAGTAGGTCTCTTGTAGACAGCATATATATGGGTCTTGTTTTTGTATCCATTCGGCCATTCTATGTCTTTTGGTTGGAGCATTTAATCCATTTACATTTAAGGTAATTATCGATATGTATGTTCCTATACCATTTTCTTAATTGTTTTGCATTTATTATTGTAGGTCTTTTCCTTCTCTTGTGTTTCCTGCCTAGAGAAGTTCCTTTAGCATCTGTTGTAGAGCTGGTTTGGTGCTGCTGAATTCTCTTAGCTTTTGCTTGTCTGTAAAGGTTTTAATTTCTCCATCAAATCTGAATGAGATCCTTACTGGGTAGAGGAATCTTGGTTTAGGTTTTTCTCCTTCATCACTTTAAATATGTCCTGCCACTCCCTTCTGGCTTGCAGAGTTTCTGCTGAAAGATCAGCTGTTAACCTTATGGGGATTCTCTTATGTGTTATTTGTTGTTTTTCCCTTGCTGCTTTTAATATTTGTTCTTTGTATTTAATTTTTGATAGTTTGATTAATATTCATCTTGGAGTGTTTCTCCTTGGATTTATCCTGTATGGGACTCTCTGTGCTTCCTGGACTTGATTAACTATGCTGCCTGGACTTGATTAACTATTTCCTTTCCCATATTAGGGCAGTTTTCAACTAAAATCTCTTCAAATATTTTCTCAGTCCCTTTATTTTCCTCTTCTTCTTCTGGGACCCCTATAATCTGAATGTTGGTGCATTTAATGTTGTTCCAGAGGTCTCTGAGACTGCCCTCAATCCTTTTCATTCTTTTTTCTTTATTGTGCTCTGCAGTAGTTATTTCCACTATTTTATCTTCCAGGTTTCTAATCCGTTCTTCTGCCTCAGTTACTCTGCTATTGATCCATTCCTGAGAGTTATTAATTTCATTTATTGTGTTGTTCATCACTGTTTGTTTGCTCTTCAGTTCTTCTAGGTCCTTGTTAAACGTTTCTTGTGTTTTCTCTCTTCTATTTCCTAGATTTTGGATCATCTTTACTATCATTATTCTGAATTCTTTTTCAGGTAGATTGCCTATTTCCTCTTCATTTGTTGGGTCTGGTGGGTTTTTGCCTTGCTCCTTCATCTGCTGTGTGTTTCCCTGTCTTCTCATTTTGCTTAACTTACTGTGTTTGGGGGTCTCCTTTTCACAGGCTACAGGTTCATAGTTCCCATTGTTTTTGGTGTCTGCCCCCAGTGGGTAAGGTTGGTTCAGTGGGTTGTGTAGGCTTCCTGGTGGAGGCGACTAATACCTGTGTTCTGGTGGATGAGGCTGGATCTTGTCTTTCAGGTGGGCAGGTCCACGTCTGGTTGTGTTTTGGGGTGTCTGTGGACTTATTATGATTTTAGGCAGCCTCTGTGCTAATGGATGGGGTCATGTTCCTGTCTTGCTAGTTGTTTGGTATAGGTTGTCCAGCACTGTAGCTTGCTGGTCGTTGAGTGGAGCTGAGTCTTGGCATTGAGATGGAGATCTCTGGGAGATTTTTGCCGTTTGATATTACATGGAGCTGGGAGGTCTGTTGTGGATCAGTGTCCTGAACTTGGCTCTCCCACCTCAATGGCAATGCCCTGTTGCCTGGCTGGAGCACCAAGAGCCTGTCCTCCACACAGCTCAAAATAAAATGAAAAAAAAAAAGAAAGTAAGAAAGAAGAAGATAAAATAAAAGTTATTAAAATAAAAATAAAAAATAATTTTTAAGAAAAATATTTTGTTTAAGTAATAAAAAAAAAGGGGGACAGACAGAACCCTAGGACAAATGGTGAAAGCAAAGCTATACAGACAAAATCACACACAGAAGCATACACATACACACTCACAAAAAAAGAAAATGGAAAAAAATATGTATATCGTTGATCCCAAAGTCCACCTCCTCAATTTGGGATGATTCACTGTCTCTTCAGTTATTCCACAGAGGCAGCGTACATCAAGTTGATTGTGAAGATTTAATCCGCTGCTCCTGAGGCTGCTGGGAGAAATTTCCCTTTCTCTTCTTTGTTCGCACAGCTCCCGGGGTTCAGCTTTGGATTTGGCCCCACCTCTGCGTGTAGGTCGCCTGAGGGCGTCTGTTCTTTGCTCAGACAGGACTGGGTTAAAGGAGCAGCTGACTGGGGGCGCTGGCTCACTCAGGCCGGGAGGGGGGAGGGTCACGGAGTGCGGGATAAGCCTGAGGCGGCAGAGGCCGCCATGACGTTGCACCAGCCTGAGGAGCGCCGTGTGTTCTTCCGGGTAAGTTGCCCGTGAAACACGGGACCCTGGCAGTGGCGGGCTGCACAGGCTCCCGGGAGGGGAGGTGTGGACAGTGACCTGTGCTCGCACACAGGCTTCTTGGTGGCGGCAGCAGCAGCATTTGCGTCTCATGCGTCTCTGGGGTCCGCGCTGAAAGCCGCGGCTTACGCCGTCTCTGGAGCTCCTTTAAGCGGCGCCCTTAATCCCCTCTCCTCACGCACCACGAAACAAAGAGGCAAGAAAAAGTTTCTTGCCTCTTTGGCAGCTCCAGACTTTTTCCCGAACTCCCTCCCAGCTAGCCGTGGCGCACTAACCCCTTCAGGCTGTGTTCACGCCACCAACCCCAGCCCTCTCCCGGCTTCCAAGCGAAGCCCGAGCGCCAGCTCCCAGCCCCCGCCCACACCGGCGGGTGAGCAGACAAGCCTCTCGGGCTGGTGAGTGCCGGTCGGCACCGATCCTCTGTGCGGGAATCTCTCCGCTTTGCCCTCCGCACCCCTGTTGCTGCACTCTCCTCAGTGGCTGTGAAACTTCCCCCCTCCGCCACCCGCAGTCTCCGCCCGCGAAGGGGCTTCTAGTGTGTGGAAACCTTTCCTCCTTCACAGCTCTCTCCCACTGGTGCAGGTCCCGTCCCTATTCTTTAGTCTCTGTTTTTTCTTTTTTCTTTTGCCCTACCCAGGTACGGGGGGAGTTTCTTGCCTTTTGGGAGGTCTGAGGTCTTCTGCCAGCGGTCAGTAGGTGTTCTGTAGGAGTTGTTCCACGTGTAGATGTATTTCTGATGTATTTGTGGGGAGGAAGGTGATCTCCGCGTCTTACTCTTCCGCCATCTTGAAGCCCCTCTGTCATTGATTTTATTATGTAAAACCTGAGCCAGGGAGCCAGTTAGTGGGATTTTACTGCCCTTTGTACACTAGATTGACTTGTTGGCGTTGTTTTCTTATTTGCGAAGGCTACTCAAAATGATACTGGGCACTTTTGATACTGCCTCTTCAAACCTTAACTAGTTCACAGACAAACTCAGAAAACAGGAATAGGAAGGTTCCCCTTGATGAAGACATGACCACGAGAGGGAGAAGGGGTAGACTGCCTTGGAAAAAAAGAGTGTTAGGTGGAGCTGGAAATAAAAGTAGATTCTGGATTTTCTTTTCAGGCAGGATGAATGTGGTGCAGGCTCTGAGGACTTAGGGGCTGGGATTACTTGGGTGTGTATTTCAGCTTTGCAAGGCCGCTTCCTATTTGGGTCATTTTGAACATGTTACCTTCCTAAGGGTTCGTTATCCACATGGATGATAACACATAGGGTTGTTGAAAGGATCAAGGATGTTTTAGGCAGCGCTTCTCAAACTTGAAGACCTGGAGTGTTAAAACATGGACTTTTGGGCCCACCCCCATAGTTTCTGATTCACCAGATCCCAGGTGGCCTAAGAATGTGCATTTCTTTCTTTTTTGGCTTAAACAACAGAAATTTATTTTTTCACAGTTCTGGAGGCTAGAAGTCCAAGATCAAGGTGTAAGAAGGAGTGGTTTCTTCTTCTTTTTAATGTATTTTATTCATTCAACTATAGTTGATTTACAATGTTGTGTTCATTGCTACTGTACAGCAAAGTGATTCAGTTATACATATATACATTCTTTTTCATATTCTTTTCCACTTTGGTTTATCACAAGATATTGAATATAGTTCCCTGTGCTATACAGTAGGACCTTGTTGTTTATCCATCCTATATATAATAGTTTGCATCTGCTAACCCCAAACTCCCAATCCATCCCTCCCCTTGGCAACCACAGGTCTGTCCTCTATGTGTGTAGTCTGTTTCATAGATAAGTTCATTTGTGTCATATTTTAGATTCCACATATAAATGATATCTTATGGTATTTGTCTTTCTCTGTCTTATGTCATGTAGTGTGATCATCTCTAGGCCCATCCATGTTGCTGCAAATGGCATTATTTCATTCTTTTTTATGGCTGAGTAGTAGAATGTGCATTTCTATCTAGTTCCCAGGTGATGCTGATGATCTTGGTTCATGTTTTGGGAACCATTGTTTTAAGGATTAATCACCACAAATATCAGGTGAGCACCTAGCAGGTAAACTGACAGGCAATAAAATGTTTTCCTGACATCTCACCCCACTCCACCCTACACACCTTTGTTCCAACCTTGGAGTTGATACAAGCATTTCTGAGACCAAGGCCATCTCTAAGAGCATGCAGCAAAGTTCTTCCTAAAGGTACTTCACAGCATGTAGTGGGTGGATTACTGCCCCCCAAAATTCATGTCCACATGGAATCTCGGAACGTGACCTTATTTGGAAGTAGGGTCTTTGCTGATGTAATTCAGGTAAGGACCAAGATGAGATAATACTGGGTTGAGCAGCTCCTAAATCCAATGAGAGTGTCCTTAGGAGAGAAAAGGACACATAAAGAGATACACAGAGGGAAGACAGCAATGTGGAGACAAAGGCAAAGACTGGAGTGATGCTTCCACAAAACAAGGAACCCAAAGAACCACCAGAAGTGGGAAGAGACAAGGAAGAACTCTCTTCCAGAGCCTTCAGAGGGAGCATGTCCCTGCCAATACCTTGATCTCTGACTTCTGGCCTCCAGGACTGTGAGACATTCAATTTCTACTGTTTTAAGCCACTATGTTTGTGGTCATTTGTTACAGCAGCTGAAGGAAACTCATACACAGCCTCTTAGAAGAAACACTTAGTATTGACTGGTTCAGCTCTAGCACCTTCCCCAAGGAGCCTGAAACAGGAGTGTAACCCAGACCTACTCATCCAGATGACTTGTCTCCATGCCTTTAACCTTCACTAGTATTTTCACCTCCATCCCAAGTGGACCACCCCTCTCAGCAGGTCACTCTGTGCTTGCGCAGAAAGAGACAGGTGGCAGGCTCCCACCTTCCAGGAGCTGGCAAATCTGGAGAAACCAGAGTCAGTTTATCGGGTATGGAGAAAGGACGGCCACCGAGACAGCTTGGGTGCAGAACTCCTCCATAATGATGGTGGTGGCCAGGGTGGGGTGGGGGGGAGCATCCAAAAAATGTTAGGTTTTATGTGCAGAACTATGTCAGAGGGGACATGATTTGGCCCCTCTAAGTAACAACCATGGTGATAACATCAGTTATCTTGCATCAGGTAACTCATCTACTCTTAAAACTTCTGTAAATCCAGCCTCACTTCCAACATGCTAGGAGGGTTCCACCCATAAATGATAACTGCCCCATTGCCTCAGTGTTCTGTACATTTTCCTCTCTGTCATTTATCCCTGAAATCCTTACTGACCATCAGCCTCCAGGTTCCATCCGTGGGCCTATAGTCAGATCCATTTTAATTGGTTGAGGAGGGAGAGGCTTCCTGTCAAAGCCAGGTTCATGTCAAACCTCCCCCTACAGTTTTCTTCTGATGCTTGTCTTACCTAAGGTAACTTTGGCAAGTCCATCTCCTTGGTGGAAGCATATCTTCAAGACAAAGCAAGACAGCCCTTCTGGATCCCTGTTTTTTGAACTTTTTCCAGTTTCCTACACCTGAGGCCCAAAGGAGAAAGTGGTTCTGACTTCAGTCTTAGCTGAAAATGAATGTAGGAAAACATGGTTCATGATGAGAAACCCTTCTGTCCATCCTTAGGATGCAGCATCCAGCTGTATCTTCCCCCAATAGGAAATCCAGAGCTGCCAGCCAAGGGGGATGAATATCAAGGGCTTAAATTCTTGTAAATGCTGATTTCACTAGGGAGTGAGGCTGGAGGGTTGAGAAAGGAAGGAAACTTTTGGCCAACTCTATGGTCCTTTGGGGTCCAATAAATCAGCAAGAATCCAGGGAAACTGTAGGTTTCTGGCAGGATCAGTTGCCAAGGCTCCTTCCAGAAGGTTTTATAAATAAGAAGATGGCAGCCCGCCTGGAATTAGCCAGGAACTTACCCACCATCTGCATGATTCTTCATTTCTACCTTGACCTCCTGTTCAAGATAGCCTTTCCTTGGGTTCTTCCTGGATGGACATCTTTTGGATTCATGTGTTGGTTGTGCCAAAGCCCTTCCCTCACATGTATAGTACCTGGATCCAGAGTCCAAATGGAGGCCGCCCCTCATGTAAATAAATATCTAAAAGCCAATGGACTTTCCTGGTGGTATAGTGGTTAAGAATCCGCCTGCCAGTGCAGGGGATATGGGTTAGAGCCCTGGTCCAGGAAGATCCCACATGCTGTGGAGCAACTAAGCCCGTGCACGACAACTACTGAGCCTGCACTGTAGATCCCACAAGCCACAACTACTGAAGCCTGCGCGCCTAGAGCCCATGCTCCACAACAAGAGAAGCCATCGCAGTGAGAGGCCCGCACACTGCAACGAAGAGTAGCCCCTGCTCACCACAACTAGAGAAAGCCCACGCACAGCAACAAAGACCCAACTCAGCTGAAATAAATTAATTAATTAATAAACTTTTTTAAAAAGTATACTAAAGGATCCATATTTTTTTAAAAAAGAAATCAAGCCAACAAACCACCAAACGACATGTTCTAGCCTCCTGCCTTAACAAATACACATTCATATTGACTGGAAAGCCAGATTTGGCTTCCAAATCTCAGGACTCATTAGGATTAGTTTCTGGACTATGGCAACCTAGGAAAATCCAGCCCCTAACTCCTGCACAACAGCACCCAGCCCACCCCTGCTCAGCCGAGCCCCACCCTGCTCCTCAAAGGGCCTCACATGCATGCATGCAAGCGGACACCCCAGCCCACAGGTCCAAGCTCCATCTGCACCCTCTACCACCTTTCACCCCTAGATCAGCCCCACAGGCCTAGGGTATACACACTAGAGGTGCGGTCTGCCCTCAGGAGCTGGCCCCAGGGAAGAGACATACATGGGCCCTGAAAGTGGGTTTGGGCCACCAGGCAGGTGACATCAGGCACAGAGTGGTATGGCACAGGTGTATAGGGTGCAGTCCCTTGGCCCCCACCCTGTGGGACCCCACCCTGAAGCAGGACCTAAGAAGGGCCCTCTAAAGCACAGGGACCAGGCTGTGGGCCCCTCTTGCTCAGGTCTAAGACAGCACTGTTTTGCCTACCCAACACCCATGTCCCCATCTCGGAGGAACAGCATCTCAATTTCTCTTTAGGGAACCCCTCTTTCCCCAACACCCCAGTCCCTGTGGTTCATGTGGGCCTCACTCCTGCTACGGGAGGTTGAACAGTTCATGCCCCCACACAGAGGTGTGTGGTCCAGGGAGTGAGTGGGGCTGAAATCCAGCTGGGCTCTGCTGACCAAGCATGGGTGGCTTCAGGCACAGTTGTTTTATTGACCTGCCCTAAAGGGCCACCCCATCAGCTCTCCAGGACCCAGACCCACTGCGTCCCTGGTCACAACCATCAAGAAGATCACCAGCAAAAACACCTGGTAGAGGAGATCATTTCAAGAGCAGTGTGTGCAGAAAAGACCTGAGGGCTCAGTTGTTCCATAAGCCCAATGAATCAACCAGTGATGAGTGAAGCTGCCCCAAAAAACCTTTTTAAAGCAAGAGCCATCTTCAGCCACCTTTATGGAAGTCTAGCCTTCAGATCAAAGGGAGATACAGACCCAAAGTGGTTTACACAGATCAGGCTAGATTGGAAAACTCACATCCTGAATAACAAATTAGCTCTATGAGAGACTAAAAACAGACAATAATCAAAAGCAGCCTCCAAAGGCAGGTGATGATTAAATTCTATGTGTTCTTTAAAGGTTTAACACAGAAGTTCTTAACCCTAGCTGCACATTAGATTCAACAAGGGAGCTTTTAAAAATATTAGTGCTGGAGCCCCCCCACCCCAGGGACTCTGATTTAATTGGTCTGGGGTGGGGCCCAGGTAAAGTATTTTTTTAAAAGCTCCCCCAGTGATTGTAATGTGCAGTCAGGAATAAAATCCACTGTTTTAATATGAGGCAGACACTTCAGGAAATGTGCACATTAGCTAAATAGTGCAAATATCACTTAACCCAGGAGTTCCCAACCCAGAATGATCATTAAAACACCTGAGGCCTGGGCTTCCCTGGTAGCGCAGTGGTTAAGAATCTGCCGGCCAATGCAGGGGACACGGGTTCGAGCCCTGGTCAGGGAAGATCACACATGCAGCAGAGCAACTAAGCCCATGCGCCACAACTCCCGAGACCATGTGCTGCAACTACTAAAGACCCTGTGCCTAGAGCCCGTGCTCCTTGATAAGAGAAGCCACAGCAATGAGAAGCCTGTGCACTACAATGAAGAGTAGCCCCCACTAGCCACAACTAGAGAAAGCCTGCACGCAATGACGAAGACCTAATGCAGCCAAAAATATAAATAAATAAATTTTTTAAAAAAGAACACCTGAGGCCATTTTTTTCAACTTCAGGCCACTGGTCTGACTCTTAGTCTACTGAATCAGAATCTTCTCCAATGAGGCCCAGAACTCAGCATTTTTTCAAAGTTCCTTGCTTCATTTCAGTAGTCAGCCAGTGACCTATAATAATATTTTTTCTGCTGGGGATGCATGTTAACCTCCTCTGGGGCTCAAGCCAAGTGTACTAAATAAGTATGGGGGCTGAGAATCAGTATTCTAGAAATTCCCCTTCCCTGTGATTTATTTATGCACCCCTAACTGGGGTTAGGACAATTATAATAATAAACATACTGTAATGGCTACTGTGTCAGCTACTGCTGCATAGCAAATTATCCCAAACTTACTGTCTCAAAAACAACATTTGCATTTGTTGTCTCACAGTTACTGTGGGTCAGGAATCAAAGTGTGGCTTAGCTGGACCCTCTGGGTCTGGGTCTCTCCCAGGCGGCCTTGAAGGTATGGCTGGGGCTGCACTCATCTGTAGCCAGGCCAAGGGGTGGACCTGATTCCAAGCTCAGTCAAGTGATCGGTGTCAGGATTCTGTTCCTCTCAAGCTGTTGGACTGAGGGCCTCAGTCCCTCACTGGCTGTTGCCTGGAGACCTTCCCCTGGTCCTTGCCACATGGACCTCTCTGGAGGGCAGCTGGTGAACAGAGAGCCAGAGAGAGAGAGAGCTAACAAGATGGGAGTCACGGTCTCTCGTAACCTAATCACAGAAGGGACACCCTGTCACCTTTGTGGTGTTCTATGTATTAAATCGAGTCACTAAAACAACACAAGGGACCGCTACACACCTATTAGAAAGCCCAGAATCCAGAACACTGACAACACCAAATGCTGGGGAGGATGCAGAGTAACAAGAACTCTCTCTTATTGCTGGTAAGAATGGAAAATGGTGCAGCCACTTTGGAAGACAGTTTGGTGATTTCTTACAAAACTAAACGTACTCTTACCATATGATCCAGCAATCACACTCCTTGGCATTCATCCAAAGGAGGTGAAAACATATGTTCACACAAAAACCTGCACACAGATTTACAGCAGCTTTGTTCATAACTGTCAAAACTTGGAAGCAACTAAGATGTCCCTCCATAGGTGAATGGATAAAGAAAAAAACTGTGATATATCCAGACAATGAAATATTATTCAATGCCAAAAAGAAATAAGCCATCAAGATGTGAAAAGACATGGAGGCACCTTAAATTCATAGTACGAAGTGAAAGAAGCCAATCTGAAAAGGCTACATACAGTATTATTCCAACTGTATGTCATTCTGGAAAAAGACAAAACTATGGAGACAGTAAAAAGATCCTCTCAGTGGTTGTGAGGAGTTACAAGGGGGGGAGAGATGAATAGATGGGGCACAGGATTTTTAGGGTAGGGAAAATACCATGTGTGCTACTATAATGATGGATACATGTCATTACACCTTTGTCCAAACCCACAGAATGTATGATACCAAGAGTGAACTCTATTGTAAACTCTGGACTTTGGGTGATAATGACATGTCAGTGTAGGATCATCAGTTGTAACAAATACACCACTCTAGTGCAGGATATTGATAGTCAGGGAGTCTATGAATGAGGTGGGGGGTGGGAGTATCTCTGGAAATTTCTGCACCTTCCTCTCAGTTTTGCTGAGACCTTAAAACTAATCTTAAAAAAAGTCTAGGGCTTCTTTGGTGGCGCAGTGGTTGAGAGTCCGCCTGCCGATGCAGGGGACACGGGTTCGTGCCCCGGTCCGGGAAGATCCCACATGCCGCGGAGTGGCTGGGCGTGTGAGCCATGGCCGCTGAGCCTGCGCATCCAGAGCCTGTGCTCCACAACGGGAGAGGCCACAGCAGTGAGAGGCCTGCATACCGCAAAAAAAAAAAAAAAAAAAAAAGTCTAAAAAAACGTTTTAAAGCAAGTGACTAGCCTAGACCACCATCAAGAAAGGGGATCAGTGGGGACCATCATATGGGAGTTGACATGACACAGCTACCACATCCTGAGCACTCACCAGACCCCCTTATAGGAACTTTGCACTCCTAACTCATGTAGTCCTTACAACATTGTGATAGATGAGGAAACTAAAACCAACAAGGGAAAAATGTCCTTGAAGCCATATGGCTGGTAGGTACAGAGCTGGGATGCCAGCCCCCAGCCCACTGCCATGGACACCTGTCCCTGGTCCTCATCAAGACAGCATCTCCATACAGATCCTGCCCACATGTGAGCAGCTGTAGGAAGGAGCACAGGGGACAGACTGACCAGTGCGTGTCACAGAGGTCCGAGATCCAGTCGTCCAGACGGGGTGAGGACACAACAGGAGGTGGACTGCACAGAAGCCTGCCACTCTTCAGCTTCCAAAGGGGATTTTGAACCCTCTGCCCCCTTCTACCCCTCTGCCCAACAGAGGCCTGAAGCACAGTTCCACTTAGCATGGAGAATATTCATGGACTGCTCCTGCTGCCTGAGCGTTTCTTAGGAGCCTTGAATAAGCTGGATTAAAAAACTATCTTTCATTTACCATCCTTTGGCATGAATTTTGCATTAGGCTGAATTCAGTTTAGGTTCCAGCTGACGCCATTTTCTCTAAGACAATGCTTTCCACTCCTGAGCATGTCAATGGTAGAGGGACTCCTGGCACCTCTTGAGAGCATTTTTAAGAACACTTAGGCCCTCCATGCTTAGGCGTTAAGCCTGAAGATGAATGCCCTCTGGAATTTATGCTATTAATAAAGCGGGTTCCTTTTTCTTTGCATTAGGGGAAATGACTAGGCTTTCTGCGGAGTGTCTGGCTTGGATCAGCTCTGTGGAAGACTGCCCACCTGGAGGACAGGGTCAGCAGGAGAACGAAGGGTCAAAGGTGGTCTTGTGAATGGGGAGAGGCCACAGACACGGTGTCCTCAGGGCAGTGGGCCCCACTGGGTTTCAATGCCTGCCATGTGGACCTAAAGTCAGTCCATGGGTCTTAGGGAGGCCCTTGGGGGTGGTTATCATGCAGTGACTCTGACCCCTGCACTCAGAGCACAGCGCTGCGCACCTGGGGGTCCTCCCTTCAATCACTGAGTGCCTGGGAAGGGGGCCCCTTGGACCACTGACACGCATACCTTGACTGATGACCATTCGCTCAACAGACAGCTCTGACGACACAGGTCTCGTGCCGGCACTGCAATCCCTGGGAGAAGCAGGCATAGTGAGCGCAGGAGGGCTAGGATCTGGCGCAGACCTGGGATGCGGCCAGGACCCTGCAGCTCTAACACACTCCAGCTGATATCTCTGCTGCTGGCCCATGGACCACACTTTGAGTTACTGAAGCCAGTTCAGCAGCCACCAAATGATGAAGCGACCGGCCACTCGTGTGGGTGACAGGGACACAGGCACGGCACTGTTACGGTGCCCAAGGCACTGCCCCACTGTGCCTTCCTGCCCTGAGGACACCGTCCATTTCTGAGCGGGAGTGAAATGGAGAAGAAAGAGCACGGAAGGTGTCAAGAGGCTCCCATTCCCATCCTGATTCCTCCACTGTCAGCTCAGTGACTCCAGGCGGGTCTTCCTGAGGCCCAGCTGCCACAACAGGCTGGATACCAGCTAACAGAAAAAGAGATCTGAGGGGGTGTCGAAAATCACAAAACAGAGACACACTGCAAGCCCAAAAAACCACGAGCCAGCTCGGAGGTTTAGGGCAACGTGCTGCCCACAGCATCCTTGCTGGGCTCTGCTCTCATGAGCAGCTGCACAGGCCCCTTGGGCATCAGTCACCATCAGTGATCCAGAGAAGCCCCCAACACTTGCCGAGGAGCTGTGCTGTGTGCGCAGCTCATGACCCCATCGATGTGGTCATACCGGAGGCAAGAGGCTTTCGAAAGGGATGCCTGGTCGCCTCCTGGGCCCTCAACTGCTAACTGCTATGTTTGACTGTTCTTTTCATCCTACAGCCCCTGAAGAGGTTATGGGGAAAGCATGTCCTTTTCAAATTGTGGGCAATGAGGCAAATATGACTTAGCACTGTCTCCATTCAATAGATGAGGAAACAGAAGGGTGGAGGAATAAAGGTGAGGTGTGAGTCAGGACAGAAGGGCCATGGATTTAGGAATCCCTGGGTGTACCCAGAAATACCAGGCAGAGCATGGGCCCTGGCCCTCACGGTTTCTGCGTTCCGCCGCTGCCACCATCACCCCATCGCTACACGTATGCATCAAGACCCTGTTGGGACCTAGTGCCAAGCTAACTGCTGCTCGGCCGCTGGGGGACTGTTGGCTGGCAGAGATGGGGATGAATCAAAGAAAACTGAAAATGCATTCCTTCCCTCCAGAGACATAAAACTAAATGTAGAGATAAGTTATACTAAAAACAAAAACCGCAATAAATGCCAGAATATGCTAAATGTCAAGCAAGATTTCCAGATGCTCAACGCTATGGAGTCCCAATGAAGGAGAGGTTCCCGGGCTGAGAGGCAGGAAGGCGTTTCTGACCTGTGATTGCAATGGATCAGGGAGAAGAAGGAAATAGTAACTGTAGCAGTTGTGGCAGCTGTGATCACAGCTGTCGTCCTGTGGCTCTGAGCTGCAATACCCAGTGCGTTCCGCCGTGAGGGCCTGGGCCAAGGGAGACAAGGGGGCAGGAGGAGTCAGGTCATACTGCCCCCTAGAGGTCAACTGAGGACTGTCACTGAATCCTGGAGACGAAACCCAGGGGCTGCCACTACCCTGATGTGCTTGGAGTTCTGGGCATCCTGCGGGAAAAGATTTGAGCCTGTCTCACATTTGGGGTTCAGACCCCTACAGATCTTCTTCTGTAGAGGCTGGGGGTGCCTCTAGGTGAGGCTGACCTCGGGACCCAAGGCAAAAATGAGCCCAGGTGCACCAGATGTCTGGCTGAGAGCAGGGCCAGGATGCTAAGAGTGGGCAGTCCAGGTGCAGCGAGGCTGGCCAGATGCTCACTGTCTCCACCTGCACCTGCAGTGTCTGCAAGTCTGGGGAGAAAAGGACTGGGTTCTGAGGAAAGAACTCAGCCACTAGACACACACACGCACACACACACACTTGCATGCACACATCCTGCTGGGAACTCTGGGAAAGGGCTGGCCTAGGAAACATAAGCTCTTTCTCCTTTTGCCAGTGAGTCTTCAGCAGGAGGGAAGGCCAGGCAGGGCTCTGGGTGGGGACCAGAGGTCTGTGGGCAAAGGACAGGTGATGGGCCCTTGGGGACTCTGCTCAAGCCCAGGACACACCTGCCACACATGCGTCAACTCACTCACCTGAAGTGATATTGAAGGGTACAGTCACCTTCCTTCTAACAAATGAGAAAACTTGATGATCAGAAAGACCTTTTGGTTCCCAGGGCCACTAATTTAATGAGTGGCAAAGCCAAAACCCACACTGTCAAGTGGCTCCATCTTCCCAGGGTGGAGAAAGAAGCATCCAAACCAGCATTCAGGAGTGAACACTAAGGGAGAAAATAAATTACACTGTTAGAATCCTGTTAAAAAAAAAAAAAAAAGTACAACTTAAACATGACTGAGGTTTGAATGGGTAGCAAACGAGAGTCAAATTACCTTCCTGCAGATCAACTCAGGGCATCCTAAAAATTGCAAACTCAGGATGTTCAGGGAAGTTCTAATGTAAATCAGCTCCCAACCTGCTGCCCTGCTTCCACATTTATTTCTGTTAGTGCTACCTTGGCTGTGTTGGAAGTTAAATGGCCGTAAGAGAAGTAGTTAAATTCTTATCCCAGAGCAGAGAAGGTCAGAAGCCTTTCCCTGACAGCCAAATGCAAAGTGATCTCCCATTTTCCTAATGAGAATATGTTAATTAAAAAAAAAGTTTGGGGTCAACTTGAATATGCAAACTTTCTAGGGATGTGGAAGGAAGAGTCACATGTGCAGTTACAAGTAGTTCACTTATTCACTTAGGTGCTAAATGTCCTGCAGTGGCATAACTGGAGTTTTTACATCATGTATTATCATGTAAGTCTGCAATCGGAGCCATAACTCTTTCATGGCACTCATCTGTCCGTCAATCACAGCTTCCTTTAGAGTTACTTATACTTGGGGTTGATGGTGTCTTTCTTAGCTCCTGTAGCTGAAGGAGGTGCAAGGTATAAGCACCAAAAATGCAAAACCTAAGATAGATTCGTGGAACTTGCCAAACAATTCTCCCTGGGTTTGTTTCTCTTAATTTTACAGAATCAGCAATTTTGAGAAAAATCATGATGTCCCAACGTTACATATTGTTAGAGGTGACAGTCCAGAATGATATCTCATCAATTGTTGAGAAATTTTCATATTTCAACAATCTTGTTTCTTGAGAATTGTTTTTATTTTTAACTCTCTCACTATTGGGAAATAATAAACATATTAGAATTTCTGATTTCAAATTTTGAAAAGTCTTTCCAAAATTTTTTTTTCTCAAGTATTGTACTTTTGGTGGAAATACACACCAGTCTGACTACTTTCTGGCCTGAAGAAGTCTGTGTGCCTTAATGTGTGACCAACTTAATGACACTCAAGTCAGTTAAGCTCTACAAAGGAAGCTATAGAGCGTGGTACACCATGCTATACTACCTAGCAATAAACAAGCAACAAATATTTCTCTATGCAACACGAAACTCCAGAGAATTATGCTGAGTGCAAAAAGCCAATCCCAAAAAATCACGTACTGTGTGATTCCATGTATATAAGATTTTTGAAATAATGTTATAGAAATGGAGAATAGATTCATGGCTGACCAGGGTGAAGGAGGGGATGGAGGAGGGAAGGAAGCAGGTGTAGCTATAAAAGCACAACAGGAGGGATGCTTGTGGTGATGGGTATGTTCTGCATCTCAACTGTGTCAATGCCAGTATCCTGGCTGTGATGTTGTACTAGTGTTTTGCAAGATGTTCCCTATGGGGGAACATGGGTAAAGCACACATGAGCTCTCTCTGTATTATGTCTTATAACTGTATGTGAATCTACAATTATCTCAAAATAAAAACTTTAATTAAAAAAATGTGTCACTATGGAGGTTCCTTAAAAAACTAAAAATAGAGTTACCATATAATCCAGCGATCTCACTCCTGGGCATATATCTGGAGAAAACTCTAATTTGAAAAGATACATGCACCCCAATATTCACTGCAGCACAATTTACAACAGCCAAGACATGGAAGCAACCTAAATGTCCATCAACAGATGAATGGATAAAAAAGAAATGGTACACACACACACACACACACACACACACACACACACAGTGGAATATTACCCAGCCATAAAAAGGAATGAAATAATGCCATTTGCAGCAACATGGATAGACCTAGAGATTATCATACTAAGTAAAGTAAGCCAGACAAAGACAAATAGCATATGATATCACTTATATGTGGAATCTAAAAAATGATACAAATGAACTTATTTACAAAACAGAAAAGACTCACAGACTTAGAAAACAAACTTATGGTTACCAGTGGGGAAAGGAGGGAGGGATTAACATATACCAAAAAAAAAAAGTTAGAGATCTTTTGGATGTTTACAATGGTTGAAAAAGTTGAGGTAATGAACAATCTTTAAAAGTTTACTTAAACTACTTTGTGGTTTAAATCGAAGAAAATGAAAATACATCTTCAAGTATTTTGAATATTCTTGAATAGTTTTAATATAAAAGAATTTCCTCTGGGAATAGGGGAAATTGCATATAGAGCTTCCTCCACCAGGACCTGTGGTGGATAAGTCTTTATTGGACATTATCTATCTCACTTATCCTTATACTGACTTTCCAAGACTCAGATTATTTTCTACATTTTATAAAGGAAATTGCTGCTCAGAGAAGTGAAGAAATTTTCCCCAGGTAGCCCAGCTAGGAACTGGCTGGTTTGAGATTTGAATCTAGGTTTGTGTGGATTTATGTATTTTCCGTCTGCCAGCCACTTAAGAAATGGTCATGATTCCTCAAAGGAGACAACTTTCAACTGCAAGCCACTGACTCACAATAGCAAGAGAAGGAAAAAAACAAAGGCCACTCTCAAGTAAAAAGCAACTTTAATCATTTTTTTAACTTTAATCATTTTTAAAGATACACATATACATGACAACTCAATGTATGTGCGATCCTGGATTGGCTCCTGAACTGTGAAAAATGTTCCCATATGACATGAAAAACACTAGTGGAACAATTTATGAAATCTAAGTCCATTGATTAAATAACAGTATTGTATCGATGCTAATTTCTGGCTTTTGATAATTGTACTGTGGTGATGTGAGAGGATGTCCTTGTTTTTAAGGAAACTCTGAGGTAAAAAGACATCATGTTTGTAACGTACCCTTAAAAGTATTAAAAAATGCATTAGATATCTATTTCATGATGGTGGGCAAATTTGGGGAGCTATGGATGAAGGATATATGGCAATTCTTTGTACTATTATAACTTTTCTCTAACTCTGAAATTACTTCAAAATATTTGCAATTTAAAAAATATTCTAGGAACTATCCAGAACAGCTCTCCAGACAAAACTCCAATGATGAGCGTATTTTTGCAAAGGTCTGCAAAAATATTGCCCGGGTCCTGTATTGTCATTCTTTTCTCTTTCCCTTCTCTCCATGAAAACTAAAATTAAAGAATAATTTGGCTCCACTGAATAGGCTGTTATGGCTGAAAGCCAACACAAATTCTACACTGAGGCAAGCAAGCCCTCTGCAGGTCACCTGTGGGGCACCAGTTAGGACCCACACAGGAGGCACCTCCAAAAAACTTCCTCGCTGCTAAGAAACTGGATTTGGGGTGGGTGTTTTTGCTCCAGAGCAGCATTTACCCACTGTCAGCATGTAAAGCATCTCTGCATCCCTGCAGGTGTAAGAGCCGCCCCCGCCATCTTGGTCCACAAACCAAGAAGTCCTGACAGCACACAGTGAATAGGGAGCGCCTGGCACTCTGCGGTGAGAAAGTACAGTACCAGGGAAAGAAAGATCAGGGAGCTGGGCTTTTGATCATGCAAGAGGGGTCTCGAGGGCTAACAGAGCCGCATTCTGAAAACACATTTTATACAGAGAGTGTGGGATACCCACATTCGACAGAGAGCAATCATAAAAGCCTAGACATAAAATAACAGTAGAACTGGATGTCTGGGCTTATGTGATATTTTATGTGATAGAACACCCTGGAACACCCACAGTTCAAGCAACCCCAGCTCTCCCCAGGCTGAGCTCCTGCAGTGCTGTCTTGCACAAAAGCAAATCCAGCCTGCAGCCCACCCTCAGGCTCCCAGCATGCCTCGGATCCCTGCTCCCTAGCCACCTGCATTAAAGAGCATCAGTCAGGGAAGGTAGTAAGAAAGTAGGCTGTAAGTGTATTAGAAGGAGCGATTTCTCTGCTCTCACGTTCCTTATTGCCTTGCACAGAGTGATTCTGTCTCTATCTCTTTGACAGCTGCATATCGACAGTCGCTGCTGCACAGAGCTGACTTTTCTGAACACTCAAAACTGGTTCTTACACACACGCACACACCCAGAGGGCAAGGCCAATTCTCCCCATAAATTTGTAAACTTGTTACCATAGAGACAGGCGCTGGGGTGCTTCAAGTGTGGATCAGCAGTGCCGCCTAGTGGGTTACCGGTTATCCTGCAGTCCCCCAACCGCAATGCTGGATGAGAGATGATTTTTTTTTCCTTTTTCTTTTTTCTTTTTTCATTTGTTCTTTTTTAGCTATCTGGGGTTCCCCTTCAAGATTTCTAGAGATCTCTTAAACCAATATCTATTTAAACCAGGGGCTTTTTCCTTCCAGTTTCATTTGAGATATAATTGACATATATACAGCACTGTATAAATTCAAGATGTTGACTTATGTACATCATGAAATGATTACTACAATAAGTGTAGTGATCATCCATCATTTCATATAGGAACAAAATTAAAGAAAAAAGTATTTTTCCTTGTGATGAGAACTCTTAGGATTTACTCTGTTAACAACTTTTATGTAACATACATGAGTGTTAATTATATTTATCATGTTGTACATTATATCCCTTGTACTTATGTATCCTATAACTGGAAGTTTGTACCTTTTGATCACCTTCTTCTAATTCCCCCTCCCTCTACCCCCATCTCTGGTAACCACAGAGCTGATCTCTTTTTCTGAGAGTTTGTTTGTTCAACCAAGTTTTTTTAAGCTGTTTGCTTCCCACATGCAGAAATAGACTCCAACGTCAGAGCTGGCACTAGCATTCCATCTCATTTCCTGGATGCTCTGCCCCACTGTCGCATACCTAGCTCTAAATAAGTCAGGACCAGCTGTGGAGGTCCCTTGGATGTCACATACAATGACAAATATAAACCAATGCCTGGCATGTAGGAGAACAAAACTCATTGGGGATTTAAAATAAATGATGAAGTCCTCTTTTATCATTTTATTCATTTGTTCAGCCAGTGTGGCTCCTACTCCACAAATGTAGATGTGCAAGAAGGAGATTTTCTCTGTTTTTCTATAAATGAACTTACTCATTCCACCGTGGAGCAGAGAGTTGGTATCAGTAAATTCAGGATCTCCTGCCCCCACTTTATCCTGAGTCTAGGGTCAGGGTAGGGGTGGGTCCTCAGGGTCCAAACCCCAATCTTCCTGCTCATCTTGGGCTATGACCCCACCCACAGGCAGAGCATGCTACATCTGCCTGATCCAGCCATGCAACATCTCATGGCCAAAGTCACCCTGTACAGCTCTGCCCTGTCATCCTCCCTGGTGGTACTGTAAAAGAAGGACACCCTCAGTGCATATCTCCAATTAATAATCTGTCAACCAATATTTGTCATGCTTATGGGCATGACCCATCTGGGGGTCCTGGTATATAAAGAAGAAACTAGGCTCCTTTCTTAAGCTCGTGGGCTCCTGGGGAGACAGATTTTCCAACAAAGTACAGGAAGGCTCGGGGCAGTTACTGCAAGGAAGACCCAGGTCCACAAACCCTTAATCAAAATGCTTGGGCCAGATAGGTTTGGAATTCTGAATTTGTTGGATATTAGGAAAGTAAACAGTCTATAGGTTGTATATTTCCTACTATCTCCATCAGGGTCTGGGATGTCACCTGCAGTCAACCACACCTATTTTTGCAGCAAAACTCAGGAGTAAAAGTGAAATAAAGACGATCAACAGCTTTTAAAGACCTCATGGCAGCTCAGGAAGGATTTGCCACCAAATGAGGTTTAGTATCAAAAAGGAAAAACTTTTGTTTGAGGTGAGATCAGGAAGTGAGAGCTGGCCGGGTAGCCAGGTGGCAGCCTTGCAGATGGAGGGAGGCCAGGTACAGGCACCCAGGTGAGGGCAGCCCAGCGTGTCAGGGCAATCAGTGTGCCGGGACCTCCAAGCCAGATCCTCAACCCTTGGACACCCCAGCCCTGCCTCAAAATTCCGCCTTTGAAGGAAGCCTTCCCTGATCGCCCACCCTCCCCTACGTGAGCTGCATTGACATTCCAAAAAAAGTTCCATATGTTTCCTCTCTGATCCATAGACCTGAAATTCCTTAAGCACAAGCAACATCGTCTCTCCTTGGTACTATCTGCTAACACCTATTCAAGGTTTTTCAATTACAGCCACTCACACCCCTACAAGTACAACCACATCTGCAACTAGTGATAAGAACAGCAACACATGCATCAAGAATTTGCGGGGGAGGGTTGAGGGTGTGACATTAGTCCTGTACATGAAAAGAAAGGGAGAGGAGACAAAACCCCTCAGGGTGGCCTGTGCTTGTATTTTTCTCTCCTTATCCTCAACTCACAGGATAAAAAGTTGTCTCCTACTCTGGCCAGGAGACAGAATCTGTTTCTGTACGTTCATTCTCGAATTGCTGAAACTTCCAAAGCAGCAGTGTAAATATTCATGCAGTAAACAGGGGGAGCCAGATGGAAGGGTCTCCACAGTTATTTTTGCTTCTCTGTCAAAATATTTAGCTGATCCATAAATCTTTTAAAACACATTCATTTGGCACTGCATGCAAACACTTCCACGAACATTCATCGCCCCTCCATCGCTAAATGCGGCTTCCATTTCGGCACTTCTTCCACATTTCCCCAGAAAGACTGGATCCAAAATCCAGAATATAAGACCCCAAAGGACTTGCATGGAGTAAGGGGCAGGCCATGCTCTGCTCAGGCTCCTGCCTCCCAGCCTGCTCAGAAATTGGCAGACAAAACCACCCCCTGCATTGTAAATAGATGCTGAGGCAATGCGGAGAGCTGGGGGAGGACTAAGCAGAATGGGGGTATTTCTGGAACAGGTCTGTTCTCTGAGGTTGGATAAATCACCCTGAACTGCTGGGAACTCTATTTCCTACAAACCGTGGGAAAGTAAAACCATATTATTGGTTCAACGTGGGTTTTTTTCTCAGGTTTTGAAGACACGCACAGCATAAAACCAAATATATATTTAACACACTGGAGACGTGCGGTGGATTTTCATGAAAGCGATTAGACCCAGGAAAAGAAACCGAGGTAAAATGGAAGAAGGTGGTCAATCTGGGACGCTTCCCTCCCCGCCACCCCAACTGGGAAGGATTCTATGATGGCATCTACTCAAGTTCAGAGGGACTGGGCTGTGGCCTGCAGAGAACTCCCAGGGCTGCCCCTGGGCGCTAATAGCAAAGCTTCCAGGAAGGAAGGCTCCAGCTTTGTGAATTCCCTTCAATGCAGCAAGACCACTTGAAGGACCAACTTCATGTTCAGCCTTGTGCTAAGCAGGGAGAGTAAAACCATGACTGCAATTCTGGCGTGGCCAGCATGGCAGGATGGATAGTTCAGGGAGGCAAAACAGGGCCCCCAGAGACGCTCACCTGCTAATCCCCTGAACCTGTGACCACGTGATCTTACATGGCAAAGGCAACTTTGCAGAGGGGACTAAGCCTAGCACCCTGAAATGGGAAATGATCCTGGATTATCAGGATGAGCCCAGTGTCATCCCAAAGGTGACAAGAGGAGGCTGAGGGTCTGAGTCAGTAGCAGGGTCTGAGTCAGCAGCAGAGGTTAGAGGGATACAGGGAGGGGTCCGTGAGCCAAGGAATGCAGGTGGCTTCTAGAAGCTGGAAAAGGCAACGAAATGGATTCTCCTCTGAAGCCTCCAGAAGGAATGTAGCCTTGCTGGCACCTCGATCTCAGATTTCTGACCTCCAGACTGTAAGAGAGAATAAATTTGGGTTGTTGTAAGGCCCTAAGTTTGTGGTAAACTATCAACACTCCCTCGCCCACGTCAGCATTGCTGGAACAGAAGTATGTGGGTAACTCAGGGAGTATGAACAGGACGAGGGTCTCTCTTTCTGGGGAGGCCACAGAAGGCCTCACAGAGAAGGTGACTGAACTGTTCCCAAAGGGCAAGGAGAAGTCTCAAAGCCAGGGGAGTTCCAAACAGCATTCCAGGCAGCTGGTAAGGATGAGCACAGACACAGAGGCAGAGGCAGGGCGTGCCCATGCACTAGGAGGACCGTGGCATGACCAGGCCCGGGGACAGGGGAGGCTGGAAAAGGAGTCTGGAAAGACGAATGGCAGCCCAGCTCTAAAGCAGGGATGGCTACATGGACCAGGCGATGCAAGGGAAATTTAACCATTTTCTCAGGAATTTGACCAAACCTCAAAGCCTGGGGCAGTGTGCTAGGTGCCCTGGACAGAGAACAGAGGCTAGGATAAAGCATGCAAGGCACTGGCTCTGGGCAAAACTGAAGGGCGTGTCAAAAACTCAGTAATCAAGATAAGTAAGTAATCAAAATAGGGTAGTATTTAAAAATTCAAAATTAAGACCCCAAATATCAAAGTTTTAACTAAAGACATGATCAGTTATGGTGCCCTGATGAGCCACCTTGGAGCCTGAGGCAAAAGGGAAAATCAGCCATTCTGATCCTGTTTTTAAATTTTTGTTATTTTGTTCATCATGGAATTTTTTGCATTAATTTTGATTTTTTTTAACTGCATTAAAGTATTACCTAGGGCTTCCCCGGTGGCGCAGTGGTTAAGAATCTGCCGGCCAATGCGGGGGACACAGGTTCGAGCCCTGATCCGGGAAGATCCCACATGCCGCGGAGCAACAAAGCCCGTGTGCCACAACTACTGAGCCTGCGCTCTAGAGGCCGTGCGCCGCAACTACTGAGCCCGTGCGCCACAACTACTGAAGCCCGCGTGCCTAGAGCCCGTGCTCCGCAACAAGAAAAGCCACCGCAATAAGATGCCCGCGCACCGCAATGAAGAGTAGCCCCCGCTCACTGCAACTAGAGAAAGCCCGCGCGCAGCAGTGAAGACCCAACGCAGCCAAAAATAAATAAATAATAAATTTAAAGTATTACCTACCTGAAGCTATTATATACAGAATGGATAAACAACAGGTCCTCCTGTATAGCATAGGGAACTACACTCAATACCCTATGATAAAGCATAAGGAAAAGAAAATTTTTTAAAAGAGTATATATATATATATATATATATATATATATGTTTGTATAACTGAACCACTTTGCTGTACAGCAGAAATTAACACAATGGTGTAAATCAACTATACTTCAATTTAAATATATAAATAAATAAAAATATGTCACTTACCTGGATCACCAAGTTTTTGGCGCTCTCTTAAATTTTACACCCACACAGTGCCTCACTCACCTCACCCTAGCCCCAGCCCTGCCTCTACCTTCTAAAGCAGGGGTTCCCCAACCCCCCGGCCATGGACCGGTACCATCCGCGGCCTGTTAGAAACCATGCTGCACAGCAGGAGGTGATGGCGGGCCAGTGAGTGAAGCTCCATCTGCCGTTCCCCACCACTCGCATTACCGCCTGAACCAATCCCCCCTTACCCTGATCCATGGAAAAACTGTCTTCCATGAAACTGGTACTTGGTGCCAAAAAGGCTGGGGACTGCTGTTCTAGAGAGTACATGCCAGTCAGCTGATATCACCCTCAACAGCCTGTGTGAGACTGGGCTGAGATTCAAAGAGGATTTCCTTATGGTGAGAGAGAATTTTTTTTTTTTTTAATTTGAGGAAGTAGAAGGGAGAGTTTGACATGTATGCCCCGGTATTTGGGGGTAAAGAGATTGAAGTCTCCTGCAGGCCTGGCTACAGCAGCCCACCAAGGGACACTTGAAAGGGGGCAGCAGAGGGGCCCATTCTCCACCACCATTTGGGAAACAGAGGTACATGGGTTCCCCCAGGCCAGGTGTAGGCTGGAGGGAGGAGCTGGGTTAGAGAAGTGCTGAAGGGACCCTGCTCTGATTAAGTGCCAGCTGCAGAGAGGAAACTCCAACAGAGGAGGCTGTGGGGTGTACCACTGGGGGGACAGGAGCTGGGGAGAGTCAGAAGAGGTTCAGAGGGTGAATTGTCTGCATCAGGAAATGGTAGATCCAGGGCCACCATGGGGTGTCTCAGAGCAAGCTAATACATGCCTCATACAAGCTGTGTGACTCACAGAGGGCCTTCAACAGCCAACGGAGAAGTAGGAACAAAAGCTCAGCTAAGTCAAAAGACCTTTGACCAGAGTCCCACTCATCTTACCTCTGGGATCCACCCTGGGAACGCCAGCCATGAGGCAGAGGGTGTGACATGGAACAGGAGAGAGAAAGGACAGGCATGAACCCACTTCCCCCTGGTGGCTGATGAAGCTGAGTCGGGAGGGGAAGAAAGAATATTTGAACAGCCTGAGAAATCAATGTCTTGTTTAAGATTGGACTGGATTTTTAATACCTGAAAATGAGAGGCTAATTGGACCCCAGAGTGGCTAAAAAAGAATCGGTTTTGCCCAAGACCAGTTGGAGCATAACTGAAAATAGTGATGAGGAGAACAGAAACCAGTCTACAGAGTTCAATCCATTTAGTACAACAGTTTTGTTTGTTCTGTGTCTTTCCCTGCTCTGCTCAGGGCTCCCGGAGACTGATTCCTACAGAGAGCAGCATATTGTCTCCCAAGATGGCCACCATGATGATTTAATTTTATCAACTTGATTGGACCAGGAGGTGCCCAGATCTTTGGTCAAACATTATTCTGGGTGTGTATGTGAAGGCATTTTTGGATGAAATTAACATTTGAATGAATAGACTGAGTAAAGCAGATTGCCCTCCCCAATATGGTGGGCCTCATCCAAGTTGAAGGCCTGAATAGAACCAAAAGCCTGAATAAGAGGGAACTTCTCCAGCCTGACTGCTTGAGCTGGGACAGCAGTCCTCTCCTACACTCAGACTAAAACTTTCACCATCAGCTTTCGTGGGTCTCCAGCTTGCCACCTACAGATCTCAGGACTTGTCAGCCTCCGCGGTTGTGCGAACCAATTCCTATAGTAGATAAATAACTGTTCTGTTCCTCTGACTGATACAGCTACCTTTCAGTTGGGTTCTGCCAATGTCAGCCAAGACCTGCCTCTGCCCCATCCCTCTGGCAGCACCCTGTCCCTCCATGACCATAAGCCCTCCCAGAACTCCAGATCTCAGAGACTCTAGTAACAAAATTTCCTCCCATGGTGTCTTCAACCCTAGGGCAGTGATGACTTTCATTTTTGCTAGCTCTGGGTGTTTCAACATCTTTTGTTTGTTCCTTTAAACCCTGTCCAAAAATGCCCTCTATAATTAGACCCTTCCTTAAAAGTCTCCTCGTTTAAACCATCTGAATGAATTCCACTTCCTGTCTGGACCCTACTGATGCATCCAGGAGGAGGGATACCTCTTTCACTTTGACTAGAGAGAAAGAAGCAAGAATGAGTGGAGATGCAGATGTGTCTTGAGAAGAGATGAAGTGGGCAGGAAGTCGGGGGAAATCACACTGTTGGCTTGAATTTTCTTTATGCAGAAAAATGGAAGATTAAATGCTAAAATGGAATCAAAGCAGTGAAGCTTTGAAGCAGGTGGCAAAAGGAGTGGAAGGACCACCGTTCGTTTTTAGAGGCACAAATCTGCACCTTTGGATGATTCTCTTGGTCGACTGAGCAGCTGAGTCAGATCACACACATCTTCAGGGATTTGCACTGTTCTGCTTAAGAAACCCCACCTACAGATAACAATCAAAATGATGTTCAGGAGAGCATGAGTTCATAGACTGAATAGAGTTCATTGTATTTGTCACAAAGGGGTTAACAGTGCTGGGCACATCAGTGAAGATCAAATGCACAAATACTGCAAAGTAAAGGGCCCTACCAACTCATATCTTATCTTGGAACATTTCATGGCTTGAATTGCCAGATGAGAGTTCATGACTCATATCATCAAGGGCCACGTCAACTGACTTGTGTAATCAAAAAACTTTCAAACTCCCACTTTAATGCTTTGAGACAGCATGGTGTGGTGGAAAAAGCAAGGAGTCTGGATAACTTGATAACTTACTAGATGAATTTTGGCAAATCACTTAAACTCACTGCCTTTCCATTTTCTCATCTGTAAAATGAGGATAATGGCACCTTAGCAATCTGAGCTTAAGAAGCTGGCCCTGAACTCAAAAAGAGAGAGCTATTTTTTTAAACATAATGAGAGAAGCTTATTTCATTTAATAGTCTAATTTGTACCATTTGCCACATACTTCATTTACATAATGAAAATTTGCCCTGTGTTCATTAGATATATTCTAATAAATAAATTTGCCTAGGTAGACAATAGGTTTGGGCAATTATTGTGATAACAGGCGAGTTTCCTACCTACTACTGGAGCCTCCAAAAGGGAGTTATACTTGAAGTCTGGGTTAACATGGCGATAATGGTAGAGTCTACACGACGCTGAAGGGTGTGGGTGGAAGAGGAATAATTGAGGTAACCTGGTCATTCTTTGGCCACCATGATATCAATTAGGCACATTTGGAAATAGTCCATAGATCATATTATAGCTACTGCAAATGACTTTGAATAAGACTCAGAAAGGTCATGGAAGAGACAAGTACCTCTCAGACACCAGTGCCATGGATGATAAAGAATCAAACACAAGGCATCTGTGGAGTCACTTTACAGGGAAAGCATCTTTAAGAGAAGAGATCCAAGGCTGAACAGCTGAGCTGACATTCTGAGGTTATCCTGCACCCACCACAGGCAAATTCCAAAGCTTCTTGCAAAAACAAAAAAAATATTAGACACTCAGACTCTCCTTTTGTTTCCCACCTTTTTAGACTCCCCAGTACTAGACAACTTGACCCCCAGGTGGGAGATTATCTTTGAACTTCTACTTTTCCCTGCTATCACTTTCCCACATTATCACAGTGACTGAGGAGTCTGCATCTGGTGGGGGTAGGAAGGGCATAGATGGAGAAAGAGAAACTTGGAGAAAAAGAAGACAGAATATGATGCTCAAGTGTCAGAATAAAATTGTTCTTTACAGTTACTCCAAGGAGCTGGTCCTATGAATTTCCAGTAACCTTAACAATTAGTTTCCATGGCCTCAATCACACTGAGCTGTTTTATTATTAAAACAACCAAAGCACTTTTCACAGTCACACTGATGATGATATAAAAGCACAGAAAGATAAGGAAATGGGTGAGAATCGGGGCAGAAAAGTCCCACTCTGGGAGAAAGAGAGGCAGTTATCAACCACCACTAACCTTCGCAAGGCTTACCATGACTAGAAGTTATAAGACATCAGGTCTGCTTATAGAGAAATCTGGAATGTCACATTTTATAACCCAATGTGCCCCTTCAATAAAACATATATTATTTAATATTGTGTGTCAACGTGACTGATTCCATTATGAATAATTAGTATTCTTCGCAGGCACTGGGGAAAAACGAAAACCGAAGAGTCTAGAGCTGGAAATTTGAGGTTCAGGCCACTTTAAGCTCCCTTTGTTCCTAACTCAGTGATAAGTAAATTATCAAATATTCTCAGGGACTGAAACAGGCAGACTGGACAATATGAGGGATTTATTTCAAATCCAGTTTCTATGTGCACTCATCTCTTAGGCAAAATGCTGCCTGAATTAACTCATGACTTGCAAATGTCCCTTTCCAATTACTCATCTCTCCCACAGTTGCTTTGAGGTCATGACCCAGTGAGTTGTTTGAATATCAGCCCAGCAACCTGCACTGCTGAGCCTTTATTTTGTTCTAGTCTTTTGACTTTTATTGAAATTTTCCAGATACATTTGAAAAGAATGTGTATTCTGCTCTTGTTGAATGTGGTGTCTTTACATATCGGTTAGGTCAAGGCAATTAATAGTGTTCAAATCTTCTGTATCATTACTGATATTTTTGTCTAGTTGTTCTATCAGTTACTGAGAAAAGAGTGTTAAAAATCTTCAACTGTCACTGTGGACTTGCCTAGTTCTCCCTTCAATTTTACTGGTTTGTGTTCCATACATTTGAATGCTCTGTCATTAGGCACATACACATACAGGATGGGTATGTTTTCCTGATGAATTGGTCCTTTAATCATTATGAAATGATCCTTGTTATCTTTTGTAACACTCCTTGCCTTGACATCTATTTTGGCTAATATTATTATAGGCACTCCAGCTTTCTTATACTTACTACGGGTTTCATAAGGTATTGTTTTCCATTCTTCTACTTTCAGCCTGTTTATTTAAATTAAAAGTGTGAGAAAAGATACATGCACCCTTATGTTCATAGCAGCACTCTTTACAATACCCAAGACATGGAAACAACCTAAATGTTCATCAACAGATGAACGGATAATGAAGATGTGGTATATATATACAATGGAATACTACTCAACCATAAATAAGAATGAAATAACGCCATTTGGGCAACATGGATGGACCTAGAGACTATCATACTAAGTGAAGTAAGTCAAAAAGAGAAAGACAAATATATGATATCACTTATATGTGGAATCTAAAATATGACACAACTGAACTTATCTATGAAACAGAAACAGACTCACAGATATAGAGAACAGACTTGTGGTAGCCAAGGGGGAGAGGGGTCAGGGAGGGATGGACTGGGAGTTTGGGATTAGCACATGCAAACTATTATATATAGAATGCATAAACAACAAGACCTGACTATATGGCATAGGGAACTATATTTAATATCCTGTAATAAACCATTTAAAAAGTGTCTCTCATAAACAGCATGAAGAAGAATTCAGGTTTCCTCTGCTATCCAAAAGTAGGGCATTTCTATGAAACCTTTTGTAAGCTGAAATGACATAAAGCAAAGAAGCAATTACCTCAGGACACATCTTGCTAATGGATACACAAGATAAATTGAGATAAAACACAGATGCTCACAGACACAGTTCAAAGATGTGGCAGCTTGATGCTGAGGTGCTGAGTGTAGTTTCCAGGGCAGCAGCTTGGCAGTGCCCCCTCACTGCCTCGGGGTGCATGCTGCCTCTATAACTTCTCACTGCAGAACAAATGCTGAACACTATTATCACTTTTTGCCTTTTTTCATAAAAGCAAAAATCCTCTTCAGATTTCTTTCAGTTAGCAGAAACATGTACTAATACAGGGATTTCTTAAAAGCAAAGTGGGGTAAAGTGAACTTTCCAAAAGTGGGAATACCTATATTGCTTTTCCATCAGTCTGACAATCTCTGCCTTTTAATTGGTCTGCTTTGACCACTTACATTTAATACAAATATTGATATGTTGGGTTTAGGTCTACCATTTTATTATTTGTTTTCTATTTGTCCCGTCTCTTTTTTGATCTTCTATTCCTCCTTTCCTACTGTCTTTTGGATTAATCAATTATTTTTTAGTATTCCATTTTAATTCCCCTATTGGCTTTTTAAAACCACATTTTTAGTGGTTTCACATAAAATGTGGGAAACTTGCAACATTATGGTTCCATTAACCACCTCCAGTTCTTTGTACCACTATTGCCATATATTACATGTATATATATTTTAAACCCCACTGACTTGAGGATTTTTTGTTAAAGAAATTAACATTTCCTGACTAATAGAGTGGCCAAGTTACTCAATCATAGGCCTGGATTTCTGGCAAAATCATTTCACAGATGACAAGAAGGACAGTTATATTTAGTTTTTGCCTTTCTAATGACCCATTTAAGCATCCACCTGATCCTATGGGAATTCCAACATCTCCTTTTGAAGCTTACCCCCATTCTCCCCTTACCCCAGCTTAAACTGCCCAAGGACTTAAGGGTTTACTTGATCCAAAGGGATATTCTACTTCTAATACCAGGGAGAGAGGAGGGGGGAGGAGAAAGAGGCGATTGTGGAGGAGGAATAAGAGGAGGACAAGGAGAAGAGGAAAGGAGAGGAGAGAATGCAGAAGTCCGACTGGTCCACTGGCACAATGGCTTCTGGACCGACCCCTGTTGTCCCTGTTGGACACTGACCCAGTGCACAGCTGCAAGGCACTCTTGCCTGTTTCCAGCTAAGAGTCTTGCTAGCCCAGATATGTCCAAGCAAGAGTGGGGTTCCATGGTGGGAATGTAAATTGATACAGCCACTATGGAGAACAGTATGGAGGTTCCTTGAAAAACTAAAAATAGAATTACCATATGACCCAGCAATCCCACTACTAGGCATATACCCAGAGAAAACCATAATTCAAAAAGACACATGCACCCTAATGTTCATTGCAGCACTATTTACAATAGCCAGGACATGGAAGCAACCTAAATGCCCATCGACAGACGAATGGATAAAGAAGATGTGGTACATATATACAATGGAGTATTACTCAGCCATAAAAAGGAATGAAATTGGGTCATTTGTAGAGATGTGGATGGACCTAGAGACTGACATACAGAGTGAAGTAAGTCAGAAAGAGAAAAACAAATATCGTATATTAACATATATGTGGAACCTAGAAAAATGGTACAGATGAACCAGTTTGAAGGGCAGAAATAGAGACACAGATGTAGAGGACAAACGTATGGACACCAAGGGGGGAAAGTGGCAGGGGTGGTGGTGGTGGAATGAATTGGGAGATTGGGGTTGACATATATACACTAATATGTATAAAATGGATAACTAATAAGAACCTGCTGAATAAAAAATAAATAAAATAAAAAAGAGTGGGGTTCCACACTTGAACTTCAAGGTCATACTGTTCTAGTTCACACTCACAAGCTCTACCACTGTTCCCCCAAAGCACAAGGACACACTGAGGAGTTTGGATCACAGTCACCATCAATCCAGGGACAGCCTGAGCCTGCTCACAAATGCTGAGGGCCTGGGGCAGGACTAGGCACTGTGTCTCCTCCCCTCATTGTGAGCTCCCACTCTGACACCCTTGGTGTCCTTCCTTTCATAGGCCTTGGTTGGGACCCCCTGTTAGACACTCCTCCTCAATTTCCCTGTCCTTGAACTCCAGAGAGGGTTGTAATGTCACTCCTTCTTTTTCTGCAAGGCTTCCAGGCTTCTAAGGCAAGTTGGTGCATTTCCCAATTCCTGCCCCTGCCCCAGCTGCATCCCCCACAGACCTGTGCTTGGAGGGGGAGGCAGCCCGGGGGTGGGGGTCAGACGAACATCCTGTCCCTTCTTCCCCCAGGATGTGAGTACCACTGTCCCTCCCCTTGCATATCGATAGGAATTATGCCCGTGGCTCTTCCCTGATCAGAAGAACCCATCTTGAGGTGATTTTTGTATCTGCCTAGACATTGAAGATGCTGGCACAGCTTCTAAATCCAAGCTCACCTGGTACCTCAATACACAAACATCTACTTCTCCCTTTCTTGGTGATGAGCACATTGGAGTTGGATTGATATTTGAATCCTCAGTGGCTAGAACAATGCTTGGTGCAGAGGAAATGCTCCACAAACGTGAAAGAAAGAGAGAAAGAGAGAAAGAGAGAGAGAGAGAGAGAGAGAGAGAGAGAGAGAGAGAAGGAAGGAAGGAAGGAAGGAAGGAAGAAAGAAAAAGAAAGAAAGAGAAGGAAGGAAGGAAGGCTGAGTTGGAAGGAAGGAAGAAAAGGAAGGGAGGGAGGGAGGGAGGGAGGAAGGAAGGAAGGAAGGAAGGAAGGAAGGAAGGAATGCTGAGTTAAATCCAGGCTGGGTTGATGAGAGAAAGTCTGTAGGGAACAGAGGAAATGCCTGCACATCTCTTGCTTCCCTGAGTGCTCCTCACAAAGGGGTAATCTTGTTGAGTCCGATTCCAGGGCATTGACCGAGTCGTGTGTGCTAGTGCACAGGGTGACGTGTGTCCACACGCTGTGCACATCCCTGTGGCCTCCTCTTCTGCCCTTCCTTCCAACAGACTAGGTGGAGGGGGTGGGGGCCAGCATCTCCCCAGGGCGGCCAGCATCACCTGCAGGCTATGCCTAGTGGAAAGACAAAACCCTGGTCCAGGAAGCTCTGCCCACCAGGTATCCTCTCTCAGAAGATGTTGCTGAAACATCCTTTTAGGGCCCTAGTACCTCTCGTGGCCAAATCAGATCTGGATATGTCATCCTCTCCTTCAACCATTGTGAGCTGTAGTTATTGTGGTTAATCTGATGAAATAACTGTGACTTTCCTTCAAGTGATCTGAGCCTTTGAGCCCTGAGAACTGGAGCTGAGCTTTGAGAAGCAGGAAGAGAAGGGAAACAGCATTCATCCATCCTGGAGCTGAGTGCATTGCCTGCCGCAGGGCTAGTGCTGAGTGAGAGGTGCTACTTTCCTAATCATCTGACACGCACAGATTGAGAGGAAGAGTATCAGCCTATAAAATGGACCCAAACCTGAGGCTCAAAAAAGTTAAGTAATTTACCCAAGATCACACAGCCAGAAAGCGTTCTTCCTCAGTGTTACGAAGGCTTGGCGTATCCTACTCCAATTTTCTTTATTTGACCTGGGATCTACTGGAGACTGTATGTGAAAAATCTGATTTTCTAAGATGAGAGACAGTGCTCTCCAATACACTGTATCCAGGTGGTTCAGACACTGAGCTAATGCAGCCAGCCCCATATTCCCTTACTAAAACCCACTGAGACAATAATAAAAAGATGAATAGCCCAGTTAAAAACTGAGCAAAGCGTCTGAAAAGACATTTCTCCAATGAAGATATGCACATGGCCATTAAGCACATGAAAAGATGCTCAACATCATTAGCCATCAGGGAAATGCAAATCAAAGCCACAACAAGATACCACTTCACAGCCACTAGGAGGGCTGTCATTAAAAGTCAGATAGCAGGGAATTCCCTGGTGGCCTAGTGGTTAGGATTCTGCACTTTCACTGCCATGGCCTGGATTCAGTCCCTGGTTGAAGAACTGAGATCCTGCCAGCAGCACGGCACAGCCAAAAAAAAAAAAAAAAAAACACAAACAAACAAACAAACAAGAAACCCCAAAAAGTCAGATAGTAAAAAATGTTTGTGAGGATGTGGAGAAATTGGAACCCTGAGACACTGCTGGTGAGAACATACAATGGTGAAGCCACTTTGGAAAACCATCTGGAAGTTCCTCAGATGATTAAACATAGATTTATCATATGATCCAACAATTTCACTCCTAGGTATGTACCCAAGAGAAATGAAAACATATGTCCATACAAAAACTTGGGCATGAATGTTCATAGCAACATTATTCGTAATAGCAAAAAAAGTGGAAACACACGAAATGCCCACTAACCAACAAATGAATAGATAAGATGTGATATACCCATACAGTAGAATATTATTCAGCCATGAAAAGGAATGAAGTACAGATACAAGCTACACATAAATGAACTTGAAATCCTTATGCTATGTGAAGGATGCCAGTCACAAAGGACCACGTGGTATGTGACCCCATTTATGTGAAATGTCCAGAGCAGGCAACTCTGTAGAGACAGAAAGCAGATTAGTGGTTTCCAGGGACCAGGGGGAGGGAAGACTGGGCTAAGGGGTACAAGGTTTATTTTTGCAGTGATGAAATTCTAAAATTCTAAAATTCACTATGGTGGTGGTTGCACAACTCTGTGTATATACGGAAAGCCATTGAATTGTACCCTTGGAATGAGTAAGCTCTATGGTGTGTGACTTACATCTCAGTAAGCCTTTTTTAAAAAACCCATACTGTGTTCACTTCAGCCACACATATACTAAAATTGGAACGATACAAGGAACATCACCACGGCCCCTGTGCAAGAGTGACACGCACATCTATGACATATTCCTTATTTTGTCTATTGTCGAAGCCACAAATAAAATAAAATACTGAAAACATTTTGGTAGGCTTTGCCTGAGGAAAGAATCCACCAACACAGCTCAATTTTAAATGTTTATTTTGGGGTTTTATTTCATTCTATTCAAATGTGTCATTTAAAGTCAAAACTAAACATTGTTTTTAAAACTTGGTATGAGCTTTTGAAAGACACGGTTTGATTCCCAGCTCTGCCTGTGGCTAAACCATGTGACGTTGGGCAAGTCACTTCCGCTCTGGGCCTGGGTCTCCTCACTGCAAAACGGGAGCAATGGCACCTATGCTACCTTGTAATGGGGTTCAGGCTGCACCTTCACCAGGGACATCCTGGGCAGAGGTGAGTGGGACCCACGGCTACATCTGCTCAGAGGGGGTCTCTGCTACTAATTGTCCCAAGGGCACCCTTGGAGCTAATGCCAGCCTCCAATGTTACAAAGCCTAGAAATACTATTTCTAAAATGCTAAGCAAAGTGAGGGTACATGGTAAGTGGTCAGCTAACGGCAAAGGATGACTTCAGCTGCAAATAACTGAAAATACTCTCACAAAACTGCTGAAGGACAGTGGGGACCAGGAGGTCCAGTCAGGCCTCCTGCTCGAGTCTACCCTTCCCTGGGCTAGCTCTCTCTTCAGACCAGAAGCAAGATGGCAGCAGTGCTTGTAGGCCTGACACCCTAATGTCCCAAGATCTCATATCTTAGAGAGTTAGCAACTAGGTGAGCTGAGCAGAATTCTACACTCATCCACTTAATGAATATATTCCTTCAGCGCTGACTCATTCTGGGCCCAGTTCTAGATACTGGAGATCCTTACATTACTCGGAGAATCAGATAATGAGCAAACAAATGTAAAAACAAGGTAATTCCTAATTGTGAAACATGTTAAGAAAGAAATAAAATATGGTGATAATAAAGCATCCCTGGGGGAGGTAACTTCAGACAGGGTGGTCTGGGAATGCATCTCCAAGCAGACTGGACTGCTTTGGTGAGGGAGGGAGGGGACAGACAGTGCAGGGTCCTGGATGGCTGTATGCATGAGAAGTTCTGCTTTTATTCCAAGTAAAATGTGAAGCCATCAAAGTTAGGGAGGGGAGGACATCTGCTGTGAAAGACACAGACTGAATCACAGCTCCATCAAATTACTCACCTATCTTGACCCTCAGTTTCCACGCCTGTAAAATGGGATTAAAAATTCCAACCTCATTGTATATTTGAAAGTTGCTACCAGAATAGATCTCAAAAGTTCTCATCACAAGAAAAAAAAAAAGTTGTCACTACGTGTGGTAATGGATGTTAACTAGACTTAGGGTGGTGATTATTCCACAATATATACAAATACACAAATACCAAAGCATTATGTTGTGTACCTGAAACTAAAATAATGTTATAGTCAATTATATCTCAGTTTAATAAATAAATAACTCATTCACAGGGTTATAAGAACAAAACATGAAAATAGAAATGTACTGCGCAGGAAAATAAATATTAGCAACCTCTTCAATATGTTTCTTTAAAAACTGAGGGCTGAGATGTTTAGAGGGAAGTGTCTGCAACCTACTTTGAAATGTATCAGAAAAATAAGCTGTTTTGATGGGTGGAGAGAGAGGGTGGGTGATGGGTAGGTGTGTAATGAAACAAGTAGAGTACAATGTTAATGGACGAATCTGGGTGATAGATATATGTCTGTTCACTGTAAAATTCTTTGAACTTTTAGGTATCTTTAAAACTTTTCGTAACAAAATTTTGAAGAATGGGGGAGAGGTACCACTTGTATTTTAAGGAATTTGCAAATGCTTCTCCCCTCCCTCTCCAGCTTCACATGCTCTCCTTTCTTGTCTGATGGCGTTAGCAAGTCACCTTGCAGTCCTGCCGAGTAATTCGGTCCAAAGCGGGACATGTGTCCACTGTGCGGTGACAGTGACCAGGCGTCAGGAACGAAGTTTTGCAGTGAAGCCCCGGCGGGGCGGAGCCTTGGCCGCTTGAGAACATGCGGGGCCGTCGCCGCCAGAGGGCGAGCTTGTGGCGTCCTGAGCTCGAAAGGAGGCGTGGACAGCGCGGCAGGAAGCCAGGTTCCTTCCCTCGAGCAGAAAACAGCCCTTCAGACAGGACAGTATGAGAGTCAGCGCCTACAGTCTGGCCCCACAGATTCTGATAAAGAAGAGAAGGAGGGAGGGAAGAAAGTAATGCGCGTTGAGCAAGTGTCAGACAGTGCTCCATGCCTTCCATCACTTATTTCATGTTTTAGTTATAAATCAGTCTGAAAATAGAACAGGAGTTGAAGTGCAAAGGATCTACATTTCACTCCTGGTAGAGACTGCCCAGGGAATTCCTGGTTCTCCGAGGGGAGAGCAGCTTTTCGGGGGACAACTTTCCTCCCTACCCCACCCCTCTCCAGCAAAGGAACTCAGAGTAGCTGTGTCCCCTGCGCAGAGATAGCACCTCGTGGTGGCTTCCAGCAACCTCACTCAGCATCTTCAGGGAGACTGCCCACCCCACGCAGATCTGCCCACCAGCTTCTTCCTGTGGGACTGGGGAAGGGGGTGGGGAGTGTTAACCTTGAACCCTTCCTTCCTCAGCTCAAACCATCCACAGCTCCCTCTAATGGAAGAGCTTTCTGAGACTATCTGGTACCCTAGCCACCGGAGATTCAGGCATAAATTATCAATCCCTCGGTATTTTTCAATCATAATCATTCAAAGCCACTCTATACAAACCAGTAGTTTCCTCAGATTTTCTTTTTTGCGTAGTCACAGCCTAAACGTCTCAAATATTATCTTCAGAAGCCTCTACCCCATGTCCCCACCCAACAGACCAACCCAGAGCCTCTGGGCGTGTAGCCCAGCAGGGAGCCCCAGCCCTAAATGTTCCTTGGGGCTTCTTAAATGTCAGCCACCTTATCCTCCCCTAGAAGGGAAGCAGGGTTATGCCAGAAAAGTTACCTCCTGACTTTAGATTTGCCAGATTGGGAGAAGGGGAGATCTGAATACCACGGGAATTTGGTTAGAAAGACTGGTGTGTCCCAGATTTTGATTAATGCTTCTTTGGTGTTTAAATACTTTTATTCACAATAATACGTGTTAGGCCTAAGAAATAAGATGAGCATGAAGACAATTAAATTCATCCATGAACCCATCCTGAGATAAACACTCCTACATTTTGGTGTGTACTGCACTGAACTTTCTATTTCTGTGCATCAATTAAAACATGCCATTTTTCTTTGAACGATATAAGATACACTATTTATAACTTGTTTTTATTATTTAATAATGATCACAAGTACCTTTCAATGGTTAAAGGATAATTTTTAAAGATGAAATTATGACTCTCCTACATATATAAAATGAACACGTGTTAAAATTTTTACTTAATTCGTTATTAACGAGGGAATAATTAAGAGGTTACAAAAGAGGAGTCAAGAAAGCAGAGACATTTATAGATGAGGAATACTGAAATGGATTTACAAATGAACACAAAAGTGGCTTAGACCACTGGGGAGGAGTTAGTCAAATGAACCTCCGCCAGACAGAATTTAGTTGCATGTCTATAAAGAATTATTTGCATTGCTATCAGTTGTGGAGATACAAAACAGCCCAAAGGCCATGAAAGGTGAAGAACCCCATAGAATCAGAATCACCTAACCCAGTTGGCTGTGCTCCACACAATGCCTAGTTTTCAACTGAGGTACACATAAACACTACACTGCATAAACAAACATACATCCATGCTCTCTTTTTAATGGTCACATATTTTTATTATGTTGATGTTTCTATAATTTATTTAGCAAACTGTTATTGGACTTCTAATTCTTCATTAGTATAAACAATGCTGGGTAGCACAGGGAGTTCACCTCTGTACTTAGTGACCACCTAGAGGGGTGGGATAGGGAGGGTGGGAGGGAGGGTGACAAAAGAGGGAAGAGTTATGGGAACATATGTATATGTATAACTGATTCACTTTGTTGTAAAGGAGAAACCAACCCACTATTGTAAAACAGTTATACTCAAATAAAGATGTTTAAAAAAAAAAAAAAAAAACAATGCTGGGGTAGTTCCCTCACTATGAACATCTTTGAACATTATCTGATTAATTCCTTCAGATAAATTCCTAGAAATGAAAGTGTGGAAGGATGCGCAGATTTCCAAGGTGTCTGATGCCTGTTGACAAATGGCCTTTATAAGCTTCTTTCTAACCCACTTTGAATCCTCCCTCAAGTCCAAACTCTCTCAAGTCTGATTTAAGATTCAGAGATTTTATGCTCCATTGATGTAAAACAAATAGACTGCCAGTTATTTCTCCAGCAAAAATGGGTTTATTTAGGATCATCAAAGAATTGCAGTTCAGGGTCTGCAACCATGGTGAGCCACATGCAAGTCCCCAGCAAAAACAGAGAGGAGCACTCTTTTATAGAGGGAAAAGGAAGTGGGAGGGCTGTAAACAGAGTCTGTGGCTTTTCATTGACTGAGTTGTGACTGTCTCTCATTGGCTGTGCTCCTGCAGGCAAGAAGAGTGAGTTCTTTCTTCTTCGCAGAGCCTACGAGCTCCCCGCTCTGCTCTCCCGACTCTATTTTAATTGAGGTTTCTGTTTATTAATTTTTTACAGCTCCTGTGGCAAGAAATGATTTCTTGCACTGAAATTTCATTCCACTTCTCTGTAAAATTATTTGCTAATGAAGGAAAAGACTACAGAGTGTGAAGTCAATGGAGAATTCAAACAAATGTGCAGATAAGTCAACCTAAGCCATCATTTCTGCAAATTCCCTCTTTCATAGTCTGCTTCTGATAACACCCTCCCCTCCCCATCTCCAACACCACACAGAACTTCCCCCCCTCCCAGCACCCTCTCTTCAGAAGCAGAGAGAAAAGAGTCCCTCAGACCACTGGTGTCTTGAGACCTAAGTTTTCCCACCCCTACTTCTTCCCAGTTAGAGTGATTTCCCAGCACTTCTGAGAAGAGATCTAGGGGGTCTTATTCAGTCCTACCAAGCCTGTTATAAAATTAGTCTGATAACACCCATCAGGCAAGGTCACTGGGAGAATTTGACAATTTGAAATTTACCCAAGGCCTGTTCTTCCAACAAACAAAGATGGTGAAGAAACCCCCCCAAACCCATGTGTTCCAAAGTCCGCCTAATCCTTTTGCATTCTGGGAAACAGCTTACCACAAAGGACCACCTTCCCCATGTGACTTAGATAAGACTTGCTGTCCACTCTCTCCCATGACTCCTCATAAGACTCGCAGACACCCCGCTAATTACCTGTGATGAGGCCAGACACAGTCCCTCCAGACTCCTGTTCTTTGTCTCAGAAGTGATTGCCCAAACTATTGGTCCCCCTGAAACTAGCTAGACACAGAGGTGAACATATCCTGTCTGGTTGACTGAGACTCCCCCCGATCACAAAACAACACCGACTGTACAATTACCCCGTGGATAAATTGTCTGCTCCTTCCTAGACAAGTTTAAGGGACTTTTCTACTCTGTTTGGATCTGGGGTACTCTACCTATTGCAATGGCTTGAACGATATCAATTCCCTTATTGGTTTGTTTTTTGTTTGGTTTTGGGGGGGAGGGTGGGAGTGATGGGGGACCTTTAACACACTTCTCTTAACTCAGAGTGCAATTCTCCTCTCTCCCTCTCTCTCCACTCCCCCCGCCTCTCACCTCCCTCTTGCCCCCCCCAACCCCCAACCCCCACCCCAAGGCTAGCAGCTGGGGGTAGTTCCTAGTAACTCCCAGCCATAGCTGAGGTGCATCTGTTCCTAGCTAGGATCCCACCCCAAGATGCCTCTGCCTATTTCCTTTCTTTAAGGGGTGGCTCGCACTCCCACAAGTTTCTGACCACCCTCTGAAGGAACAAGGGACTGTATAGGCTCTATCTAGCTCACCTGCTCCAAACTGACTACCCTAGGAGGTGGAAGGGTGGGTGAGGCAGTGGGAGGAAGTGCTCCTAGAGGAGGGCGGGTCAGCCTGGGGAAAGCCTGCACCTGAGGGTCACGAAGAGGCCAGAGGAGCCCCTGGGCATGGCCACATTCATTCACCTCAGACGCTGCCTGCCCGCCCACACCTGAGGCCAGCTCTATGGGAGGGGTCAATCCTGGAGACTGGCTGGAAGAACAGATAGGGTTGGGGAGGCTGGACACGGGAAGAACACGTGCTCCAGAGGGAACATTTCACTTGCACGTTCATTCAACAAATTTGAATTAACACAGCTGAGTTTCAAGAATATGTATGGAGTGAGTGAGCGAATGAATGACAAAGTAGAGTAAGTCCCCTACATACGAACGAGTTCCGTTCCAAGAGCGTGTTTGTGAGTCCAATTTGTTCATAAATCCAGCACGGTTAGCCTAGGTACCCAACTAACAAGATTGGCTCTATAGTACTGTACTGTAATAGGTTTATAATACTTTTCACACAAATAATATATAAAAAATAAACACACACACAAAATAAACACTTTGAATCTGACAGTGCAGTACCTTGAAAAGTACAGCAGTACAGTACAACAGCTGGCATCCAAGGGCTGGCATCGAGTGAACAGGCAAGAAGAGTTACTGACTGTAGGAGGGGGAGGAGGTGGGAGAAGGTAGAGCTGAAGGACCGTCAGCAACAGGAGACGGAGGGCAAGCTGCAATGTCACTCATGCCTGACGTTGATGGAATGCACATTCGCATCTTTGAAAGTTCGCAGCTTGAAGGTTCGTATGTAGGGAACTTCCTGGACTCGACACAGGGAAAAGATTTACTATACTGACACGGATAAGACAAATAGAATCCCTGCATGCTCAGAACTCACCTAGACAGGAAGATGATTCAAGTGCAAAACTCCTATGATACAGCTGTGTATAAGAGGTGCCATAAAATTCTATGGAAATGAAAAAAGAGAGAGAAAAATCATTTCTTGCAAGGTTTCAGGGCCCTCCTAGCCCATAGGAGGTTGGTGCACATTGGAAGAAGTCCACCTTGACAGGCCCAGCACTCTGGGTTTGTGATAGGGAAGAACCTTTGTACTCTATTACAGGGATGTTGCCTACAAGCTTGAATTATACATAATAGCCCATCTCTGGGAACCACTGCCTCCCAGGTAATGCGTGTTAAGCTAAAATACCTTTGTTTGACTCCCAGGAAACCTCCTGACCAGGCCCACCTGTGATTGGCTGTTAGGTGGGAAGAAATGAACACAAACCCTCCTTCCCATCTGGAGTCTGATTGGTACCAGGACTTTTCCCCTCCTCCCCTTTTAGTATAAAAGAAGCCTGAATTCTAACTTAGGGAAGATGGCTCTTTGGGACACTAGTGTGCCGTCTTCTCAGTCAGCTGGCTTTCCAAATAAAGTCGCCATTCCTTGCCCCAGCAACTCATCTCTCGATTTATCGGCCTGTCGTACAGCAAGCCACACAGGAGGATGGACTGCGTAATAGCCTCGGGGTTTGGCAAACAAGGAGCAAGCTGGCTTTTAACACCATCCTTTTCATCCTCTCAGCTGGGCATCCCGGTGCAGGACTCAGGCTGCTTCTCTGTGGGTGGCTTCATGGAGGAGAAGCACTTGCGTCTGCTGGAGGGACAGATAGGACACTGGTAGGTGGAGATGGGGGAGGTGGGGTGGAAGGGGGCTGTTGAGAACAGAGGGAAGGGCATTCCAGGCAGAAGAATTGGTGGAGCAGCATCCTGAAAGTGGGCATGAAGGAGCTCCCACTGGGAGCATGGAGATGCTGCTGGAGCTGTCCCCTGGGGGGTCAGAGCAAGCTTACCCTCTGGGTGAGTGCTCCCAAGTCACACACCCAGACCAGTCAAGCAGGGCAGCCTAATGACTCAGAACGCAGGCTTGGGAGTTGTTGTGGACTGAATTGGCCCCTAGATTCATACATCGAAGCCCTGATCCCCAGTACCTTAGATTGTGACTGTATTTGGAGACGGGGTCTTTAAAGAGGTTAATAAGGTTAAATGAGGCCATAATGGTGGGGCCCTAATCCAATCTGACTGGTGTCCTTATAAGATGGAGAGACACCTGGGGTGCACAGCCACAGAGAAAAGCCCATGTGAGGACACAGTGGGATGGCAGCTGTCTACAAGCCAAGGAGAAAAGCCTTGGCAGAAACCAGCCCTGCTGGCACCTTGACCTTGGACTTGCAGCCTCCAGCAGAAGTATGGGAAATAAATGTCTGTTCTTTTTTTAAAAAAGAATTTATTTACTTTATTTATTTTTTGGCTGCATTGGGTCTTCGTTGCTGCACGCAGGCTTTCTGTAGTTGCGGCGAGCGGGGGCTACTCTTCATTGCGGTGCGCAGGCTTCTTATTGCGGTGGCTTCTCTTGTTGCAGAGCATGGGCCCTAGGTGCACAGGCTTCAGTAGTTGTGACACGTGGGCTCAGTAGTTGTGGCTCGTGGGCTCAAGAGCGCAGGCTCAGTAGTTGTGGCGCATGGACTTAGTTGCTCCGTGGCATGTGGGATCTTCCCGGACCAGGACTTGAACCCGTGTTCCCTGCATTGGCAGGTGGATTCCCAACCACTGCGCCACCAGGGAAGCCCTAAATGTCCGTTCTTTAAGCCACCTGGTCTAAGGTATTTTGTTAGAGCAGCCTGAGCAGGAGTCAACCTCAGGCTCCAAACTTCCTCACTGGGTCCCAAAGGACTCAGCCTCTTGGAGCCTGACTTCTGATCTGATGCATAAAACACAGAGCAGCAGCAGCTCGACTGAATCGTGCATGTGAAATGGGCGTCTAGTAAGCATGCAGATGTGCACAGAGTGTAATCTCTAAAATGAGGTGTATGCACCTGGGGTGCAGAGGGGAACAGATGCATGGGGGGTGGGGGGGAAGAAAAGATAAGAACTTTTTTTATATTTATTCTACATCTTCCCTTTACATTTCAATTTTTACATATGGTTTTCATGGACATAGCACAGAAATGCATAAATGTTTCTAATTTATGAAGAAACATCATCCTTGTACATTTCTACTTTGTGCATGGTTTTAATGCATATTATATGCAAATGCAGTGCTATGTGTATGTGACACATGAATAAACAGATTGGCATCTTGTAGGGGTGCATGATTCTTAGATGTACTGATAGGAATGTGCATCAAAAAAAACTCTGGAGACATGTGTAGACCATCCCCTAAGATTTCTTTGTATCCACTGATCAGCCGTGGGAGGGAGTGTGATTATAGCTAGATGCCATCAGGAGGTTGGAGGTTAATGGGAGAATGGCAGACCACCTGTGCCCACCTAGCCCTCTGGACAAGACCTTTGAGGTGGGAGCTCCAAGTATCCCCTTGAGAGTCATTGTGAGATTCTGCCAATGAATGAGGACCTTCCAGGCAGTGGATGAGCCCCAATGGCACAGACATTGACACAAACATCACTCTTCGGGTGGTCTGCTTTCATGATTAATAATAACGTGGTTATAACCATAACATGATTAATAATTCACAGCAGGAAAGCTGCAAGGAGTGGGCAAGTGGAAACCAGAATAGGAAAGAAAAAAGGGGTGGACACTGACTGGCGGCGCCCCCGACAGCCTGGGCACCAGTGAAGCTCCCTTTGAGTCTCCCCAAAATGACCGGAGGCACTTGGACGGGGCGGGGCGAGGAGAGCAGATAACTTTCTTGTTTGGGGAGATAAGCGGCCTGAGGCCTCTGTCATTTGGGCATCAGCGTAAATGTGGCCCCATTTCACAATCACAGACAGGTGGACAGATGAGTCCCCGTGGCCCATGAGTTCTGTATTTCTCCGAATCTCTGCTGTCTGGGGCTGGGGAGCTCAATGACTAGAATCCACATGATGAGGCAGTCCAGGGAGCCCCAGAGCAGACCATGAGGATGCAGGAAGTGGGTTTGCCTTCACTCTATGTGTGGTTTTTATACATGAAGGGAGAGCCTGATAAACAAAATACAAACCTGTGGGTCTGAGAGCGGGCAATGCTGTATTGTGTCCAGAAAAAGAATGCCCAGACTTTGGTTTCGTCTAGACTTGGTTGAAATTCCTAGCTGTGTGACCTAGACAAGTCACTTAACGTCTCTGAGCCTTGGTTGTTTCATCTGTAAGACAGAAGTATTCTCTTCCTCAGGGCAAACAAGGGGAGGAGAGGTCTCTGTGTCCAATCCACCCTGACCTCCAACATCCCCACAACCTTCCTCTGGGGAATGACATTCTTTTTTTTATTATTATTAATTTATTTCTTTATTTTTGGCTGCGTTGGGTCTTCGTTGCTGCGCACGGGCTTTCTCTAGTTGCGGTGAGCGGGGGCTACTCTTCGTTGCGGTGCAGCGGCTTCTCATTGTGGTGGCTTCTCCTGTTGTGGAGCACGGGCTCTAGGCACATGGGCTTCAGTAGCTGCGGCTCGCGGGCTCTAGAGCACAGGCTCAATAGTTGTGGCGCACGGGCTTAGTTGCTCCGTGGCATGTGGGATCTTCCAAGACCAGGACTCGACCCCGTGTCCCCTGCATTGGCAGGGGGATTCCCAACCACTGCGCCACCAGGGAAGTCCCTGGGGAATGACATTCTGAGTACAGAGTCTTCAAAGCTCCAGGAAAACCCCTGAGTAGCATCCCGAGCAGTAACCTCAATGCCATGATTTCTTCTCCCGCAAACTGTAGCCAGTGGGATGAAGCTGGGCAGGTGGGGAGCAGCTACTACAAAGTCCCTTCTTTTACTGTGATCTCATTTTGCACCAGCCAGGGACATCTGCCCATCCTCCTGAGAGCCAGCTGGAGGTTCTTCTCCATTTACTCTCTCTGAGCACACTGGCCCCTTCCTCTCTCCTCCTGCCTCACCTGCCACTCCCACTGGCTTCCTTGCCACAACCAGGGTCTACTTTTCCTGAAAGACTTGGTTTCCTCTCCTCAGCCAGGCAACATGCCCAAGGTGGGAGGGTAGGAGGTAGAGAAGAACCCAGGACAGTGGAGCAATCAAGGGTCTCGCACCCACTTTCCAGAGCATCTGCACAGAGACTCTGAATGTGCATGAGACACTTTCCTGGAGGGCGTCTCTCTTATAGGGGCCACGAGTCCTAGAACCCAGGAGTTCTTTTGCATTTCATAGAAAAGGAAAATGAGGTTGCATCCTATTTGGTGTGGATTAATTGAGCATCTACGTCGTGCCAGACATCTTCTAGGCATTGAAGATGTGTGTTTTAGTGTGCTAAGGCTGTCACAGAAAACTTACCACAGGCTGGGTGGCTCAAGCAACAGACATTCGTTTCTCACAGTTCTGGAGGCTGCAAGTCCAAGATCAAGGCATTGGCAGTTTGGTTTCCTCTGAGTTCTCCCTCCTCGGCTTGCAGACGGCCTCCGTCCTGTTGCTTCTTCACATAGTCATCCCCGTGCACAATCGTCCCTGGTGTCTCTTCCAGGACACCAGTCCTATTGGATTGGGGTCCACCCTAATAGCTTCATTTTAACTTAATCACCTCTTTAAAAACCTCATCTTCAAATACGGTCACATTCGGAGATGCTGGGGGTTAAAGCTTCAACATACGAATTGGGGGGGGGGGGATACAATTCAGCCCATAACACTGCCTAAGTAAGAAAAATTCCCTACTGTTTCTGGGAGCTCAAAGAGGTTATATGACCCCTATAATCCAAGGTAGTTTTCAAATATCTTGTAGGCAGCCTATCTTGCTGTGTATAAAAGATAAAAGCTCTGGTGTCTCTGATTGCAGAAGCAAGAGCAGTAACCACACTGCACCCCAGGGCCTCCAGGGACATTTCAAACCCTGAGCAGGGCTAACTGTAAGATCTTGAAAAGTAATAACAGCTAGTATTTATTAAGCACTTACCATGGGTCAGATGGTCTTCTAAAAACATGAGCACATTAACTCTGGCAGCAAACCCCTGAGATAGGAACTATCATCCCATTTTACAGATGATCTGACTCCGGAGCCAGGACTTGTGCTGAGCTGTCCCATGAGCTCCTTGTAGCCTGTGAAGTACAAGGTTTAGTATTGACTCCAGCGCCCGTCAAATCTAATGATGGTGATGATAATGCAGAAATTCTTATCCCTCATCCTCCTGCAGGGAATGGCTGCTTTCTCTTAACCCTTTTCTATTTCATTCTGCCTGTCCTATTGTACGTGCTCTTTGGGTAAGACATCTCTACTGTTTTGGGAAGGAAATGAGGTGTTCATTATGAAGGAAGACCGCTTGCCTCTGCAGACCCCCTTTATTCAGCCATTCACAGGAAAGTGAGAAGGGAGAGAGACAGACAGAATAAGAGAATGTTTGCTAAAGACATGACCTAGGCACTCAATAAATATTAGAGCACACTGTGGGGGGCTTTTCACACTGTCAGTTCTGCCTGTAATTCTGTCCCACCACATAGTACATGACATCAGGCAAACTACATAAATTTTCTGAGCTTTGGATTCCTTGTCTGTAAAGCAGCAGATCCCACAGGGCAGGGGGGTGGGTGTTGCCCACATTAAATGAAACAATAACGCCTTGCCCAGAACCTGGAACGTGGTAGGAACCCAGCAGGCATTGGTCCCCTTCTGTACCCTGAGTATTTGGATGGACCATCAACAGAGGGCGCTGCCTGGTCCAATATGGTTTGTGCTGCCTCAATCTAGTGGGTATGGAGCGGAGGACTTTGAAGGGTAGTCAGATTACCCTGCCTGTGGGTAGCATGCTGGGGGCGGAACACATCCCTCTGAAGGCACAATTAAGCGTCATTTGCATTTCTTATAGAGAACAGATGCTCATTTCCATCAAGAAATGTTCCCATACGGCCTTGGCCTCGTTGCAATTTCCATCAAGGGCTGGTCTTGAAATTTGCAATTAAAGGTGTCCCTTGGCAATGCCAGAAAACGAACTGAGTTTCCATCTGGCCCAGAGGTTCTTTGTTTCGCTTCAATCATAAGGGAAGCCAGCCTTCTTAGGCCCAAAGACCCCACCAGCTCTCACTAGAGTTCCCACGTGGGGGAAGGGATGGGGTCAGCACAGGCTCACGTCTGTACATATGTGGAATCTTCACGTGCGGGAGCCCCTGGGATCCTGCCCCATTGCCCACACCCCCCACCACCCAGAGTTGGCTATAAAATGGAGAATTGGATCCCTAGATCATGAGACCTCTTCAAATTAAACATGCAAAGGGGACCCCTCTGTGAGCTGCCCAGGTCCTCACTGATTCATGCAGCATCCTCAGGCCCAGCTGCTCAGGATACTGAGGGGATTTCAAGCAGCCTCCATGCCCCCCGTGACCAGCCTTCATCTCTTGGCTGGCCCAACTCTTCCTCAACTGGACCTCCAATTCACTGTTCCTTTTCCCAGTACGTCCTTGCCTCACTCCTTAAATCTGATCCATGCTTTTATCTTCCTGACCATACCTGGCTTCCTCCCGGCCATGACTCCCCTCCCCCTCCCAGTACTGCATCCCCCATCCGCAGGTAACTGCAACCCAGACTCCGCCCACTTGCCAGCATCCCCTACTGCTTTCCTGCTTCCCGAGAACCGTTCCCCGCTGGTCTGACATCCCAGCCAACTATAGGTCTGCTGCTGTGGTGAGAGAGCTCAGCCTTGGTGGTGCCATGTTTTCCCAGAAACGAACGTCGGAGGGCGCCGTTTACCTCCTTGCCCCTCCGTCCTCCCAGTGCAATGCCTCCTGCTAATTCTTGTGCCTTCAGGCTATCGTCTCCTTCGGGGACCACTCAGCCTGCCCTCCCAAGTAGCGATCCAGGTCTCCCTTGACCTTCCTCTTCTATCACATGATTGTCTCTCAGGATTCTCATGGGCTCTGAATTCACTCAGTGGCAGTGTGAACTGGGTATACCTCTCATCCTGTCTGAACCTCAGGCTCCTTAAATGTAAACTGGTGGGGCAGGGTTGAGGGCAGTACGGCCATATCATTGGCAGTTAGGATGAGATCAATAGAAAAGTCTCTTTCTCTTTTCCTGAGTGGCAGGAAATCTCTAGGATGGAGTGTGAGGCAGGAAGGGGTCATCTCTCCTTTACATCTTTATAACTGTCCCAGGAGTCCCCAGCAGATGTTCTCTCAAGTCTTTTTGGCCCAAAATATGCCATATGCCCGTATCTACACACATCACCAACAAAGGGTTTGGAAACCCATGATTGACTTGGACCTATCAGGATTTTCCCCTTGGGCTGGGGCTGAGATGAACACCCCTTGAAACCTGAAGCTGAGTGAAGGAGGACAGATGCATGTTCTGAATCCAAAGAGGAGGGGGTGGGCGAGCAATGCATGTCGAGTGGGCAGCCAGCAGTATCAGCTACACCTGGCAAGCTTATGGCCCCCAAATACCGTATGGCCGCAGGGCTCCTTCCACCAGATTTTTTAGATCACACCTAAACACCCATCCATGTGTCGTAGGCAAAGTTTGGCAGGAAGTGCCAGAATGTAGCATCCCACCAGTGTTCTGATCTGTGCCTCTGATGTCAGTAGCATAAAGGATGAAAAACAGCTCAGTCAGCTTTCCTGATGGTTGCATAACTTTGGAAGTGGCTTTGTGAAAGACCATTTTAGGAGACCTATGAAATAAGAGGCACACTTTCCTGCTGTAAGTCCATGGACCAGGACCCAGACGATGCACCCCCCAACCTCCTGAAGGACTCAACAGCTGCTTTCCTTGGCCAGATCCTCTCAGATGCCCTCCATGTAGGCCCCTCAGCAGAAAATCCCATTCACTGCCTTTTTATTTTTTTAATTTATTTATTTTTGGCTGCGTTGGGTCTTCGTTGCTGTACGTGGGCTTTCTCTAGCTGCAGTGAGTGGGGGCTACTCTTTGTTGTGGTGCACGGGCTTCTCACTGCAGTGGCTTCTCTTGTTGCGGAGCATGGGCTCTAGAGCGCAGGCTCAGTAGTTGTGGCAAACGGGCTTAGTTGCTCCGTGGCATGTGGGATCCTCCCGGACCAGGTCTCGAACCCATGTCTCCTGCATTGGCAGGCAGATTCTTAACCACTGCGCCACCAGGGAAGCCCCATTCACTGCCTTTTCAGCTGGGCAAAAAGATGATTCCAATCAGGCCAGTTGGTTTAATGCCATAAAATCAGGTGGTAAGCAGCTGTTACATGCAAAGTTCCACCAAACCTGTCTGTTCTTTGTGGTCAGTCTGCATCTAAATGAGGCTCTAAATGAGCCACCACAATGATACTCCAGGCCTTGTTATGTCAATTTGTGGGAAGCCATTGAGTCCTGGCAGCAGGAAGAGAATCTCCTTTGGACCCAGTCCCTACAGGGGGAGCCTCAGCCCAGTTTTCCTGTGATCTACAGGGCTGGGTCAAGGGCCTCTGGACTGGGGTGGGGGAAGTCACTTGGGGGAGGGGCGGGCCAGGGGTGGGAAACTTGTCCCTGCTGGCGACTCCTGGGACAGTTCTCCTTGGCCTTATAAAGAGACCTAAGGGAGAGATGGCCACTTCCTGCCTCAGAACTTTGTACCTGAATATGATGCCTGGACCTGCTTCAGCCACCCTGTGACCACATAGGGACTCCAGCCCAGGAATGGTTCAGACACATGGAGAGGTGCAAAGCCAAGAGACTCACAGAGAAGCAGAACAGGAGCCCGGTGTCACCCTGGGTTTGTCCTGCCTATGACCCTCCTATTACGCTGGTTGAGTTGAGGTTGGGCGTGCAGGCATCTGCGTGATACACTATGTGTGCTTGGTCAAGTTGATTAATATGGGGCCCACCCCTACTGGGGCCCATAGAAAAAGATCTTATTACTTTATTTATAGTGGCAGCTAATAGAATTGTAACAATGGGGGTCTGTATTATTTTATGCATATTAAAAATTCTTTTGGTTGCATGTAACAGTCACCCAAATTGAACAAGGTTTAAACACAAATGAGAATTTATTGTCAGAATATGGGCCTGTCTGACAACACCCAAAGCGTGGAGTGTGGTTTTGATCTTGTGAACGCATTGGAATCAAGGTTCCAGATGCCCTCAGGCCACCCACTCTGTACTGGGTTGAGTAGTGTCCCCCAAAGCTCATGTCTACCTGGAACCTCAGAATGTGATCTTATTTGGAAATAGGATCTTTGAGATGTGATTAATTAAAATTAAGGTGAGGTCACACTGGGTTAGGGTGAGCCTTAATCCAGTAACTGGTGTCCTTATAAGAAGACATGGAGAACAGACACAGAAAGAAGACGTTGTGAAGATGTACAGTGGAGAATGCCATGTGAAGACAGAGACTGAAATACTGGAGTGATGTGTCTACAAGCCAAGACACACCAAGGATTGCCAACAGAAGCTAGAAGAGAGGAAGGGAAGGATCCTCTTCTAGAAACTTTGGATGAAGTATGGCCCTGTCAATGTCTCAATTTTGGACTTCTAACCTCCAACTGTGAAAAAATACATTTCAATTGTTTTAAGCTCCACAATTTGTAGTAATTTGTTACAGCAGCCCTTGGAGACAAATATACCCTCTACTCTTCTTGCTTATGTTGGCTTCTCTTTTCCCTCTGGCCACTACAGATCAACCCCTCTATCCCTTAATCCACCAAGCTGCCAATAGCTTGCAGATTGGACACTTGTCAAGCAAGCCTCACAAAAGAGTCAGGGCCTTCCCTGGTGGTCCAGTGGTTGAGACTTCACCTTCCAGTGCAGGGGGTGTGGGTTCAATCCCCCTTCCAATGTGGGCGGGGGTGTAGGTCGGGGAGCTAAGATCCCGCATGCCTCAGGGCCAGAAAACCAAAACATAAAACAGAAGCAATACCGTAACAAGTTCAATAAAGACTTTGAAAATGGTCCACATGAAAAAAGGAGAGAGAGAGAGAGAGAGAGAGAGAGAGAGAGAGAACGTCAATCCTTTCTGCCTCTCCAGTGAAATTCTCTAGGAAAGAACTCAAACTGGCCCAGCTTAACTTGGGAGATAAATCTAGACCAATCCACTGTGGCCACAGGGAAAGTGACATTGCACCAGGATGGCAGCTCCCAAAGTAGCCATGGGAAAGAGGGATAAAGGAGAATTTCCAGAGTATCAAGTGTCCACTGCAGATACCCTTAAATCATTGTTCCAGAAATACTGGCTTCTCTGGACCATGTCCACCTGTCCTTTAGTATTTTCATGCATATCTGTCAATGAAAAATGGGGTAAAAATGTAGAAAGAACACTGAACCTTAAAAAGCCAGAAATCTAGGCTGACCAATGGAAAATTTTGGCAATGTGCAATGTCAAAGAGAAGATGGCCCCCAGTGTTCCTGGAAGGAATAATGGCACATCTTATAAAGTAAATGATTTGATGGTCCTTACCCCATGCTGTCTGCCTGGAATGGTGAACTGAAGGCATTCAGCCCTGTAGAAAAGGGATCTCGAGAAGTGGCCAAATAAAACTGTGCTTGCTTCAATCTTTGTCTCTGCAGATTTTTTTTTTTTTTTTTTTAAAGAAAGTGTTTTTATTTTATTTTTTTTTTGCGTACGCGGGCCTCTCACTCTTGTGGCCTCTCCCGTTGCGGAGCACAGGCTCCGGACGCGCAGGCTCAGCGGCCATGGCTCACGGGCCCAGCCGCTCCGCGGCATGTGAGATCTCCCCCGACTGGGGCACGAACCTGCGTCCTCTGCATCGGCAGGCGAACTCTCAACCACTGCGCCACCAGGGAAGCCCTGTCTCTGCAGATTTTTCTCTTCTCTGTTGCAGTGTGGAAACTGGGGCAGTCACAAAAAGACAAATACTGTATGATGCCACTTACACAAGGTAACCAGAGTAGTTAAATTCACAGAGACAGAATGTAGAATGGTGGTTGCCAGGGGCTGGGAGGAAGGGAGAAATGGGCATTTATTGTTTAATGGATATAGAGTTTCAGTTTTGCAAGATAAAAAGAGTTTTGAAGACAGTTTGCACAACAGTGTGAATGCAACTAAACACTACTGAACTGTACACTTACAAGTGATTAAAATGGAAAATTTCATGTCACATGTATTTTACTACAATTTAAAATAATAAATAAGTCTCCACCGAGAGCATCATTCAATTCCTGCCCCAACTAGACTACTAAGGAATGTTTAAGAGCATATACTTTGAAATGAGATAGACTTGGGTTCACCTCTGAGTTTCCCATAGACCTGAGCATGGATGTGGGCAAGGTAGATGCTCAATCTTCAAAAATGTTTTTTAAAACCAAAATATACATTTTATCTTTCAAGTGACTAAATCATATTGAGTACCATGTTCCCAACCATTCTTTGAGCCTCCATCCACAAATTTAGAGTGATCAGGATGTTTAACAGCCAACAGTTGGTAACCTGTCCTGGCCAATGAATACTGGGGAGTGTGCACTTTCTCTGCTCTGTGTGTATGGTCCAAACAGCCTTGCAACTCTGGCTTCAGAAATGAAGAGCAACATTATCCCATTGCCGTTAAACTGGTCAAGTTTATCCTCCAAAAAGGCACTTTGTGTATCTAACCCTGACACCTAACAAAGACCCCGGTTGGTCATTTGGATACATCTAGCCCAACTCTGCAATGCAATCAGTGATGTCCTCACCAGGCTATTGGGTTCACATCAGGGAAGAGTTGGAATTCATCCCTTGGGATGTTCAACATGGAAGGGCCTCAGTCATCATTTAACCTTCCTCCTTGTTTTTAAAAATGGGGAAACTGACACCCAGAGACAGTGAAGGGACTTGTTTAATACAAACTAAAGGTAGAAATGGGGATCAAACCCAGAGCTTTGGAGACTAAGTACAGACAAATTTCCACCCCAACAGGCTGCTTCACAAAAATATATGTGCCTCATGAGTTTCCAAGTCATCTGTGCTCAGGAACCTAGCCAATTTTCTCTGTACTTCTCCAGTTTTAATGTATGCACTGTCAAAGTGAGCATGTATAAAAATGTACATTGTTAACTATGATAATGAAATCCTGGACTCCTCTGTACATTCTACTATAATAGCATATATCACAACATTTTATAATTATCTCTTTGTGGCCTGTCTCCCATTCCTCCCCCAAAAGACTGTAAATTCCCTGACAACAAGGATGGTCTTGTTCCCAGTACCTAGCACAGAAGCTGATACAACTATGACCCTGGATAGACAGTAGTTAGATCATTGACTGTGCAAATGAGGCATGCATTGTGCATAATGACAAATGTTCATTTCATATCTTAGTCTTAGAAGAAGCAAGTTCTCTGAGAAAATGTATGGTGTATGCAGGGGCCCAAGCAAATTGTCAGAAGTGTAACAGAATTCTGCAGGTGCCTTGTGGTTTTTTGTTTGGAGGGTTGTTTTATTGTTTTATAATAAAATTCAAGCCTTCTATGTATGTCAGGTAACAGGATGGCTGAATCAAACATTTCAGCAGGTCCCAAATTTTAAGCATGCAATCTGCTCTATTTTCAGAATTAACTCAGTTGTTCGTTAATCCTTTATGTGTTGAGAACCCGGGTGGCCCAGCCAATGATACATCCATCTGGCAACCAAAAGCAATTTCAAAATAAGTCAAATCCTTCACTTGTGTTTCTCAGAAACCATAAAGTACCTCTTAATGTATGGTCCCGAGAAGCCCTTATTAGAAAATCCTCTCTTTTCCTAACCCTATCCCTCATATCCTGCAAATGTTTCAGCATCACCCTCTACATGTTTTTGGTGCACTTCTGGATCACAGTGGTGAAATAATGCCACAACTGCATCTCCTTTCCATCCTCAAGCCAATAAGATGGTACTAAATTAATTTAGAAGATGCAAACTCTCAGTAGAAAAGAGATTAAGAGGTGGGACACAAAGAAGCAAGACCACAACGAAGAGCAGGCCCCTGCTCGCTGCAACTAGAGAAAGCCCGCACGCAGCAATGAAGACCCAACACAGCCAAAAATAAATAAATTAATTAATTAGTTTAAAAAAAAACTGCTATGAGTTTATCTCCATGATATATTGCTAACAGGAGGAAAAAACAAAGTACAGAGCAATGTTTAGAGTATGTTACCTTTTGTGTAAGAAGGGAGGAAATATGAATAATTTTCTTTTTCTGTGATATCTTTTTCTCGTTTTGGTATCAGGGTGATGGGTGGCTTTGTAGAATGAACTTGGGAGTGTTTCTCCCCCTACAATTTTTTGGAAGAGTTTGAGAAGGATCGGTGTTAGCTTTTCTCTAAATGTTTGATAGAATTTGCCTATGAAACCATCTGGTCCTGGACTTTTGTTTGTTGGAAGATTTTAAATTACAGTTTCAATTTCATTACTTGTGATAGGTCTGTTTATATTTTCTAATTCTTCCTGGTTCAGACTTGGAAAATTGTACCTTTCCAATAATTTTTCCATTCCTTTGTGGTTGTCCATTTTATTGGTATATAGTTGTTTGTAGTAGTCTCTTATAATCCTTAGTATTTCTGCGGTGTCAGTTGTGATTTCTCCTTTTTCATTTCTAATTTTATCGATTTGCATCCTCTCCCTTCTTTTCTTGATAAGTCTGACTAAAGGTTTATCAATTTTGTTTATCTTCTCAAAGAACCACCTTTTTTTTTTTTTTTTTCGGTACATAGGCCTCTCACTGTTGTGGCCTCTCCCGTTGTGGAGCACAGTCTCTGGATGCGCAGGCTCAGCGGCCATGGCTTGTGGGCCTAGCCGCTCTGTGGCATGTGGGATCTTCCCAGACCAGGGCACAAACCCATGTCCCCTGCATCGGCAGGCAGACTCTCAACCACTGTGCCACCAGGGAAGCCCGAGAGAACCACCTTTTAGTTTTATTGATCTTTGCTATTGTTTCCTTTGTGTCTACTTCATTTACTTCTGCTCTGATTTATGATTTCTTTCCTTCTACTGACTTTAGGTTTTCTTTGTCCTTCTTTCCCTAGTTATTTTAAGTGTAGGGTTAGATTGTTTATTTGAGATTTTTCTTGTTTCTTGACGTGAGATTGAATTGCTATAAACTTCCCTCTTAGAACTGCTTTTGCTGCATCCCATAGGTTTTGGGTCCTTGTGTTTTCATTGTCATTTGTTTCTATGTATTTTTTTAATATCTTGTTTTATATCTTCAGTGATATCTTGGTTATTTAGTAGCACACAGTTTAGCCTCCATGTATTTGTGTTTTTCACAGTTTTTTTCCTGTAATTGATTTCCAATCTCATAGCATTGTGGTCAGAAAAGATGTTTAATATGATGTCAATTTTCTTAAATTTTCCGAGGCTTGATTTGTGACCCAAGATGTAATCTATCTTAGAGAATGTTCTGTATGCACTTGAGAAGAAAGTGTATTCTGCCACTTTGGGGTGGAATGTTCTATAAATATCAATTAGATGCATCTGGTCTATTGTGTCATTTAAAGCTTGTGTTTCCTTATTTATTTTCTGTTCGGATGATCTGTCCATTGGTGTAAGTGGGTGTTAAAGTCCCCTACTATTATTGTGTTACTGTCGATTTCTCCTTTCATGGTTGTTATCATTTACCTTACATATTGAGGTGCTCCTATGTTGGATGCATAAACATTTATAATTGTTATATCTTCCTCTTGGATTGATCCTTTGATCATTATGTAGTGTCCCTCCTTATCTCTTGTAGCAGTCTTTATTTTAAAGTCTATTTTACCTGATATGTATATTGCTATTCCAGATTTCTTTTGATTTCCACTTGCATGGAATATCTTTTTCCATCCCCTCATTTTCAGTCTGTATGTGTCCCTAGTTCTGAAGTGGGTCTCTTGTAGACAGCATATATATGGGTCTTATTTTTGTATCCATTCAGCCAGTCTGTGTCTTTTGGTTGGGTCATTTAATCCATTTACATTCAAGGTTATTATCAATATGTATGTTCCTATTAACATTTTCTTGTTTTGGGTTTGTTTTATATGGCTCTTTTTCATCTCTTGTGTTTCCTGCTTAGAGAAGTAACTTTAGCATTTGTTGTAAAGCTGGTTTGGTGGTGCTGAACTCTCTCAGCTTTTGCTTGTCCTGAAAGGTTTTAATTTCTCCATCAAATCTGAATGAGATCCTTGCTGGGTAGAGTAATCTTGGTTGTAGGTTTTTCTCTCTCATCACTTTAAGTATATCCTGCCACTCCCTTCTTGCTTGCAGAGTTTCCACTGAAAACTCAGCTGATAACCTTATGGGGATTCCTTTGTATGTTGTTTTTTGTTTTTCCCTTGCTGTTTTTAATATTTTTTCTTTGAATTTAATTTTTGTGAGTTTGATTAATATGTGTCCTGATGTGTTTTTCCTAGAGTTTATCCTGTATAGGACTCTCTGTGCTTCCTGGACTTGGGACTATTTCCTTTCCCATGTTAGAGAAGTTTTTAAGTATAATCTCTTCAAATATTTTCTCAGACCCTTTTTTTTCTCTTCTTCTGGGACTCCTATAATTCGAATGTTGGTGCATTTATAGTTGTCCCAGAGGTCTCTGAGATTGTCTTCAATTCTTTTCTTTCTTTTTTCTTTATTCTGCTCTGCAGTAGTTATTTCCACTATTTTATTCTCCAGGTCACGTGTATGTTCTTCTGCCTCAGTTATTCTGTTATTGATTCCTTCTAGTGTATATTTCATTTCAGTTATTGTGTTGTTCATCTCCGTATTTTTGTTCTTTAGTTCTTCTGGATCTTTGTTAAACATTTCTTGTGAAAAACCACATTCACAGAAAGATAGACAAGATGAAAAGGCAGAGGGCTATGTACCAGATGAAGGAACAAGATAAAACCCCAGAAAAACAACTAAATGAAGTGGAGATAGGCAACCTTACAGAAAAAGAATTCAGAATAATGATAGTGAAGATGATCCAGGACCTCGGAAAAAGAATTGAGGCAAAGATTGAGAAGATGTGAGAAATGGTTGACAAAGATCTAGAAGAATTAAAGAAAAAACAAAGAGAGATGAACAATATAATAACTGAAATGAGAAATACACTAGAAGGAATCAATAGCAGAATAACTGAAGCAGAAGACCAGATAAATGACCTGGAAGACAGATTGGCAGAATTCACTGATGCAGAGCAGAATAAAGAAAAAACAATGAAAAGAAATGAGGACAGCCTATGATACCTCTGGGATAACATTAAACGCAACAACATTCGCATTCTAGGGGTACCAGAAGGAGAAGAGAGAGAGAAAGGACCTGAGAAAATAGTTGAAGAGATTATAGTCGAAAATTTCCCTAACATGGGAAAGGAATTAGCCACCCAAGTTCAGGAAGTGCAGAGCCCCAAGCAGGATAAACCCAAAGAGAAACATGCCAAGACACATAGTAATCAAATTGGCAAAAATTAAAAACAAAGAAAAATTACTGAAAGCAGCAAGGGAAAAATGACAAATAACATACAAGGGAACTCCCATAAGGTTAACAGCTGATTTCTCAGCAGAAACTCTACAAGCCAGAAGGGAGTGGCATGACATGTTTAAAGTGATGAAAGTGAAGAAACTGCAACCAAGATTACTCTACCCAGCAAGGATCTCATTCAGATTTGATGGAGAAATCAAAAGCTTTACAGACAAGCAAAAGCTAAGAGAATTCAGCACCACCAAACTAGCTCTGCAACAAATGCTAAAGGAACTTATCTAAGTGGGAAACACAAGAGAAGAAAAGGACCTACAAAAACAAACCCATAACAATTAAGAAGATGGTAATAGGAACATACATATTGATAATTACCTTAAATGTGAATGGATTAAATGCTCCAACCAAAAGACACAGGCTCACTGAATGGATACAAAAACAAGACCCATATATATGGTGTCTACAATAGACCCACTTCAGACGTACAGACACATACAGACTGAAAGTGAGGGGATGGAGAAATATATTCCATGCAAATGGAAATCAAAAGAAAGCTGGAGTAGCAGTACTCATTTCAGATAAATTAGACTTTAAAATAAACAATATTACAAGAGACAAGGAAGGACATTACATAATGATCAAGGGATCAATCCAAGAAGAAGATATAACAATTATAAATATGTATGCATCCAACATAGGAGTACCTCAATACATAAGGCAACTGCTAACAGCTATAAAAGAGGAAATCAACAGTAACACAATAATAGCAGGGGACGTTAACACCTCACTTACACCAATGGACAGATCACCCAGACAGAATATTAATAAGGAAACAAAATCTTTAAATAACACAATAGACCAGATAGATTTAATTGATATTTATAGGACATTCCATCCCAAAACAGCAGATTACACTTTCTTCTCAAGTGCACATGGAACATTCTCCAGGATAGATCACATCTTGGGTCACAAATCAAGCCTCAGTAAATTAAGAAAATTGAAATCATATCAAGCATCTTTTCTGAACACAACACATGAGATTAGAAATCAATTACAGGGGAAAAAATGGAAAAAACACAAACACATGGAGGCTAAACAATACGTTAATAAATAACCAAGAAATCATTGAAGAAATCAAAGAGGAAATCAAAAAATACCTAGAGACAAATGACAATGAAAACACTACAGTCCAAAACCTATGGGATGCAGCAAAAGCAGTTCTAAGAGGGAGGTTTATTGCAATACAAGCCTACCTTAAGAAACAAGAAAAATCTCAAACAATCTAACCTTACACCTAAATGAACTAGAGAAAGAAGAACAAACAGAACCCAAAGTTAGTAGAAGGAAAGAAATCATAAAAATCAGAGCAGAAATAAATGAGATAGAAACAAAGAAAACAATAGCAAAGATCAATAAAACTAAAAGCTGGTTCTTTGAGAAGATAAACAAAATTGATAAACCATTAGCCAGACTCATCAAGAAAAAGAGGGAGAGGACTCAAATCAATAAAACTAGAAACAAAAAAGGAGAAGTTACAACAGACACTGCAGAAATACAAAGCATCCTAAGACAGTACTGCAAGCAACTCTATGCCAGTAAAATGGACAACCAGGAAGAAATGGACAAATTCTTAGAAAGGTATAACCTTCCAAGACTGAACCAGGAAGAAATAGAAAATATGAACAGACCAATCACACATGATGAAATTGAAACTGTGATTAAAACTCTTCCAACAATCAAAAGTTCAGGACCAGATGGCTTCACAGGTGAATTCTATCAAACATTTAGAGAAGAGCTAACACCAATCCTTCTCAAACTCTTCCAAAAAATTGCAGAGGAAGGAACACTCCCAAACTCATTCTATGACGCCACCATCACCCTGATACCAAAACCAGACAAAGCTACTACAAAAGAAGAAAATTACAGACCAATATCTTTGATGAATATGGATGCAAAAATCCTCAACAAAATACTAGCAAACTGAATCTAACAAAACATTAAAAGGATCATACACCATGATCCAGTGGGATTTATCCCAGGGATGCAAGGATTCTTCAATATATGCTAATCAATCAATGTGGCACACTGTATTAACAAATTGAAGAATAAAAACCATATGATCATCTCAATAGATGCAGAAAAAGCTTCTGACAAAATTCAATACCAAATTATGATAAAAACTCTCCAGAAAGTGGGCAAAGAGGGAACGTACTTCAACATAATAAAGGCCATATATGACAAACCCACAGCCAACATCATTCTCAGTAGTGAAAAACTGAAACCATTTCCTCTAAAATCAGGAAGAAGACAGGGATGTCCACGCTCACCAGTACTATTCAGCATAGTTTTGGAAGTCCTAGCCACAGCAATAGAGAAGAAAAAGAAATAAAAAGAATACAAATTGGAAAAGAAGAAGTAAAATTGTCACTGTTTGTAGATGACATGAAACTATACATAGAGAATCCTAAAGATGCCACCAGAAAACTGCTAGAGCTAATCAATGAATTTGGTAAAGTTGCAGGATACAAAATTAATGCACAGAAATCTCTAGCATTCTTATACATGAATGATGAAAAATCTGAAAGAGAAATTAAGGAAATACTCCCAATTACCATTGCAACAAAAGAATAAAGTACCTAGGAATAAACCTACCTAGAGAGACAAAAGAGCTGTATGCAGAAAACTGTAAGACACTGATGAAAGAAATTAAAGATGATACAAAGAGCTGGAGAGATATACCATGTTCTTGGATTGGAAGAATCAATATTGTGAGAATGACTATACTACCCGAAGCAATCTACAGATTCAATGCAATCCCTATCAAACTACCACTGGCATTTTTTACAGAACTAGAACAAAAAATCTTAGACACAATGACCCCGAATAGCCAAAGCCATCTTGAGAAAGAAAAACAGAGCTGGAGGAATCAGGCTCCCTGACTTCAGACTATACTACAAAGCTACAGTAATCAAGACAGTACGGTACTGGCACAAAAACAGAAATATAGATCAATGGAATCAGATAGAAAGCCAGAGATAAAGCCACACACATATGGTCACCTTATCTTTGATAAAGGAGTCAAGAATATACAATGGAGAAAAGGCAGCCTCTTCAATAAGTGGTGCTGGGAAAACTGGACAGCTACATGTAAAAGAATGAAATTAGAACACTCCCTAACACCACACAAAAAATAAGCTCAAAGTGGATTAAAGACCTAAACATAAGGCCAGACACTATAAAACTCTTAGAGGAAAACATAGGAAGAACACTCCGTGACATAAATCACAGCAAGATCCTTTTTGACCCACCTCCTAGAGAAATGGAAATAAAAACAAAAATAAACAAATGGGACCTAAAACAAAACAAAAAAACATTTCTTGTAGTTTCTCAATACATGCCTCCATTCTATTTCCAAGACTCTGGATCTTCTTTACTATCATTACTCTGAATTCTTTTTCAGGTAGATTGCCTATTTCCTTTTCATTTATTTGGTTTTGTAGGTTTTTACCTTGCTCCTTCATCTGCAACATATTTTTTTGCCATCTCTTTTTTTTTTTTTTTTTTTTTAAAATGAGTGGGATTGTGTTCCTGTCTTACTTGTTTGCCCTGAGGCTTCCAACACTGGAGTTTGTAGGCTGTTGGGTAGAGCTGGGTCTTTGTGCTGAGATGAGGACCTCCAGGAGACCTCACTCCGATGAATATTCCCTGGGGTCTGAGGTTCTCTGTTAGTCCAGTGGTTCAGACTTGGAGCTCCCACGGCAGGAGCTTTGGCCCGATCCCGGGCTCGTGAACCAAGGTCCTGCAAGTGGTGTGGGGTGTCGGTTCACTTTGGAGTTCCTCCAGTCTCCTTGGGTATCAGAGTCCCCCACCAGCCACTGGCAGTCACCTTGTTTTTGGGAAGATGCTAACTCCGTGTCTTTCCACACCACCATCTTCAATCAACTACACTTTGATTTTTCAAAACTAAATAAAATAAAATGTAAAGTTGCCACCATCAAAAATAAATAAATAAATAAAATAAATAATAAATGCCTACACTAAGCAGTACACTTAAATGTGAAGTATCAAATGCTTTTCCCATGAAGTCAGAAAGGAAACAAGGTTGCTATGAGCACCATTTCTACCTACAATGTACCTGGTTCCAAGGCAGTTCAATAAAGCATGAAAAGGAGATGAGAACTATAAGGATTGGACAGGAAGAAATAAAGCTGTTATTATTTACAGAGAATATGGTTTTGTACTTTGAAAATTCAAAAGAATCTATAGATGAATTATTAGAATTAATAAGTGAATTTATAAGGGACCATGGAGGAAAGAAGAGTCTGTTTAAAAATCAATTTTATTTCCACATGGGAACAACAAACCAATAGAAAATGAAAATTTTAAACAAATGCCATTTACAACAGCACCAAAAAACACCAAACGTTGCTTGGCTCTGGAGCCCATGGATGAGCAGCTCAAGGCTGATTACTTCAAAGCAAACAAAACGAAACAAAACAAAAATACTCAATGCCCAATGGGCTCTGGAGCTGTTAATTTCCATTTCTGTTTCATTTCATTCATGCTGTAAATTTCCCTCCAGCCTAGCCCAGGTCCTGTCTAAAGTAGTATCCCTCCCTGGGAGGTGTGATTGAAAAGGTGCTAAGACCTGTTCTGTAAACTGAAAGATAAATATGAGTAGTAGAATTAATGCCACCAGACCACTCTGAAGGCCTCTTGGGTAAAGCCAAAGATGCTCCCTGGGTAGGATTGGATTCTGGAAGTACACCTGGAGGCCAGAATCTGAAAGAAGAGGTAAGAAACTTTACAAATTGAGTGGTGGAGCTTCTGACCTTTCCCTCCACTCAGACTTGGTGTTGGGAGAATCTGCACAGCTGTGTCAGTCAAAACGGAGAAGAGCTTTTCTCACTCACAGCAAAAGAAAACTGTCTATTTTTTTGAGGAATTTGGGTGAAGTTTCCCTGGGGTTTGTTGCAAGCTATTTGAGTACCATCATCCACTTTCCCCCCCAAATCCCTTGCCTCTCACCCTCCACTCATTTTGCCAACAGCCCCATTTTGTTTGTTTGCCTAAGATAAGTCTTTTAAGTTTGGTGTTGCCACCATTGGCCCCACATTTTTGTCGCATTCTGCGGGGACATTCTCTGGGAATTCAGGAGCCTGTGCTGGCACATTAGAGCTCCTGGTCATTTTATCCACAAGGCACTTTGGTTTCCTTAACTAAGGCTGATGAGCTTTAAAGGACCTACTGACATGTTAGAAACCAGGGGAAGTGCATGGGCTCTAAAATAGAAAAAGGCAACTCAAACACCAATATGAATATGTGTTTAAATGTCTATAAGATGGAACCTAGGCAGCTAGTCAATTTCAACTCCCCTCAGCCCTTTCTGGGCTTTATATGAATTACATTTTATTTGGCTCATGGATAGATTTTAATGTGCTTTGCAGGGAGGTGTTGTCTCTAAAATTAGGCGTGCTCAGTGGCCTTCTGAAGTCTTATACTATGGCCCTCCAGGATTTCCAAGGTGGACTTGCAGGGAACTTCACAAGTTGAAGATTAAATGAGATCACAGAAAATAAACTACTTTGAAAGTAGATTTTTTTAGGTTCTTTGAGGATCTCTTCTGTCATTCTTTTATCCTCTCCTTTTCCAATATCAGAGAATGAGTCACGATTTCCCAGAGCCACTTCCATCCCCAACTCCTACTCCTGTTTCTTCCGCTAATCCAATCCCACTCTAAATCTGCCACTGGAGGCTAGACAAAATCCAAGTAAGGGAAATTTTCTCTGTCATTTCTTGTGCCCCATAGAAACTTGATTTTTCTAAGGCTCACAAATGTTATTATGCCACCCTTGCCAAAAGTATTAACAATTGATTTAGGAAGATTTGGGAACCAGGATTAATAGGGGCAAATTTGGGGACAAGTGGGTCTCCTCAAGTGCCCTTAGGCCTACTGGAACCCTTCCCTTTACCCCTAAAATGTTCTCGGCATACTTAGCTCCCAATTTTCTCCATGATTGAAGAAAAAGTGTGTTTCTTTCCCTTTTCCTCCCTATCTTTTAACTTTTGCTTTTCAGCAAAAGCAGTATATTCTCTCATTATTGTCAGTTCACGGGCAGAGGATGATAATGATAATTATGATACTAGTAATTATTGTCCTAACTTTCTCACTGTTCTGATTGTGCAGCCTCATGTAGTAGAGTTATTTTTCAGGGATGCAAGACCACACTTTGTATCTGCGATTTCTCCAGCAGGCACTTGGAATTTAGAATCCATATTCTCAAACTCTAGCATTTATTAGAGGACATGTGATTAATCCAAGTTTTGCTCATGATGTAAAAAATGTTCCCGGGGTATTAGAAGACCTTGAGTCTAAATCAATGGGTGTTCTTTGAGGAAGTAGTATTTCTCCACACTTCACATCACCTGTGGAGTTGTGGCAGTATAGACAAAAACAGGAATTTTCGGGCTTCCCTGGTGGCGCAGTGGTTGAGAGTCCACCTGCCGATGTAGGGGACGCGGGTTCGTGCCCCGGTCCGGGAGGATCCCACATGCCGGGAGCGGCTGGGCCCGTGAGCCATGGCCGCTGCGCCTGCACATCCGGAGCCTGTGCTCCGCAACGGGAAAGGCCACAACAGTGAGAGGCCCGTGTACCACACACACACACACAAAACAAAACAAAAAACAGGAATTTTCTTCCCTACCCACCAAACCTGCTCTTCCTCCTCTGCTCCATTTCTGAGTATGAAATTGCTCATCAATTCACCCTCTGAACCTTGCAGTCACTTTCAGTATCTCTTCTACCTTCAAGGCTCAAGCCAATGTCAGGTACCGCTCCAGTGAACTACCTCTCCCCGGCAAGCACTGCTGTGAATCCTCGCCCTGTGATTGGTCCCCCCACCTGGAGCCCTATCCATACAAGTCCTTACCAGACACTCCAAAAGATGATGCTTCCCAAACCGAAGTTCATGTCATTAAGAGCCAGAAATAGTTCCTTACCTGATCGTCTGTCAGGTTAAGGAAATTTTCTTCTATTAGAAATTTTAAAAAATCAGACATAAGGATTTATTGTATAGCACCGGGAACTATGTTCAATATCTTGTAATATCCTATAAAAGAATCTGAAAAAATATACATATATATATATACACATATATATGTATATGTAATATATGTGTATAAACATATATAAAAGTATATATACTGAAAGTATATATACTGCATCACTTTGCTGTACACCTGAAACTAACACAATATTGTAAATCAACTATATCTCAATTACATAAATAAATAAAATTTTTAAAAATCAGCAATAAGCATTAAGTTTACTAAAATTTTTTAGTATCTCTTAACTTAGCATGTGGAATTCTTATTGGATTTACTGATATGCCATATCATATTAATATATTTTCTATTTTTATGCCATTTTCACCCTCCTGAGATAAACCCTACTTCATTGTCATAGCAGATAATTGTTTTAAATTGAATTCAGTTTGTTAGTGTTTTGTTTGGAATTTTCACAGCTATGATTCTCAATAATTAGGGCATTACAATAGTAGTGATTTTCAAACAGTGAGTTGTATGGCCCTTAGTTTCCACAGAGGCCCCCAATGTATTTGAGGGTGAGGAATAGGAATTGGGATGGGGGGAAGAGGGGAAAGCAAGTAGGTGAGTACAAGCTCTCCTCTCTTCCTCAACCAGAGATGCAACGTTTTTAAATCTTTTTTATACATTAGTGTTCCATGTGTGGTTTTAGAGTTGACATTATTTGAGTGAAATGAATTGGGTGGTTTTCAATCTGTTCATATTTGCTGAGACACTTTAAATAGCATGGGAAATTATCTGTTCTGTAAAATCATATGAAATCAGATCTTTTTAACAGGCGGAAGAGTGCAAGGGTCAGTAAGTTTTTGAAAACCCTTTAACTTGAAATTTCTGTTGAGGTGATTGTAGATTCATATGTAGTTGTAAGAGATAGTCCAGAGAGGTTCTCTGTGCACTTTGGCCAATTTACCCCAGGTAACATTTTCAAAATTATAGTATAATATCAGAACCAAGATATTGTCATTGATGTAATCCACGGTCTTATTCAGGTTTCCTGAGTTTTACTTGTATTCTGTGTGTGTGTGTGTGTGTGTGTCTGTGCATGCGCACGTTTGCGTGCTCTATACAATTTTATCACCTGTGTGTGTTCATGTATCCAGCAGCACAATCAGGCTACTCAGCAGTCCCAACTCCACAAAGATCCCTCACATTGCCCTTTTATAATCAAACCCACACCCCTCCTGATACCCCTTCCCTCTCCCCTTTTCTAATCCCTGGAAATCTCTAATATGTCCTTCATTTCTTTTTTTTTTTCCACTTAAAAAATGTTACATGAATGGAAACATACAGTGTGTAACCTTTTGGGATTGGCTTTTCTCACTTAGCATAATTTCCTGGCTATTCATTCAAGTCATTGTGTGTAGCAACTGCTGCTTCCTTTTTCATTTCTGAGTAGTATTCTATGGCATGGATGTTCCACAGTTTGTTTAACCATTCATCTGTTGAAGGATATCTGAGTTATTTCCAGTTTTTGACTATTACAAATAAAGCTGCTATGAACATTTGCATACAGGTTTTTGTAAGAATGTAAGTTCTCGGGCTTCACTGGTGGCGCAGTGGTTGAGAGTCCGCCTGCCGATGCAGGGGACGTGGGTTCATGCCCCGGTCCGGGAAGATCCCACATGCGGCGGAGCGGCTGGACCCTTGAGCCATGGCCACTGAGCTTGCGCGTCCGGAGCCTGCGCTCCGCGACGGGAGAGGCCACAGCAGTGAGAGGCCCGCGTACCACAAAAAAAAAAAAGAAAAAAATAAAAGAATGTAGGTTCTCATTTCTCTAGGATAAATGCTCAATTGATGGACTGTATGGTAAGTGAGTATTCAATTTTATAACAAACCGCCAAACTGTTACCCAAGGTGATGGTACCATTTTATGTTCCCTCCAACAAATGTAGGAGTGATCCAGTTTGTTTGTTTCCCTGCCAGCATTTGGTGTTGTCACTATTTTTTATTTTGGTCATTATGATAGATAGGTAATAAGAGGTCATGTGGTTTTTATTTTCCTTTGAGATAATTGACATACAATAATAGATTCAGGTGTTCATTGTGGTTTTAATTTGCATTTCCCTGATGACTGATGATGTTGAACACCTTTTCATATGCTTATATGTCATCTTATACCCTTTTCAATGAACTGTCTATTCATGTCTTTTATGCATTTTCTAATTAGATTGTTTGTTGTTTTTGCTGTTGAGTTTTGAGTTCTTTATACATTGTAGAAATTTGTCCTTTGTTGGATATGGTTTGCAAGTATTTTCTCCCAGTATGTAATGTTTCCTCTTCACATGAACTTTCTCAGAACAAAAATTTTAATTTCAATTAAGTCCAATTTAACAATTTTTCCTTTTATAGATCATGCTTTTTGTGTCAAGTCTAAGAACTCTATGTCTAGTTCTAAATCCCAAAGATTTTTGCCTATTTTTTCCTAAAAGTTTATAGCTTTATGTTCACATTTAAAGTCTATGATCCATTTTGAGTTAATTTTTGTATAAAGTGTGAGATTTAGGTCGAAAGAGGTTCTTTTTGGATGTCCAACAGTTTTAGCACCATCTGTTAAAAAGGCCATCCTTCCTCCATTGAATGGCTTTTGTATCTTTGTCAAAAAACAGTTGAGCATATTTGTGTGGGTCTATTTCTGGGTTCCCTATGATCTTAAGTATATCTCCCTGCCATTAACACCCAGTCTTGAATACTGCAGCCACATAATGTCTTGAAATCAGGTAGTCTGATTTTTCCCACCTTGTTCTTCTTTTTAAAAATTATTTTGTCTATCTACTTTCTTTGGCTTTCCATTTAAATTTTAGAAAATGCTTGTCTGTGTCTACAGAAAACCTTGTGAGATATTGATAAGTGTTGTATTAAACCTATCAATCAGTTTGGAGAGAGTTGGTATCTTAACTATATAGAGTCTTCCAATCAATAACACAGTATGTCTCCCCATTTATGTAATTCTTCTTTGATGTTTTTCATCAGCATTTTGCAATTGTCAGCATTCAGATCCTGTACATGTTTGGTTAAGTGTACAATCTAAGTATTTCATTTTCATTAGAGTGACTGAGAATGGTATCATGTTCCATTCCATTTTGCATGTTCATTGTTATTATATAGAAATGCAATTGATTATTATGAATGATCTCTTATCCTTGGAGAACATCCTTATTAGTTCTCAGAGGGTTTGTAATGGGGGGGTGGAATTTTCTATGCAGACAATCATGACATCTACAAATAAAGGTAGTTTTATTTCTTCCTTCTTAATCTGTATGACTTTTATCTATTTTTTCTTAGATTTGTGGAGTGGCTAGCACTTCCAGTACCATGCTGAGTAAGAGTGGTGAAAGTGGACATCCTTGCCTAGTTTCCAATCTTAGAGGGAAAGCAGCCAGTCTTTCACAACTAAGTTTAAAGTTAGCTGTAGGATTTTCATAGATGCTGTTTATCAAGTTGTAGCATTTCCCCTCTATCCCGAACTTGCTCAAAGTTTTGATCACAAATGGGTGTTGGATTTTGTCAAATGTTTTTTATGTCAATTGCTATAATCATATGATTTTTGGTTTTTAGCTTGTTGATATGGTGGATTTCATTGATTGATTTTGAATGTTGAACCAGCCTTGCATACCTGGAATGAATCCCACTTGGTCCTGGTACATAATTCTTTTTACATTTTGCTAAATTCTACTTGCTAGCATTTTGTTGAAGAATTTTGTGTCTGAGTTCATGAGAAATACTTGTCTATAGTTTTCATTTTTGGTACCGTTTTTGGTATCAGTGTAATACTAACTTCATAAAACAAATAGGGGAGTGCTTCCTTCTTGTCTGTTTTCTGAAGAAATTATGTAGAATTGGTATTTATTCTTCTTTAAATATTTGGTCGAATTCTCTAGTGAATCTATCTGAGGCTGGAGATTTCTTTTTCAGGAGTTTTAAATTTCTAATTCTGTTACTCTAGAGGCTACAAGACTAGTCAAATTGTCTATTTCATCTTGGTTAAGTAGTTTGTGGTTTTCTTGAGGAAATGGTCCATTTCTTCTAAGTTGTCAAATTTATCACTGTAAAGTTGTTCATAGTATAACCTTATTATCCTCATAGTAAAAGATCTACAGTGTCCGATGTTTTTAAAAAAAAGAGAAAGAAAGAGTTTGCTACTCTATTGTATGTTACAAAAGAATTATAGATTGTGGAATGCAGTTTAAAGATGCCATATGCCAACAAGCACCTTGTATTATATGGCACTGCCATAATTTAAAATTGTTTTTATCTTGGAATTGTTTGGTATTAAAAATTAAAACTTCTGCTCACAGGCACACCAAGTTGTGTACCCTGTAAACATGGTATCAGTGATTTTTTTAAAAAGTTATTATTATTCTGGAGTCTCAAACAAGAATTATAACTTATGTGATTATCATTTCTTTCCTTTAATTATTTCTGTAACACTCCACACTGAGTTTTGCAAACTCATCCCTTATTTTTTTAACAAAAAGGGGGAAAAAGTTTGTTACTCTGTTGAATGTTAAAAGATTGACAGAACCTGTAGTGATGTCCCGTATTTCGTTCTTATTACTGGTAATTTATGTCTTCTCTCTTTCTGCTTCATCAGTCTTCCTACAGGCTTATCAATTTTATTGATTTTTTTACCCCAAGAACCAGATTTTTCTTTCATTGATTTCCTCTATTGTTTTCCTATTTTCCATTTCATTGATTTCTGCTTTTGTCTTGATTCCTTCCTTCCTTCTTGCTTTGGGTTTATTTTTGCTTTTCTTTTTCTAATCTCTTGAGGTAGGAACTCAGGTTTTTAACTTGAGACTTTTCCTCATTTCTAATATAAGCATTCAGTGCTATCAATGTCCCTCTCAACACCACCTTGGCATCATCCTGACATATTTTGATACATTGTACTTTTTGTTTTCATTCAGTTCTGTAACATGTAATTGTCAGAAGTGTACTTTATTCATTGTCCATGATTCACTCTTATACAAATGATGCCATGAAGAACTTCAGTTTACAAACAGTTCTTAGCCGTGCCTGGTGTAAAAAAGAAAAAACAAACAAACAGTAGAAACTCTCTCAAAGTCAAATGTGCATCTGGAAACAATTCGAAGATACCGTGATAATCTTGGAGGGAAGTCAGTAAGAAATTATGTGGGAAGAAGGGGGTGTAGCAGGCGCTGTCATTCCATCCATGTGTGCGTTTCCTGAAGATCTGCTTTGCTCCTGTGAGGGAGAAAATATGGGGCATTTACTACCTGGTGCACATCAAATCAATCCTCTTTTCATTATGCCAAAAAACTTCTTACCAAGACCTTGGGTTCTCTGCTTACAACACTTTTACAGGGAATTGGACTTCTGTGGCTTTTAATATTGAAAAGATGTCTTAAAAGATGTATTATTGAGATCGATTGTGTGTGTGTGTGTGTGTGTGTGTGTGTGTGTGTGTGTGTGTTTTCTATTTTCTTTGAGACTTCTTTTTTGACCCATTGTTTTTGGGAACTGAGTTGTTCAATTCCTACATGTTTAGAAATTTTCTAATTGTTTTTCTGTTATTGATTGTTATGTTTGTTATTGTTATGATTATTATTGTTTTGTTATGTTTGATTCCATTATGGTCAGAGAACATTGTATGATTTCATTTTATTTATCTATTTTTTTAATTGAAGTGATTTCATTTAAAAAAATTTGTTGAGGTTTATTTTATGGCCTCAGAGATAATTTATCTTGGTGAATGTTTCTTGGGCACTTGAAAAATAATTTATATTTTGTTGTTGGGTGGGATGTTTTATAAATATGAATTAGAGCCTGATGACTGATTATCCTGTTCAGGTCTCCTATATCTCTGATTTTAGAGGCTGATTAGAACTCTAGTAGTTCTATAAGTTGCTGAGACGGGAGTGTTGAAGTCCCCAACTATAACTGTGGATTTGTCTGTTTCTCCTTTCAGCTCTATCAGTTATTACTTCACCTATTTTGAGGGTCTGTTGTTTGGCCTATGCACATTTAAAGTCATTCTATGGATTGGTGGATTGATTGTTTTTAATAACTTTTTTAACTCCTTTTATTGTCATTGAGCCCTTCATGGCTCCTACACCTCTTCGAGGTAGTTTTAATAACCTATATTTTCCCAGAAAATCTTCAATGGCATTGAGGTTCTCAAAATATTTTGTTATCCCAAAGCATATTGTGTGTGTCTATGCGTACAAGGTATTTTTATATTTACATAATATAAATAACTATGTGCAAACACTATATATACTTTATAGTATTGCTTTGGAAGATTTTATAATATACATAAATGTGATTGTACCCTATGTATCCATTTGCAAATTGCTTTCCTCACTCACTCAACATCATGTTCTCCAGATGTATCCATGTTGACACGTAAAGATACCTCATTGCTTTTAACTGCTGTGCAGTAACCTTTTGTGTGAATACACATTAACAGTTTATCCACTCTCATGCCTGGTTTCTCCTGTCTTGAGTTTTCATTATGCTATGGGCCTGGGTAGGCTCTGTAGCCAGACAGTTGGCAGGACAGCTAATCGAGAGTTAGTCACTCTCTTCCCTACCTTCTGGTCTTTTCTCCTCTGCCCACACCACCCTTATCCCTTCTCCCTATCCTCCCACTAAATGCCATAGTCCTCCCGGGGCTCCTCTTCTTTTCTGAAATCTGTCTCTGCAGTTTTTCCATGCCAGCTCTTTATTTATACCTTGGGAAGCTTTCTCTACCCGTGTTGAATTTTCCTCACCCCAAGGACTATGATTTATTCATCTCTGTGCCCCATCTCTCTCCAGATCTACTCAGCTCCCAGCATTGTTCTAGAATCTGCTGGGCATTCAATCAACATTTTTTAAAATCAGCACATCAATGAACAAAGCTTGTAGCCTTTAAACAACTTCTAGAGACCACTCCCACTTGGCTAGGCATGAACTCATCTGAGTGTGGAATAAAATCCCATAGGGCACACTGTCTATTTTCCTGGAGAAGCTGTTCGGGAGCCAGGCTCAGGAATCCTCCAGTCCTGCCCTGGCCATGGCCCCCACTGCTTTCAGGGATGCTCGGGTGAGGGCCTGAGGGGTGAAGGCCCCTGTCCCCAAAACCCAAAGGGATCAGACCCCTAATTGGGACAGATTTTCAGGGGTGGCAAGCGAGAAGTACAGGGCTCCTGCCCCTCTAGCTGGGGAGTCACCAGAGACCGCCTGTAAAGTTATGGAATTCCCAAATAATAATTACAATTAATTGAACACTTAGGGTAAGTAACCCAGGGACATTCCTTGGCACTTGACAAACACCTGGTTGTACTTGCAGCTGCTAATATTTTAGGGTTTATTAGGTCCAAGGCTCTGGGCTAAGTGCTCCTTACAGATTTTTTTTCTTAATTTCACCTTTTCAAGAACCCTATGTAGTAGGAACTAGTAGTAGCAGCAGCAGTAGTAGTAGCAGTACTAGTAGCAGTACCAGTAGTAGCAATAGTAGTAGTAGCAGTAGTAGCAGCAGCAGCAGCAGCAGTAGCAGTAGTAGCAGTAGCAGTAGTAATAGTAGCAGCAGTAGTAGCAGCAGCAGTAATAGTAGCAGTAGTAGTAGCAGTAGTAGTAGCAGCAGCAGTACCAGTAGTAGCAGTACCAGTAGTAGCAGTAGTAATAGTAGCAGCAGTAGTAGCAGCAGCAGTAATAGTAGCAGTAGTAGTAGCAGCAGCAGCAGCAGTAGTAGCAGTACCAGTAGTAGCAGTAATAGTAGTAATAGTAGCAGTACCAGTAGTAGCAGTAGCAGTATCCCCACTTTACTGATAAAGAAACTGAGGCTCAGATGAGGCAAAGTATCCCGCTCATGATCACACAGTAAGTGGCAGAGCCAGGATACAAACCGAGGTGGTGGTGCTGTCTCCAAATGCCCTTGTTTCTTCCCTCTGTCCCTCCCTCCCTGCTTTTCTTCCTCCCTTTCTGTTAAACATGATTTTTTTATTATACAAAGAAAACCTGAATATATTTTTCTAAAATTCCAGACCATATACCTAGAGTATAAATCTTTATTATCCTCCCTCTTCTCCCATCCTAATCTGTGCATAGAAATACAGGGCTTTATTTCATTTTGAAGCTCCTGACTGGTTTTGTTTTTGTTTTTTGGCTGTATTGGGTCTTCGTTGCTGTGTGCAGGCTTTCTCTAGTTGCGGCAAGTAGGGGCTACTCTTTGTTGTGGTGTGCAGGGTTCTCACCGTTGTGGCTTCTCCTGTGGCGGAGCATAGGCTCTAGGCGCACGGGCTTCAGTAGTTGCAGCACGTGGGCTCAGTAGTTGCGGCACGAGGGTCCTAGTGCACACAGGCTTCAGTAGTTGTGGCGCACGGGCTTAGTTGCTCCGCGGCATGTGGGATCTTCCTGCACCAGGGATGGAACCTGTGTCCCCTGCATTGGCAGGAGGATTCTTAACCACTGCACCACTAGGGAAGTCCCCTCTGACTGGTTTTTAAATGATTTTTTTTTTCTTTTGGGGGGGTAAGCGATAGATTCCCACGGCTCAGAAATCAAACTCTCTAACTATCCAGCACTGTCTCCATCTCTGCCCTGCATCATCCCCACTGCCCCTCCTCACCCACAGGGGACCACTGGGCTCATTTTCCCCATGTCCTCCCAGGGCATCTTCATTTACATCCACGCATGGACAAGTGTCCTTTCTGGTTTCTCCCAATTCGGGCCCCAAAGGTAGCACACTCTCCACACTGTTCTGCATCTTCAACAGTTTTTTATGAACCATTGTTCCATAATGTGTTTTGCCTCTGGTTTGTGGGAAGGAAGGGAGTAGGGCAGTCCCCGGGCAACATGTCTCAAAAGAGGCATTTGTTCTGTGATGTTCTCCTAGCTTCCTTCCTGCAGCTCATTCCCACCCCTCTTGGTCCAGCTCCACCACTGCTGGGTCCTGGATGTCTGAACGTCCTCCCTGACGGCTCTGCACATGCCCGACCAAAGCCATTACCCTCTTTGCCCTTTCCACACCACCAGGATGCACTGCTTGGTACGGAAGCATTAGTGTCCCCCTGTATCGAGTAAAGAGCTAATGGTGGCGTTTCTGGCAGTGCGGGGAGAGTGCCTTTGGGGAAAGGGCCTCATGGGTACTGCCGAATGGAGCTCAGCAAGTGGCTGCAGCATCTTGGGGTAGAAGGAGCAGCAAATCCGGAAAGCTTCTTTCTCATGCAGTGCCCACACTGCCACCAGGCGAGGGCAGGACACCATCCCGCCTTGCACAGCTTCTGTCCCTGCCAGCCCCAGCCCTGCCCTGCTCCTTTGTGCACCCAGAGCTGAAGTGATGACTCACCAGTGACCTTGATCGCAGCTGCTCCCTCAGAAGGAAAGTCGTTGCCTCCCAGCCTCTCCCTTGGGAACCAAAGCTGACAGAGTCATCTCCTGCCACAGCCTTGCCCTGGGTGGGCCTCACCTGACAAGGGCTTCCATTTGGGGGGAGCTTGACCAAAAATGGAAGATTTGATTGAATTTATCCAACGCTGATATCAGAAACTACTGACTTAATGGTGGCTAATACTGCCCCTAAAACTACCTGAATTCATTTTGAATTCATTGAATACATATGTATGGAGAGCCGCCTATGAGCCATGCACTGTTCTATGTCTCGAAATGGAGCAGTGAATACAAACCTTTGTTCTCGTGGGACTTACATCCTGGGAGAGCAGGCAGCCAATCAGATCCTCCCACACCAAATAAAGTGTGTGTGTGTGCTTGTACTGCCAATATTTGTGTATTTGTACTGTCAATGAGGAATACCTATAGATGAACAAGTTGGGTTTATTACTTGTTGCAAAAAAGGAGCCCACACACCATAGGGGAACTGAGGGCACCTCAGCACAAGGGTGTTAGGAAGAACCTAGAACAGGATTTGGGCTTTGGCTGGGTGGTGTGGGAAAGGGCCTGAGAAAGTGGGGCCTTGACCTGGATTGGGTGCTGCCAGAAAGCAGTGATGAGTCTATGATAGGGTACCTTAGTAAATCTCATCTAAAAGGAGGGATACCAGATGGAGGTCAAAGCTGTAATTAATAAAGAAATAGCAGTCACTCCTATTACCCAGGAGACACAGATTTGGGTATTTTGTGGCTTGGACAATGCTCGTGTTTTGCTGCGTTCAGACGTGATAATGGAGTGATCTTGGTTTTGTCTTGACACATCGTGGTCACAGAGGGACCTTGTCTGATGGTGACGTCCTAATAAATTGTTTCTATTCAATGGGAAAACAGCAAAGCCTAGAGGTGCATGCAGGGCCAGCTCCCAGATGTCAAGGCTGCTTCTCTGTCAAGCTCTCTCTCACTCTGTATATAATGTATACGTAACTTCAGGTGGAAGTAAGTGCTTTGGAGACAGAGAGGGCTAGGAGTTGCCAGCGTGGGGAATGTGGTCACTTTGAAGCAGGTGGTCAGCAAGGCCTTAGGGAAGGTACCATCTGAGCAGAAACTTGAGGAAGCCAGGAGAGAACCACGTGGACATCCGGGGAAGAGCTTCCTGGCTGGAGTCAGCAAAGGCCCCCGCGGTGGGAGTGGGCTTGGCTTGTTTGAAGGGGGCTTCTCTTGTTGCGGAGCATGGGCTCTAGGTGCGCAGGCTCAGTAGTTGTGGCACACGGGCTTAGTTGATCTGTGGTATGTGGGATCTTCCTGGGCCAGGGCTCGAACCTGTGACTCCTGCATTGGCAGGCAGATTCTTAACCACTGTGCCACCAGGGAAGCCTGCATGCAGCAACAAAGACCCAACACGGCCAAAAGTAAATAAAGAAAATAAATAAATTTGTAAAGAAAAGAAGGGGGTCAGTGGGCCTGGAGCAGAGTGAGTGAGGGGCAGGGTGGTGGAAGATGAAGTGTGAGGGGTGGTCCAGGCCCGATGGGGTCAAGCCTGTTGGCCAATGTGAAGAATTTGGCCTTCATTCTGAGTGAGATGGGAGCCATTGGAGGATTTTGCAGGGACAATGGACACAGTCAGATTATATTATAAAAAGCCCCCTCTGGCTGCTTTTGAGACTGGACTGTAGGCAGCAGAGATGGGAAATGCTTCAGGAGGCTGCTGAGATGGCCCAGGGGAGGAGAGATGATGGTGGTTTGGACCAGCTTGGTGGTGGCAGATAAAGTGGTATGAAGTGCTCGGACTGGACACGGATTGGAGGTAGGGTAAAACAGAATGGTGCCAAGGTTTTTTATTTGAGCAAAAGATTGAGTTGTCCTTTCCTGAGATAGGGAAGCCCACTGAAGGAGCAGGATGTCTTTTGCAAAGCAGTGCATCGGGAGCTCAATGGAGGCGTGCTAAGGTGAGGAGGTGTCCCTAGACATCCAAGCCGAGGCGTCGAGTAAGCAGATGCACCTGTGGGCCTGAAGTTCCTGGAGAAGTTTGGTGGGAGTACAGATACAGGAGCTGTCTTATGTTTATCTGAACATAAGGCATGGGCCTGGATGAAATCACCTAGATCTGAGTGTACAGAGGGAAAAGGTTTTGTTTATCTGTACTCACTTCCCAGGCACTCCAATATTTGGAAATCTGGGAAGTGAGGAAAAATCAACAGAGGAGACTGGAAAGGAACATCCAGAGAGGTAGAAGAACCAAGAATTCAATCATCTATTAACAAATACGTATTGAATTCTGAACATCATCTCAGGATTTCTAAGACCTTAGATTCTGAACTACTGAAATACTGGACAGATGGCAATGCCAGGAGGGGAAAAAAGGTGTGGGCCAAGACTGTTCGTTGACACCAGGAATTTCTTCCCTCTTTCTTGATAAAAGAAACCTGACTCTGTTTGGAGAGGCAATGTACTCATATAAACCTCTACATAAGATATAAATGGAAGTATCATGTGGGACTTTTGCACTTGCTTCAATGGAGTTAACACGGTTAGGAGGCACACATCTGCTCTTCTGCTCTTATTCCTTCCTGCTGTGTGAAAGATAGATGTTATAGTTGGAGCTCCAGCAGCCATCTTGAATCATGAGGCATCAGCAAAAGGAAACCAAGCATTAAGGATGGCAGAATGGAAGTACAGGAGCCCATGCTCTTTAAAACTATGGAGTTGCCAACTAGTCATAGATTACTTAACTTTAGGTTTATTTTTCATGAGCAAGAAACAAACTTCTGTCTTTTTAAAATTCACAGTTATTTTAGGTTCTCTGTCATAATGTTGCAAAATCTGATTCTAACTGAGATGAGATTTATTCATAGTTTTTCAAAATTATGTGCACAACTTGTGTGAGGAACCAAGTTGCCTACACAGCTTGTCATGGTCTGTGCCCTCCCAGGACTCCGTGTGTGGTGGGGAAGACTAACAGGTAATGGGTCATTACAGCATTGGTTGGTAGGGGCTGTGATGGTGGTGGTGCTCCAGGGTCTACAGTGAGAACTGAGACAGATGGCAATGCAAGCCCCATCCCCTCCATTCCTTTCAAATCATATCTAAATTCAATGACTCAACAAGTGTTCTTGGTCTGATTTTGTTCCCTTGCCTACATTTAATTTTAATTTATTCCAGTACCTAATTTAAGCTTGGAGTTGAGGAGGGGAAAAAAATGATAATGTGGACCAGATTTTAGATGGTTGGCACTTATAATTTCACAGAGAGTCTCAATGGAATAATAAGCAATGGTTATGAACTTGCTAAGAACCAATTTGGTATGTGGAGTTTCATCCAACTAACAATTATATAAAAACTCAAGCTCTAGAAAATTGGCAGGACGCTAAAATTACAAATGTGATCTGTGTCATTTCTTTAATGGGCCAATTATGTTGATGCCCCCTTTTCCCCTTGGAAGGCACCTTAGCAGCACACTTGGCTAGCTTCTTACCTCTGGCCAAGACTGCTCTTGACTAACAGAACCTTCGTGTCTTACCCATCTCCAGATCTAGGCCAAATGGAGACACAAATCTATATTGCGCACTTATTAGTTACCAGGCCCATTACATGCGTGCTCTTGTCTAATCTTTACCATAACCCTGCAAAATAAGTTCTAGAATCTTCTTTTCACCAGTAAGAATCCAACACCCAGAGAGCCTGAGCACTCTGCCTCCAGTCTTAAACAGCTCTTGAGGGTAGAGCTGGGATTCAAACCCTTTCCTCTACACCATGCTGTTTCTCCCCAAAATGCCTAGTGTCTTCCCTGTCATCTTACAGACTTTGAAGCCTGGAATCTCTTCTGTCCAATCTAAACAGCTTCCTACCCATAGGTTCTCCTTCCCAGTTTCCACCAGTCAAAATCCTACACCTCATCCAAATCTTTTGTGTAGTCGCATCACCTCCCCAATAAACTTCCTTGCACCTCCCATCAGTGTGAACTGTGCTTCCTGGGAATTCTCCCCGCTCCATGCTTGGCTCTTACAACACTTATCATTTTCTGTACTTTACCAGGGCTTTTTGCATCCTTTTTGTATCCTACCTGAATTATCCATTTTCAGCGGGAGGGAGGAAAGAAAGGACATTTGTTGCACACTTACTTTGTCATAGGAGTTTGTCTCCTTTAATCCCTCAGATAATCCGATGAGGACTTTTTACCTGCCATGTTACAGATGAAGTTGGATACACAGCAACCTGAAGTGGTGGAATGAGATGCAAACCCAGAAAGCAAGAAGGAGAAATTATAGATAATTTTCCCCACTCTGAGCCTAGCCCATCGCTCAGGCATCCAGCAAATGTTTGTGGAGTGAATTAATGAATGGATGAATGAATGAATGAATATTTGAAGGTCGGCTTACAAAGGAACTTAGTAAGAAATGACATTGGTAGGAGAGCTGAAGTACCCTGAAAAATACATATTCCAAGCACAGATGGGGTTCAGTGGCTGAAGAAAATCCCAAACACTGAAACGAGCTCAAAATAAAAAGAAACGGTTCCCTTAACACTTTCACAACTAAAGGTGTGTCTCCGCAGACCAGGTACAGAAGACGCATTTGCAATCTACAGAGCTCCCTCCTTCGGAAAGCTCTGGAACACAGTTGTTCGCAAACTTCGGCCGCGGGGGCGGGCAGGGGCCTGCCCCTTTAAGAATCTGGTCGAAGTCCTTTTTCTCTCCCTGCCCCCCCCCACTCGCGGTGCCGGGGAAGCCCAGCGCCCACCCCTTTCTCCTCTTGCGGGCTTAACTACGGGTTCGCATGCCCATCTGTCACAGAGACACCACCTCTGATTGGCTTCGGGCCGGGAGGCGGGGCGGGAAGGCCGGAGAAACTAGTTTGTTGGCGGCGCCCGGGCTGTACAGCGGTAGCAGTTCGCTCAGCGGCTTTTGCGAGCCAGGGGAGGGGAGCGGCGGCGGCGGCGAGGGCTGCTGAGCCTCGCGCGGGCGGCTAGGGGCCTCTGAGCGCGGCGGGTGGTGACGCCCCGAGCGGTGAGTACCCGGGCTGGGCTGGGGGCGCCGTCCTCGGGCCGGTCTAGCCGCGCGCCCGGCCGCCGGCTTTGGCACTTGTCACCACCCCCCACCCCGGGCCGGGACCAGGAGCGCCAGGTCCTGCGCGCTCCACCGTGGGAGCCCCCAGCAGAGTGAGCCTCGCGGGACCGCGTGCCCCGCTAGCAGCACAGCGGGGCTCGAGTCTCTGGAACCGCCTCGGGGTCTCGGGGGGCTGGAGTCGGGGACAATGGTGGGGAGTGGAGGTCTGTAGAGAGCCGTCCCCTCCCCAACCCCGCTCCTCCCTCTTCGCGAGTGCCGGGGGACGCGGCGAGGGTATTTGCTGAAAGCTCTGAGCGAGAAAATGAATTGTTTTGCAAATGGATGTTGCGCGCGGGAGCTGCAACTCTTTCCCCTGGGAGTGCTTGATTCATTGAGTCCGCAGACTCTCTTTTTAAAAAATTACTATCGATCCTGGAAAGAGGAGGCTGCCTGTCTTTGAGGATGTGAGCAGCCCGGCTTTGCGCCGCGGGCCGGGCGAAGTCCCCGCTCATTTGACGCCGAGGGCCAGATGGCTGCCTGCCTCGTGCAGAGCTAGGGCAGAGGGGTTTAACCAAGGGAAAGGTCGTCCACGCGAGCCCGGCCCGAAGTCTCCTGTGCCCCGGCCGTTTACGTCCCACCTGACAGGGCCCCTCGTCTCTGTTTAGAGAGCTGTGGAGCAGCAGGGGAATGGTCACCCGTCCTAAGCCCTGCCCACCTGCCCCCCAGGGTGGCCGCCACGGTAGCAGGTCCAGAGCAAGCCTTCTCTGGCCCCGGCTGTCCTGTTCACCCCATCTTGCCCTGGCTCCGGGACCCCGCAGCACTTGGGCACGCCCCCCACTCCTTTTCCCCCTCGTGGTTGCTTGAGAAGCTTTCTGGTTGGGACTCTGTGCCCCTAGGGGCACCATACATTTTTTTGCTGGTGCTTCAAAGAACCCAAAGTTCATTTCCACTATCTTTGAGCAGAGAAATCTTTATAGAGATCTTAACAAAGGGGGTGGGGTGGAGGCCGACCCAGGTCCCCTGCAGGTTTAACGCAGCCACTCTTGGTCCTGCTGGGTTGCTTTTGGGTGGGGGAAGGCTCCCTGAGCTTTGGCCCTCCCTGGTGAGTCAGGGCAGAGAAGGCCAGGTGTCTGGGCATTTTGGTTTCACTCTGGTTCTGGCGGCATGACTGAGGGAGGGAAGTTGCCAGGGGGAGAGGAGGCGGGAACCCCACAGTCTGATCACAGGCCGGACTCTGGTGACTCTGACTTGGTTCAGGCCCTTTGGGACCTTGGGCCTCAGTCTGCCCATTCACAGGTGGGGCCGATGCTCTTTGAGCCCAGGTGTGCTGTTAGGATTGCTAAGGGGGCGTTGGTGAAGGCTTGCATTTGGGCACTGGGAGGAGTAGGACCCAACCAAGGTCCACCCCACCGGGGGCAGGTTTGGTGTCCTTCTAACACGGGGTCCTTGAGTCCCCAAGCCGTGCCTTTGGAGGATGACGGAATCAGTCTTCCGTGCCCGGCAGCTATCTCCGTCTTGAGCCATTCTCTTTGTCAGGAAGTGACTCCATGCAGGTTACTCAAAGGAAGGCAGAGAGAAATGGTAGAGACCTTCCTCTCGGTGCTCAGGCTGCAGCCAGATTTATGTATGCGATGCAGAGAGAGGAGCCGCGGGCGAGTGACACACTCCACCTCAGAGGCGTCTTCTGCAGCCTGATGTCCCTTAATAGCATCTTAAACCTGCGGGCGCTCAGTGTGGGAGAGGAGAGCAGGAAGAAAGAGGACGATTACCCGGGCCTTGGACTTCCTGGTCTGCAGCGAAAGCAGGCTTGGTTCTCCTTCCCATCTATTACCGTGATGCACGATGGGGGTGGGGGGATCAAAGGGAGTGGTGGTTTGTTCATTCATTCGTTAATCGACTCATGGTTTGAAGGGGCGTGATTGGGACCCTGCCTTCGGGGAGCTCCTGGACCAGGTGCGCTGGCATGTGGGTTAGAGGCCCTGACACATTGAGGTGTGCACAGTACCCCAGTGACAAAGGCAGCAAGGGGAGCTGAGGGGACACAGGAGGTACGCGGGTGGTGAAGGCTTCCTGGAGAGAGGATGCCTTGATTAAGTAAAGATGAGAAAGGCATGTCGTGGGCCACCACCTCCCCCCACCCACTCACACTTCTTCCAGAGGCCACTTCATTGCCAGCCTCCAGGCAGGTGCAGGCTGAAGGCAGAGAGCATGCAGGTGGGAGGTGATGGAAAGGTTCACCTGGGACTATGGTGGTCTGGCCCAGGAGTCCCCCAGGAAGATGGGTGGCTTCTGGATACAGCCGATCTGCTCAGGGGATCATGGGAGACCCCACCCCACCAGCCCCAAAGACCAGCCCATCGCCTGAGCCCTTAGTCCCATGGTACCAGCCCTCAGTGTGGGTGTGGCCTGAAAAAGGAGGGGGCTAGCAGAGCTGGCACAAGAAAACAGAGTGGCCAGACACAAATGAATTGGTTGATTGAGATGCTCCTTTTCATCTAATGTGGTAAATTTCATAATTGAATTGCCTTAGGCAACTAGGGCTGTTGAAGCGTTTTCCCAGCCAGAAAACACTTAGTTGGGACAGCTGGGGGTGGGGGGTGGGGAAAGTGTATGCATCCACAGCTTTTACTCACAGCATCCCAGCAGGCCTTTTCCCTTAGGAATCTGGATCTGTCGCCAGGTGATGGAAGTCAGCCCAGCCTCCCCTGTAGGTTCTACTCCCTTTCCTAGACCATCTGGCCCCTGAGCAGCACTGCTCCCACCCCAGTCTAATATGTAGCTAAAGTTGATACCTGTCACCTTCAGGCACTCACCTTGCCAGACTTACTCAAGGTGCCTTAGCTGTTAGGAGCATGGAGGGGGGATTGTGGGATGGAGGGCAGAGAGAGGACTCAGGGATGGGAGGGTTCCCTGTTATTAAGTCTCTTCAGCACCAGGTTGGGGGTTGCGGGGAAGCGCATGGGCTCTTTGAACTGGACTCGGGTTCAGATGTTGTTTATATGTCTGTGGTCAGCCCTCTCCTGGAGTCCCAGCCACCTGCACCCACCCTGCTCCCTCCCTCTGGTGCCAGTAGACGCTGTTCTTTCTCACTGCTAAACCTTTCCTTCCCAGGCCTGTCAGTGACCTTTTGGATGAAAAATGGTAGGCGTGTGTGGCTCACTAACCTGTTTTTCAATGTGCCAGCTCTGTGGTCTCAGAAATCCAGCTTAGTTGGGAAATTTCACTGTATTTTCTGCAAATACATAAATATCTCCCAAGCCATTCTCTCCCCCAACGATGGTCTCCTGCACCTCTGGGACAGAGTTTAGATGAGGCTCTCTGGGCCCCACCTTGTTTCAGTGTGATTGAGGCCCAAGGCCAGCTGCACCTCTTCACCAGCTAGCCCACAGATGGAACCCTCACACCTGGACCGTGTCAGCAGAAAGAGCACTTAAGTTGGGGGGGGGGGGCGGGTTCTGGGAGTCCTGCTCTGCCCCTACCTGGCTGTATGACTTCCTGTAGGTCCCCTTACCTCTATGGGCCTAGATTTGCTCTTCTGTAAAATGGGTGGATGTTCTTCGGTACAATGCTTCTACTAAATGTCTTGCTGTAAAATCTCAAAAGGTCTTGTGTCCTCTGGTATTAAGTAATTTTATAAGGCTCGAGTCACTTGCATAGCTCTCGGGCAGGAAGAGGGAGAGGTGGCCGGTAGAGTGCAGAGGGGCTGAATTAGAAGGCAGGAATCTGGCGTCCTAGCTCCAGCTCCGCCTCTGATGGGTGCTGTGGACCTTTGGGCAGGTCACCTTCTGCCTCTGGGCCCTCGTTTTTCTACCTGTAGAATGAAAGTGGTGTAGTAGGCAGGTGCGCTATTTCCTTTCCTTTCTTGGTGAGTGGAAACTGAGTCAGACTTTCCCAGTAACTCCAGAGGGACAGGCTCTCTCCTCCCTCGGTCCCCTGCCTCTGTCCACTGCCTTGGAGTTTGGGGTCCAGGTGTGAAGGGCAGCAGGTGTGGGAGCACTTAAATTGACACCCCCCCCACCCAGCCTGGAACAGATGGGGTGAGACCTCGCCTGCAGAGTGTTCCCTGGGCATAGAGCCTAGGGCCACCTCTGAAAGGAGAGATGGACAAAGACTTCCTAGGGGGCAAGAGGGATCTTGAGGGAGCCCAGGGCGACTGAGGAGGACGCCAGGCTCCCTGCCTTCTGCATGCAGCACTTTGACAAGGAGGCGCCTGCAAGACCAGTCTGATGGCTCCGGTGGTAGGCGGGGACTGAGCAGGGCCGTGGGAGAACTGTGTCAGCGGCTGCCAAAGGGAGGACCCCTTTGTCGCTCCCCACCCACCTCTGTCTGCCAGGAAGTCACCTTGGACTGTCAGTGGCTTGCCCGTCAGAGTAGGATGCGTGGATAGGATGGAAACTCAAACTCAGGCTTGCTTATTTTCTTCCTGCTCCTGTTGGGCCCCCAGGGAGAGGCTGACCACAGATCAATCTAGGCTGAAAGGAATTAATTTCCTAATTAAGATAAGAAAGGCTTGGCTCATTCAAACCCCAGAATGAGCTGCCTGCCAGATTTGCAGTTGGCCAGGTCAGATCTGTCTGGGCAGGAGTGAGGGCCAAGAGACGGAGGATCTCTTTTTCTAGAAAGCCATGGCGATTGCATCCTGCATCCAGAGTTCAAGTTCTGCTGCATCCCAGCTGGGCTTGCGAGACCCTGGGCAGCAAGTCCCTTAACCCGTGAGCACCTGTATTGTTTGCGGCTTTGGAAATCCGAGGGAGCGAGTTGTACAGCTCCATTCAGGCAACAGACATTTATTCAGCACCTTCTGAATGGCTCACCCTGGACAAGAAACTGGTAAGGGAAAGTCAGGTTCAAAGAGGGTCGGTACTTGCAAGCTCGGCCTCTGGCCTGGGAGACAGACAAGTAGTCAGGTGGTTATGGGTCAGTGCTAGGCTGTGAGTGGCGTGGCCAGAGCCATTGGACACTTGAGGAAATGGACTGTCGTTTGTGTCTCAATTCCTAAAGTGGCCAACGAATGTTTTTTGCTGTCTGTTTTTCTGCCAGGCTCTGTGGTGCAGCAGAGAACAAGGCAAGGTCCCCACCATCCTGGGGCCCCCATTCAACTGGGGGAGGCAGACCACAGATGGATAAAATAAATAGAGCTGCGGTTGGGCTGCAGAAGGTGGACAAGGAGGTGTGAGCAAAAGGATCAAGGTAGGGCATCTGCTTAGACGAGGGAGCTCTGGGCTGGTGACATTTGAGCCGAGACCTCCAAGATGGCAAGAGACAGCTGTGGGAAGATCTGAGGAAGGGGGTGCCCAGCAAGTGCACAGGCTGGGAACCTCGTGGGCTGGGGAGGGGGTCGAGATGAGACCCAGAGATAGGCTGCAGCCATTCCATTCTGGAATCTTCTGATGCGTAGGGAGCCTAAGGAAAACATGTTCCTTTTAAGTTGTTTTATTGTCTTTAATTTCAATCATACATCAGTAGGTTCCCTTTATAAACAAACAATGTAAGAAGAAATGGAGCATGGTGTGAAAGTGGCCCCATCCTTAGTATCTGTCAGCAGTTTGGGGCATACTGTTCTCATCCCCCTTTTCATATACAGATTTTGTGCTTATGTAATGTGGATCATACTCAGTACTCCACAGTGTCTATCACTTACTGTGTGGTGGATCTCTTTCACTTTTCACAGCAGTGTAATATTCCACAGTGCGGCCAGACCATCATCTTTCAGCTCACAGTCTCCTAACAGAAGACGTTTCGGTTGTGTCTGATTTTTCTTCCCCCCTATACAATCCATGAAGTCGTGTACATCTTTGATCATACATCTTTCTCGTCTTTAAATTTTCATTGTCAAAACCAAGTGCCGTTTGCAAAGACTAATAAGCCAGTTTTCTCCCCCATTGATGGTGTCTGGGAGCCCACTTCCCCACGCCCTCACCATGCTTGTTATTATCCACATTTTCCCTTTTAGCTAATGTGATGGGGGAAAAGGATCTCATTATTCCTTAAAAAAAAAAAAAAGTGATCCAGTTTATTCAGGCTTTCTCTTTTTATTGTAATCCATCATTGTTTTTCTCCAGAGGATCAAGGTTTAGTGAGTGCTGCCTCTCGCTGGTGTGACCACGGCTGGGGACTCAGCGAAGCCTTTGCCCTGTGTACTCATCTGTGAAATGAGGTCCCTTTAATCCCCGCCCTGCCCCCTGCCAGGCTGCTGTTTTGCGCGTGGGAAAACATTCCTGAAAGTTCATTTTATGCTGAAAAGCTCTGCAGACATCATGGGTTTTACTAGTGAAAGGCAGATATCTGGAGCCTGGAACATTTGAATGGATGTGAGTGTTTCTAAACAGCCAGTGTGTCCAGGGGAGGAGCTGGGCTGCCTTTAGGTGGGATGTCTGCCTTGCATCCCTGAGATGGGCAGGGCCTCACCCAGCTGAGTCAAAGAATGAACCAGGAGGGCAGAGAAAGTTCTCTAGCTGGTCCTCTAGCTGGTCTGGGGACAGGCTCAGAAAGGGGCATTGGTCACCACAGACTTGATCCCCCGTTTATCTGTTGGTAGAGACCAAAGTCTGGGGCTCCTAGAACTTTGTGTATTTCCATGTTTGTTACTTTGGGGGTCCTTATCTGTTTTCCTGTAACAGGAGGCTTTAAAATAAGCAAAAGATTGACAAAAGGGCCTTGTACTTGATTTGGAGACAGAAGGAGGGGAAGCTGTGGGGATTGATAAAGGAAAGGTGGGATCAGGGCCAAGGAAAACCAGGCCCATGTGGTCCCGTGATGCAGGAGCCAGGGAGCTGGCTGGGCCCCTGGAGGAATTCATCACTGCTGGGATTCAGGTGCCTGGGGATATATAGTTAGGCTCTCCTGTTCTTCCCCAAGTGGGCTCTAACACAGCGGGCCCACACCTTAGGGAGCAGCATCCAGGCTTGGCTGCGGTTGCCCTGCTGCCGCCTGGGACCTAAGCCCTGGTGGAGGCTTCTGTTATCCCCACGAGCCCGACCTGGTTGGGACAGCTGTGGGGAGCTGGGGGGGACTAGGCCACAGACAGGAAGGTGGACAGACATGGGGTGGGGGCAGTGATAGCAGCGGACGAACAAGTAGGTGGACGCAGGGCTTTGCTCGGGAGGCATCCTGCCTTTGTACCTCTGCAGCCAGTGGGCAGGAGGAGAGGAGGCTGAGACCTTGGCTGCAGGTACATCTTTGCATTTGTTAGGCATCCCATGGTTCTGAGGGTTGGGTTTTTCATGAAGGGAGTGAGGGGAGCATCTCACTCAGGAGCTGGCTCGAGGGCAGTCGGTGAGGGCAGGGGCAGAGTGGGCTGCCCTTTCTGGGTCCCACCCCACTGCCACCCCCAGCCCAGCCTGCAGGGGTTTGTGGAGTCAGAGTGAGGTCGAGTCGCCAGGTTTTGTTTCAGGCACCAGGATCAACTGGTCTGTCCGTGTTGCAGGAAGTTGCAGCTGCTATTTTTACTGCTCCAACTAGGACTTTTTACAGGAAGGTACAATTACAAGCAAAATGTCAGGGTTTGGCTGGCCAGCTGATCCCTGGGAGGCTGCCACAGACCAAGGCAGGGACGACGGCGGTGTCAGTGGGTGTGTAAAGCAAGACTTATTTGCACGTGGACACATCCCTACCCTGGGTGCCGGGTGGCTTCCTGTGAACTGCTTGCAGTGTCTATATAGTTTTCCTCTAGGCAGAAAAGAGGACTTTGCCGGAATTTGTCCAGGTTAGTACACCTGAACACATTATGATTGGCTGGTCATGCGATTATGAAGCCAATCTGGGGAGCTGTAAGCCATTCTGTTCCGGACTGCTCAGGAAGTTGAAATTTTGTTAAATGAAATTATTGAGAACCTACGGTGTGATAGCCACACTGCTAAGTGCTAGAGGTAGAGATGGATCAGACAGACCCCGCCCTAGAGCATCACCCATGCAGCATTAAGGATGCAGAAAGTGCCATCCCTGAACCCTTTGGACAAGCACCTGGTATGTTTTTAATTTATATGCCTTATGGCCAGAGGCCAAGCAGGGCTTACATTAGCTTCTGTTGTGGCCTCACGCATCACCACTAACTTAGTGGCTTAAACGATACCTACTTATTAGCTCACAGTTCTGTAGGTCAGAAACCTGGGCTGGCTCAACTTGGTTCTCTGCTTAGGCTGTCACAAGTCCAAGGTCAAGTACCAGCTGGACTGGGCTCTCATCCTGAGGCTCTGGGGGAGAATCTGCTTCCAGACTCATTCAGGTTGTTGGGAGAATCAAGTTCTTGGTGGTTGTAGGACTGAGGTCCCTCTCTCCTCCCTGGCTGTCAGCTAGGTGCTGATCTTGGCTCCTACAGGCTGCTGCATTCCATGCCAGATACCCTCTACCCCACCCCATCTCTAAGCAGCAGTGGAGCGTCAGATCCTTTCCTGCTTCAGATCTCTGACATCAGCTTCTGCAATCAGCTGAAGAAAACTCTGCTTTAAAGAGCTCACGTGATTAAGTCAGGCCCACTCAGAGCATCTCCCTATTTTAAGGCTACCTGATGAGTTAGTAACATCATTAATTATATCTGCAAATCCCTTTGCTATGTAGGTAACATGGTCACAGGAGTAAGACCAGGGGTGGAGATCAGGGTGCCATCCTTGAATTTTCCTGCGAAGGGCTTGTGCCAACAGGGGCTACAGTATTGATAACAGCAGGTCTCATGAATAGAGTGAATTTTGTGTGTCCCACCATGCTGGGCTCTTTACATGGACCTTCTCATTTAATTCTCAGGATAGCACATTGACACTTAATTCCACCTGTCCCATTTTCCAGATGAGAAAAACTGAGGCTCAGAGAATATAAGTACCTTGGGCCAGTCATACAGGTAGAAACAGCAGTGCTGGGATTTGAGACCAGGACCTTAGCGCCTAACCACCCCCTCAGGGTGCTCAACGCCAGCATCTCCAGTTTGATTACTGTGATTTGCAGAACACCATGTAGGACAGGGATGAGGGTTGCTCTTTCCCATCCAGCATTTAAAATACTTAAAATATGAAACATACCAATCATATTGCAGGTTAACACAGCAGACACTGAGGACCTCTCACGTGGATCTTTTTGATTCTTATTCCAGTGGGTATTTGTGGTTAATCTACTTCCCATTCAGCAATGTTATCGATCTAGTGTATTCCAGGCAGCAAATATAACACAGAATAGTGTCCTCAATTAGTTGAAAATAAAAATAAAGGCAGAGTACCCAATGCCATGAAGGAATAAGTAGTGCTGGACTAGAGAAGAGCCCTCACAGCACCGCAGCAAAGGGCCAACGGGTATTAGAACGTTAATTGCAGGAGACAAGACAAAAATGTTCTCTTTACTCTCTGCCATGTTCCTGGTGCATAGCACAGGGCCCAGCACATGGTAGGTGCTCAGAAATTCCTTGTCAGGTTAATTTTTTCAGTATCTACTATGTATGAGGCCCTGTACACGCCAGACAGATGTCAAGTCCAGGGGAGGGTGCGAGCATGAAAAGAGAGGGCTTATGGAGAGAGGGAGTGGGGAGGGAGAGCTAGAAAGTCCAGCATGTGCCCCAGCGAATGGTGGGGGAGAGTGGCTGGGGACCAGATTGCACAAGGCTTGGATGTCCAAGCCTCCTTGAAGCTTTAGAGCAGGAGAGAATGGTGGTCAAAAGTGAAGACCGGATTGCCTGGAGTGGGAGAGACTGGGGACAGGGCCTGTTCATAGCCCATTCCTCAGCTGTGAAGTCCTCACCTTGTTTCCGACGTAGGACTAGCCACACCAGGGACCCGGGAAGGAGGATTTAATGGAACTTGGTAGCCGAATGATATGCTAAAAATGTATGTATGAATGAGTTGCAGTTTCTGGGCACCCATGTATTTAGCTATAAATACACATTACATATGTAATTTCAAGAGACCAAGAATCATCAACTGCAAAGCCCAAGGGCAGCAGCCCATGCGTGGGCCCTGTAGTTTGCCGTCTCAGGCGCTGCCCTCTGCAAACCACCGAGGTCTGTTATTTGGGGGAAAATGAGGGGTCTTGTGGCGAGAAGAAAGCATCTGGTGATGGAGGGAGGGGCAGAGCAGGCTGGGTTCTTCGAGGGGAGGCCGGCAAGCGGGGATCAGGGGGTGCCAGCTCCTGTGCCCACATGTCCATGCAAGCTGGGGAGGGGCTGAGACCCTCCAGGCAGGTGATTGCACTCTCACTGCCCTTCACTTTCCATGGCAGTTTCTTTTTCGAGTCCTTCTAAAAAAACATGGTTAATGTGTGGAGGATGAGGAAGTTTTGCTAACCCACTGTTCTCACAGTGTGGTCCAGGAGGGTCCCTGGGATTTTTTGGGGGGGTCCACGGGGTCAAAACTGTTTTCATAGTAACACCCAGATATTATTTGCCTTTTTCAACCATTCCCTCCAAGTGCATAACCCTGTGACCCAGTGTTTTCCAGATGACCATTGCGTGAAGTTACTAAATCATGCATGGATAAGTGAGCCAGAGTGCAAGACAGACCAGGAGATGGGAAGGTCATAGAGTACACAAGTGCACCACACGGGCTCAGGTCCTACACTGCAGCTAATCTTTAAGAAACTAGTGCTTGACAAGTCTTAGTGTTTTGTCAAAGAGGAATATCCAAAATGATCTGAAAAGGCTCTTAAAATCTGTTCCGTTTTCCAACTCCTTGTCTGTATGAGGCTGGATTTTCTTCTAGTCGTCAATGAAAACATTTTACAATGTTCAGGAGTATGGGATTAACACTTACACACTACTATATATAAAATAGGTAAGCAATAAGGATTTACTGTATAGCACTGGGAATTATATTCAGGATCTTGTAATAACCTATGATGGAAAGTAATCTAAAAACATATATATAACAATCACTTTGCTGTACACCTGAAACTAACACAATATTGTAAATCAGCTATACTTCAATTAAAAAAAAAAAACACGACATTTTACAACAAATTGAATGCAGAAGCAGAGAGTCTGGCCACTATTCTCAATAAAATAAATTTTTTTTTGGAAAGTAGATTTATGAAAAACAGCTGTTATTTATGCTAACATACGAGTTTATTATTGTTCTTCAGGTAACTAGTATACATTTCAGTTTTGTCTCAGTTTTAATTTTGTCTGTAATAAATATCAATAGGTTAAACCATGTAACAGAAGCCCCTTAGGGTCCTCAATCCTTTTCAAATTGTAAAAAGATCCTGACACCAAACCATTTGAGAACAGGGGTGCTAGGCAAAGCCCTTGCAAGCTGGGACCTGGGTGTGGGCCCTGAACCCTGCTCTGTTCATCTGTTTTCCCCTTTTAGTCCCCTGGCAATCCTGCGAGGTTGGTGTGATTATTTTCATGTCCATTTTACAAATGTGGAAACCGAGGCACTGAGCATTTGAATACCCAGCACAAGCCTCGCAGTATAGAGGTGGCAGTGCCAGCTAGCAGGGAGGTGCCAGACCGACGTCCCTGTTCCCCAGGCAGGGAGGAAGGCAGGCACCTGAGAGAGAGCTTGTAACGCAGGCCTGGTCTGTGTCCTCAAGTTACATGCTGTTGGATGTAGTGCAAGCTCTTCAGGGTGGCACGGGGCCTGGCAGGTGGGGAGGCACACTTCCACACCCTTCCTCCTTTCCTGAGGCCCAGGAAGGCAGACTCAGGTTTGCTAAGTGGCAGCGAGGCACTTGGGAAATCAAGTGTTTTTCATTATAAACAGCATCTCCTGTTCAGGCACACACGGCATTTGCAGCCAGGAAGGTGGTTCTTCTTTCTAAACAGCCCATGTTATGCCTTTCGAGCAGGGACTTTGGAGCAAAACAGCTTTGAATACTGAGGATGTGTACGCGTTTCTTACCTTCTCTGAGCCTCAGTTTGCCCACCTGTACAATAGGGACCGTGACGCCTCAAAGAGGTGCTGTAAGGATGAAATGAAAGAAGGCATGTACAGGGCCTGGTGCAAAAGCTCGCTCACAGCCAGGTTCGAAAAAAAGTGACCCCGGGACTTCCCTGGCGGTCCGGTGGTTAGGACTGAGCACTGCACAGGGCACAGGTTTGACCCCTGGCCGGGGAACTAAGATCCCACGTGCTGTGTGGCACGACCCCCCCCCCCAAAAAAAAGTGAACCTGCATCTGGCACAGTGTCCTGCAGGTTCAGGGGTGTGTGCGGTGGGGACAGCCTCCCCGCCCTCCTCCCCAGTGGTAGCTATCAACCCGTTTCTCACCCAGCCTACCAGAGACAGTCTGCAACCCCAGCAGGTGTGTGTGTGTGTGTGTATTACGTGTCTATGTGTATGACTAGGTAGTCGGTTTTTAACATGTAAGAGATGGCATCCTATTCATAGAACTTCTCGTTTTAGCAGAGAAAGCCAGTTGCTTATTTTTTTATATATATATAGTTCTGTAGTACTCCATTGTATGAATGAACCACCATTTCTTTAACTGGGCCTCTTGCCTGTGAACATTGAGCCTCTTTCTAGCCTTTTGCTTGCAGCCAAGAGGGAACATGCAAGTGTGATGGAGGGCAGGATTCCTGGGCGTGGAGAGGCTGGGGTAGAGGGCTTTTGTCATTTTGAAAGATCTTACCAAAGTGCTCTCCAGCTACACTCCCCTGCCCCCCTCCCTCTCCACAGGAGGGGAGAAACAGAGCTGTGTCTTGGGCTTTAGCAAATTGAGGCACATTCCCATTCTGGTTCGACAGCAGTCCTGGCAGCCTGGAGTAGAACGAAGCTTCTAGAGCACAGGGAGAAAGAAATCCACGAACAAGTAGCCGGTGCTTGACTTTTTTTTTTTTTTTTCCCCTTTCTGTCCTGTTCTGCGTGTGCATTTTCCTCCCAGGCTGTCACTCCAGGTGGCTCACTGAAAGTGATATCTAGGCCACAGTGCTTTTAATGACTCCATCTGTGGGCCTCTGTGACTCTTTCAGGGGACCAGACAGGAAGAGAGACAGCCTCCCTCCAGGCCCCCAGCCTCCCTCTGTTTGCCAAGGGCCCAGCCAGTCCTGCTGAAGAGGGAGGAACCCAGGACCAGGAGGCGATGTTTGCTTTGTACAGGGGCTGTTCTCTGCCCCTGCTTGTTTCTCTCCGTCTCGCTCTGGAAAAGTGAAAGGAAACAAGTGATTTCAACAGATGGGTGAACCTGAGCACCAAGTTCTTTGTCCCCTCTGTGGTTAGACCAGGGATGTCCATTTCTTTGGCCCCACTCCCTCCCGTCTGCAGCAATAGCTGGGCTTGCAGACCCCCAGCCTCGGGGGCCAGAGACAGTCCAGGTGGCCCCACTGAGCTGAGGGGCAGCAGGGTGCGGCAGTGGAAGCCAGGTGGCAGCTTCTCTCGGCCCTGCCCTGCCGAATTTGGAGGCATCTGAGCCACTCCTCCCTTAGCTGAAAGAAGCCTCTTTGTTGCAGCGGTGGTTTCATTAAGCATGGAAACCAGAGCTTCTATGACAGTATGACGTCACACATCTGTAATTCTTCTCCAGAGATTTTTATCTCAAGAGAATACAGTGATTCATAATACACCACAGCAGAGATGATTTTGTTCGTTGGATACAAATGCAAAACTATGGATGAATGAATTAGTAAGTCATGGTGCTTATATAATTCACAGACTTTAAAAATTACTGCTGACAACCCCAGAGACGCTGGGATAAACCAACCGGTTCATCCCAGTGTCTGCACGCAGGAGACCCCTGATCAATCTGTGTTCAGTGGTGAATGAAGGATAAGAGCCTGCAAGCTCTGTGAATGGTAAAAAAACAATGTGAAATTGTGTTCTATAGTTGCAACAATGTAAAATGTTTGTTTTGGGATAAAGGCTGAGAATAATAAGCCAAAGTGAAAATAGTCATTGTGTTTGCAGTGCCTCTCAACCTTATCACTTCCCCCCACGAACCTTTTTGGGCCTTTTATTCCTAATTGCACTCAACCCCCCTGCCCGCCATAAATTTTAATACCACATACGCTATATGTCTGTCTGTGTTCTGTATGTATGTCTGTGCTTTGTACCTAAAACAAGTAAGATTTTTTTTCTGTCTTCCAAGAACCAGTTTTTGCCTCCTTAGGACGGTGTTCCTGCCCACCACCTCCTGACCCCTTCACCCCCCGTGAGAACGTCTGCGTTGGGGTTGTGACTCCTTGGGGATCTGTCGTCTTTTGTGTCTTGCCTTCACTTTTGTGTTGTCTTCTCAGTAAAAATGACTGAGCTCCTGGGTGTGCCTGTTGGCCTATCTCACTTGGTGTGTGGAGCTCACACTCAGAAGAGGGGGTCCTGGGCAGAAAAGGGGGTGCCAACCCTCTGTGGCTGTGTCTGCTGGGCTGGGCGTGTGGCTGGGCAGTCATTACAGGGAGTCATTCCCACATCTCCCTGCCCCGTGTCCCGGCCTGAAAAAAGCACCCAGACCAGTGCCCGGTACATAGTAATTGCTCAGTCACTATGACTTATTGGTAGTAGTACTGTTGTCATTACCATTCATCTCTGAGCTGCTGTTTTCTTATCTGTAAATTACAAGACTAATAGGGCATATGGCAGGATGGCACCTCTGGTGCTGTCCCGGTGAATGAAGCCTCATGACTCGTTTTAGCTAATGAGATGGGGACAGAAATGATGTGCGTCTTTCTAAGGCCAAGCACCAAATTGGCAGTGCTACTTTCCAGAGCGTTCTCTATTTTCCCATTGGCCTGGTGACATGGCTACTACTCTGTCATGTGGGTCCCTGGGAGTGACAGTGGTCTCCTCCCCCCCGCCCCACCCCAACCACCAACTAACCCACAGCGCATGTAGCGTAAGCACTAAATGTCTCTGTCCCCAAAGCCACCGAGATTCGGGGGTGTTTGTTGCTGCAGCACAACCTAGCCCATCTTGATTAAAACAGAGTCATAACCTTGTCAGGCTTGGTTGTGAGGATGAAATCTTCCACGTAAGAGGCCCAGCACAGTATGGATACATGGTAGTCATGTGCGCCATGTGGCTCCCTCCCCGACCAGAATTCACTGTGGATTCTTTGCCACAGGTGTTGCTTCTTCCTACAGCAGTTTCACAGGCCTTGAGCCCTTACCCCTGTCCTCTGCCTTTTCTGGGAAGGCAGAGCCTGTTGCCTGGGAAAGGCCAGGGCAGTGCACCACCCAGACCCTTCCTCCAGAAGTGCCCCGCCCACCCCGGCAGAGCTGGCATCTATCCCCATAGTATCTATCAACTAGGAATAACAGCTCTGACTCCCCGTTGACCAGAGGCTGCTGTCAGCCTGAGACCTGGCTATCAATCACAGGAGCTAAAGTGGCTGCCCTTCCTCAAATGTGCCTAACATTCGTGTTCATTGAGTAAAAAGGCTGGAGCGCATGGAGAAGGCACCTAGGCAGTTGCCTGCCCCGCTGGGTCTGCTGGGACCACGCTCCCCTTCCTGCCTTTGGGTGCAGGAAGCTGGGCCATGTGTAGGATTCAGTGCCCACCTGGGACTGTGTGTGTGAGTGTGTGTGAGCCTTTAGAGAGAGTGCACTTGCTCTGTTGCTCACGCCCTCAGGACAGCAGGTGCGAACCGGGCTGTCTCACACTGTGCCTTGTCAGAGGGTGTGGAAGCCTTCGGCTTCTGTCCAGAGGGGACGGGCTGAGGGGCGGGCTCCACCCTTTGTGGGACATTCTGGCACTGCCTGAAGAGAACCCCATTTATTACCAAGCAGGGTATGAAGCAGACACCCTCACGCCTTCCCTGAACCTCACTCCATTCTAGAACCACCACCCGCATGGCCAGCCCATTCGCCTGCAGGAGGGCCGGGGCTTGCAGTGAGGCAAGGGTAGGGTGAGGCTGGGGGCTGGGATAGGGCGGAGTAGCATCCAGCAGGCTAACCACGGGAGAGCAGGAGGCGTGCGTTACACAATTCCCGTGACTTTACTGCGGATTTGAAGTCTTTCAAAATCAAAAGCTGAAAAACAAGATCAAAATAAATAAATACACAGCAAAAAATATAAAGTTTTAACCTGTTGTATTTTCAATACAAATTCAGGTAATACAGCTTCTGAATAAATATATATATATATAAAGTTGTTTTTTGTAAAAGAAAGGGCCATTGGAAGGTAGAAACATCTAGGGAAAGGACCCATTGTCTGATAATTCACTTGTATCTAGAGTGATCTGTGGCTCTGATTCAGTTACAGTGGTCATACTGATTTTACTTTCACTTAACAATTAGATTTGTCTACTTCATACGGTGTTTAGTTTGTTTACCACTTGAAAGTTGGACGGATGGCTGCTCCTGCACCCCATGGGCTCCCCGAGGTGTGTGTGTCCCCCAGACTTGGGCAGGGTGGGGATTTGAGCTACAGTATCATGGGGCGTCCTCTCGGAACCCCGCTCCTGGGAACCTTGTTGCAGCATGCTGCCCTGCATAGCCCTGATATCTGATAGTGTTGGAATCCTTCATTATCACAGTTCTGGAGTAACCCAGATCCAGCAGGCTTGAAGAAAACCTTTAGTGTTTTCCCTGACTATAAAAATATTACATACTCATTAAAAAAAAAATCAAACAACTTAAAAATGAAGAGAGTAGACAGTGAAAATCCCCTTATTCAAAGTGGAGGTTGGGGTAGTGTCTGCTGTGTTCCTTATTCAGTGACGGTGGTAATGACAACAGCAACAATAATAAAACAGCTGACCGAGTAAGCAGGAGAGGGCCAGGCTGTCCCAAATGCTTGTCATCTACGGTCTCATTTAAGTCTCAAACGAACCTATGAAGTAGCAGCTGTTTTCGTCATCACTTTATGATTGAGAAAAATAGCCCGGAGAGGTGAATTAACTTTCCCAGGGTCACCAGTAAGGGCTAAGCTGTCTTCAGGTGCCCTGTTCCTGTGCACTGGCGTTTCCTTGGGGCTGCTTTATCACAGGCGTGTCAGTGCAGCTGGGGCAGAACCCCTTGGGAGATACAGCTTCAAAACACTTGCTGCCCTTCCCCTCTGCGGGCTGGGGTCCACCTGCTGCAGCTGGAATGTCCAAGGCAAATTCTTCACTTACACGACTGGCCCCAGGGCTCACATGCCACTGGCCCTGTGTGATAGCGCCCCTGCCTGTCCCTGGCCTTTCTCTTCCCTGAAGGGCCGCTGGTTTCCACCCAGCCTTTGCACCTGCTGCTTCTCCACCTGAACCCTCCTTTCCCCGCCATCACATCCAGGCTGTGCTCATCACTTAAGTTTCATCCCAGATGTCCCCTCTTCACAGGGGCCTAAATGAGCCCACCGTCGTCTTGTTCCTCTGTGGCCCGTTGCCATTTTATTTTCTTCATAGAACTCCCAGGAAGTGAAAATGTCCTGTTCACTGGTTTGGTTCCTTATCACTGGTCTGTCTGCCCCCTTCCATACCACCAACCACAGAGTGCAGCCCCACGGGGGCAGGAACCCTGTCTCTGTGCATCACTGTCTCCCTGCCTGGCACGTGGGAATTGTTCGGGAAGCTTCTGGTGGATGAGCGAGTCAGAACCACATTACCTGCAACCCCTCAGCTGGGCCCTGGGATTTTCTGGCTCCCTCTGGCCCCCAGCGAAGAGTGATGGAGTTGACACCCTCATTTAGAAAATTGCTAACTCCTGGCTGGGGGTGGAAGGTGGGGAGGGCATTAGCGCTGCAGGACAGAGCTGGGCCTCCCAGAGAGTGACCCCCAGAATGCAGCTTTGATTGCCTCTGGTGCCTTTTTCTCTGAGAGTGGAGGTCTTTAGATCTTAGTCGCTGGAATCTTCAGAGAGCTTGGCAAGTTTTCTTCTGAAGGTCTTGCCTCTTGGCTAGTTTGTTTACTTATGTTTTTGGCTAACTTTCCAAGGAGGATGAAAGGTGAGCTGGGCACCTTGCTATTTGGTGCTTTTTTTTTGCAATTTTATTTTATTATTATGTTTTTAAATAAATTATTTTTGGCTGCGTTTGGTCTTCGTTGCAGTGCGTGGGCTTCTCATTGCGGTGGCTTCTCTTATGGAACACGGGCTCTAGGAGCGTGGGCCTCAGTACTTGTGGCGCATGGGCTTGGTTGCTCTGCAGCATGTGGGATCTTCCCGGACCAGGGCTCGAACCCATGTCCCCTTCATTGGCAGGCAGATTCTTAACCACTGTGCCACCAAGGAAGTCCCTTTTTGAAATTTTAAAACTATATATATATATATATATATATATATATATTATATTGGAGTGTAGTTGATTTACAATGTTGTGTTAGTTTCAGGTGTACAGCAAAGTGATTCAATTAGACATACACATATATTCATTCTTTTTCAGATTCTTTTCTCATATAGGTTATCACAGAACGTTGAGTAGACTTCCCTGTGCTGTACAGTAGGTCCTTGTTGGTTATCTGTCTTACATATAGTGGTGCGTATGTTCATCCCAAGCTCCTAATTTACCATTACCCCCCCCCACATTTCCCTTTTGATAACCATGAGTTTGTTTTCGATATCTGTAAATCTATTTCTGTTTTGTAAATAAGTTCATTTGTATCATTTTTTTTAGATTCCACATATAAGTGATACCGTATATTTGTCTTTGTCTGACTTCACTTAGTATGATAATCACTAGGTCCATCCATGTTGCTGCAAATGGCATTATTTCCTTCTTTTTTATGGCTGAGTAATATTCCATTGTAGGTATGAACCACATCTTCTTTATCTATTCCTCTGTCGATGGACAGTTAGTTTGCTTCTGTGTCTTGGCTGTTGTAAATAGTGCTGCAGTGAACAATGGGGTGCATGTATCTTTTCGAATTATGGTTTTCGCCTTATATATGCCCAGTAGTGGGATTACAGGATTATTTGGTAGTTCTATTTTTAGTTTTTTAAGGAACCACCATACTGTTCTCCATAGTGGCTGTATCAGTTTACATTCCCACTAACATGTAGGAGAGTTCCCTTTTCTCCACACCCTCTCCTGTTTAGACTTTTTGAGGATGGCCATCCTGACTGGTGTGGGGTAATACATCATTGCAGTTTTGATTTGCAGTTCTCTAATAATTAGTGATGTTGGGTATCTTTCCATGTGCTTTTTGGCCATCCATATGTCTTCTTTGGAGAAACGTCTATTTAGATCTTCTGCCCATCTTTTTTGGGGGGTTGTTTGTTTTTTGGATACAGAACAGCATATGCTGTTTGTATATGTTGGAGATTAATCCCTGTCGGTTGCATCGTTAGCAAGTATTTTCTCCCATTCTGTGGGTTGTCTTTTCATTTTGTTTATGGTTTCCTTTGCTGTGCAGAAGATTTTACGTTTAATTAGATCCCATTTGTTTATTTTCGTTTTTATTTTCATTAGGAGGTGAATCCAAAAAGGTATTGCTGTGATATATGTCAAAGAGTGTTCTGCCTATGTTTTCCTCTAAGAGTTTTATAGTGTCCAGCCTTACATTAGGTCTTTGATCCTTTTTGAGTTTATTTATGTGTATGGTATTAGAGAATGTTCTAATTTCATTCTTTTATATGTAGCTGTCCGGTGTTCCCAGCATCACTTACTGAAGAGGCTGTATTCTCTCCATTGTATATTCTTGCCTCCTTGGTCATAGATTAGTTAACCATAGGTGCATGGGTTTATTTCTGGGCTTTGTATCCCATTCCAATGAGCTATATTTCTGGTTTTGTGCCAGTACCATACTGTTTTGATGACTGTAGCTTTGTAGTATAGTCTGAAGTTAGGAAGCCTGATTCCTCCAGGTCCATTTTTCTTTCTCAGGATTGCTTTGGCTATTGGGGGTCTTTTTTGTCTCCATAAAAATTTAAAAAAATTTTGTTCTAGTTCTGTGAAAAATGCCATTGGTAATTTGATAGGGATTGCATTGAATCTATAGATTGCCTTGGGTAGTATAGTCATTTTGAAAATATTGATTCTTCCAATGCAAGAACATGGTGTATCTCTCCATGTGTTTGTGTCATCTTCGATTTCTTTCATTAGTGTCTTATTGTTTTCAGAGTACAGGCAGGTCTCTTGTCTCCTTAGGTAGGTTTATTCCTAGGTGTTTTATTCTTTTTGATGTGATGGTAAATGGGATTGTTTCCTTAATTTCTCTTTCTGGATCTTTTGTCGTTAGCGTATAGAAATGCAACAGATTTCTGTGTATTAATTTTCTTCCTTTTTAAAATAAATTTATTTATTTAATTTATTTATTATTGGGTCCTTCCTGCTGCACGTGGGCTTTCTCTAGTTGCGGCAAGTGGGGCCTACTCTTCGTTGCAGTGCATGTGCTTCTCATTGCGATGGCTTCTCTTGTTGTGGAGCATGGGCTCTAGGCACATGGGCTTCAGGAATTGTGGCATGAAGGCTCAGTACTTGTGGCTCGCAGGCTCTAGAGTGCAGGCTCAGTAGTTGTGGCCCACGGGCTTAGTTGCTCCATGGCATGTGGGATTTTCCCAGACCAGGGGTTGAACTCAAGTTCCCTGCATTGGCAGGTGGATTCTCAACCACAGCACCACCAGGGAAGTCCTGTATTAATTTTCTATCCTGCAACTTTACCGAATTCATTGCTGAGCTCTAGTAGTTTTCTCATAGCATCTTTAGGATTTTCTATGTATAGTATCATGTCATCTGCAAACAGTGACAATTTTACTTCTTTTCCAATTTGGATTCCTTTTCTTCTTCTCTGATTGCTGTGGTTAGGACTACCAAAAAAACTACATTGAGGAAAAGTGGCGAGAGTGGATATCCTTGTCTAGTTCCTGATCTTAGAGGGAATGCTTTCAGCTTTTCACCATTGAGAATGATGTTAGCTGTAAGTTTGCCATATATGGCCTTTATTATGTTGAGGTAAGTTCCCTCTGTGCCCACTTTCTGGAGACTTTTTATGATAAATGGGTGTTGAATTTTGTCAAAAGCTTTTTCTGCATCTATTGAGATGATCACATGGTTTTTATTCTTGAGTTTGTTAATGTGGTATATCATACTGATTGATTAGTGCATATCGAAGAATCCTTGCATCCCAGGGATAAATCCCATTTGTTCATGGTGTGTGATCCTTTTAATGTGTTGTTGGATTCTGTTTGCTAGTATTTTGTTGAGGATTTTTGCATCTATATTCATCAGTGATATTGGTCTGTAATTTTCTTTTTTTGTAGTATCTCTGTCTGGTTTTGATATCAGGGTGATGGGTGGCCTTGTAGAATGAGATTGGGAGTGTTCCTTCCTCTGCAATTTTTTGGAAGAGTTTGGGAAGGATGAGTGTTAGCTCTTCTCTAAAAGTTTGATAGAATTCACCTGTGAAGCCGTCTGGTCCTGGACTTTTGTTTGTTGGTAGTTTTAAAATCACTGTTTCAATTTCATTACTTGTGGTCTGTTCATATTTTCCATTTCTTCCTGGTTCAGTCTTGGAAGATTGTACCTTTCTAAGAATTTGTCCATTTCTTCTACGGTGTCCATTTTAGTTGTCCATTTGAGCCCTCTCCCTTTTTTTCTCAAAGAGTCTGGCTAAAGGTTTATCAATTTTGTTTATCTTTTGAAGGAACCAGCTTTTTGTTTCATTGATTTTTTTCTATTATTTTCTTCTCTATTTCATTTATTTCTGGTCTCTGTTGCTTCTTGGCCTTTTGGCTAAGATCAAGTGTATTTTTGCTGTGATCTTTATCATTTCTTTTTTTCCAACTTTGGGTTTTGTTTCATCTTTCTCTAGTTGCTTTGGATTTAAGTTAAGTTGTTTATTTGAGATTTTTTTTGTTTGTTTCCTGAGGTAAGATTGTATTGCTATAGATTTCCCTCTTGGAACTGTTAGCCTCATCCCATAGGTTTTGGATCATCATGCTTTCATTTTCGTTTGTCTCTAGGTATTTTTTGATTTCCTCTTTGATTTCTTCAGTGATCCATTGGTTGATTAGTAAGATATTGTTTAGCCTCCATGTGTTTGTGTTTTCTACAGTTTTTTTTTCCCTGTAATTGACTTCTAATCTCATAGTGTTGTGGTCGGAAAAGATGCTTGATATGATTTCGATTTTCTTAAATTTACCATGGCTTGATTTGTGACCCAAGATGTGACCTTTCCTGGAGAATGTACCATGTGCACTTGAGAAGAAAGTGTATTCTGTTGCTTTTGGATGCACTGTTCTATAAATATCAGTTAAGTCCATCTGGTCTAATGTGTCATTTAAGGCCTGTGTTTCCTTATTGATTTTCTGTCTGGATGATCTGTCCAATGATGAAAGTGGGGTGTTAAAGTCTCCCACTATTATTGTGTTACTGTCAATTTCTCCTTTTATGGCTCTTAGTATTTGCCTTATATATTGAGGTGTTTCTATGTTGTGTGCATATATATTTACAATTGTTATATCTTCTTCTTGGATTGATCCCTTGATCATTATGTAGCGACCTTCCTTGTCTGTTGTAACAGTCTTTATTTTAAACTCTATTTTGTCTGATATGAGCATTGCTAATCCAGCTTTCTTTTGATTTCCACTTGCATGGAATACCTTTTTCCATCCCCTCACTTTGTTTGTACGTGTCCCTAGATCTGAAGTGTGTCTCTTGTAGACAGCATAAATATGGGTATTGTTTTTGTATCCATTCAGCCAGTCTATGTCTTTTCATTGGAGCATTTAATCCATTTACATTTAAGGTAATTATCAATATGTGTGTTCTTATTGCCATTTTGTTAATTGTTTTGCATTTGTTTTTGAGCATCTTTTTTCTTCCCTTCCTCTTTTGTTCTCTTATGATTTAATGTCTATCTTTAGTGTTGTATTTTGATTGCTTTTCCTTTTTTGTGTGTGTTTCTATTGTAGATTTTTGGTTTGTGGTTCCCATGAGGTTTTGTTATAGCAGTATATGTGTATACCAGATTGTTTTAAATTGCTGGTCTCTTAATTTCCAATGCATTTCCAGTATCCTGCATTTGTATTCTTCTCACGATTGCTGGCTTTGATAATATATTTGTGTGTAGATGTTTACGTTATGTTTGCCTTTACTGGTGAGCTTTCCCATTCATAATTTTCTTGATTCTATTGTAGTTGTGGCCATTTCTTTTCCACTTAGAGAAGTTTCTTTAGGATTTGTTTTAAAGCTGCTTTGGTGGTGCTGAACTCTCTTAGCTTTTGGTTGTCTGTAAAGCTTTTGATTTCTCCATCAAATATGAATGAGAGCCTTGCTGGATAGTGTATTCTTGGTTGTAGATTTTAACCTTTCATCAGTTTAATTTTTTTAACATCTTTATTGGAATATAACTGTTTTACCATGGTGTGTTTCTGCTTTACAACAAAGTGAATCAGTTATACATATACATATGTTCCCATATCTCTTCCCTCTTGCGTCTCCGTACCTCTCACCCTCCCTATCCCACCCCTCTAGGTGGTCACAAAGCATAGAGCTGATCTCCCTGTGCTATGCAGCTGCTTCCCTCTAGCTATCTATTTTACATTTGGTAGTGTATATATGTCCATGCCACTCTCTCACTTCGTCACTGCTTACCCTTCCTCCTACCCATAGCCTCAGGTCCATGCTCTAGTAGGTCTGTGTTTTATTCCCATCTGACCACTAATCTCTTCATGATATTTTTTTCTTAGATTCCATATATATGTGTTAGCATACGGTATTTGTTTTTGTCCTTCTGACTTACTTCACTCTGTATGACAGACTCCAGGTCTCTCCACCTCATTACAAATAACTCAGTTTCATTTCTTTTTATGGCTGAGTAATATTCCATTGTATATATGTGCCACATCTTCTTTATCCATTCATCTGTTGATGGACACTTAGGTTGCTTCCATGTCCTGGCTATTGTAAATACAGCTGCAATAAACATTTTGGTACATGACTCTTTTTGAATTATGGTTTTCTCAGGGTATGTGCCCAGTAGTGGGATTGTGGGGTTGTATGGTAGTTCTATTTTTAGTTTTTTAAGGAACCTCCATACTGATCTCCATAGTGGATGTATCAGTTTACATTCCCACCAGCAGTGCAAGAGTGTTCCCTTTTCTCCACACCCTCTCCAGCATTTATTGTTTCTAGAGTTTTTGATGATGGCAATTGTGACCGGTGTGAGATGATATCTCATTGTAGTTTTGATTTGCATTTCTCTAATGATTAATGATGTTGAGCATTCTTTCATGTGTTTGTTGGCAATCTGTATATCTTCTTTGGAGAAATGTCTATTTAGTTCTTCTGCCCATTTTTGGATTGGGTTGTTTGTTTTTTTGTTATTGAGCTGCATGAGTTGCTTATAAATTTTGGAGATTAATCCTCTGCCGTTGCTTCATTTGCAACTATTTTCTCCCATTCTGAGGGCTGTCTTTTGGTGTTATTTATGGTATCCTTTGCTGTGCAAAAGCTTTGAAGTTTCATTAGGTCCCATTTGTTTATTTTTGTTTTTATTTCCATTTCTCTAGGAGGTGGGTCACAAAGGATCTTGCTGTGATTGATGTCATATAGTGTTCTGCCTATGTTTTCCTCTAAGAGTTTGATAGTGTCTGGCCTTACATTTAGGTCTTTAACCCATTTTGAGTTTATTTTTGTGTGTGGTGTTAGGGAGTGTTCTAATTGCGTACTTTTACAGGTAGCTGTCCAGTTTTCCCAGCACCACTTACTGAAGAGGCTGTCTTTTCTCCACTGTATATCCTTCCCTCCTTTATCAAAGATAAGGTGACCATATGTGTGTGGGTTTATCTCTGGGCTTTCTATCCTGTTCCATTGATCTATATTTCTGTTTTTGTGTCAGTACCATACTGTCTTGATTACTGTAGCTTTGTAGTATAGTCTGAAGTCAGGGAGCCTGATTCCTCCAGCTCCATTTTTCGTTCTCCTGATTGTTTTGCCTATTCGGAGTCTTTTGTGTCTCCATACAAATTGTGAAATCTTTTGTTCTAGTTCTGTAAAAAATGCCAGTGGTAATTTGATAGGGATTGCATTGAATCTGTAGATTGCTTTTGGTAATAGAGTCATTTTCATAATGTTGATTCTTCCAATCCAAGAACATGGTATATCTCTACACCTATTTGTATCATCTTTAATTTCTTTCATCAGTGTCTTATAGTTTTCTGCATATAAGTCTTTTGTCTCCTTAGGTAGGTTTATTCCTAGATATTTTATTCTTTTTGTTGCAGTGGTAAATGGGAGTGTTTTCTTAATTTCACTCAGATATTTCATCATTAGTGTATAACAATGCCAGAGATTTCTGTGCATTAATTTTGTATCCTGCTACTTTACCGAATTCATTGATTAGATCTAGAAGTTTTCTGGTAGCATCCTTAGGATTTTCTATGTATAGTATCATGTCATCGGCAAACAGTGACAGCTTTACTTCTTCTTTTCCAATTTGGATTCCTTTTATTTCTTTTTCTTCTCTGAATGCTGTGGCTAGAAATTCCAAAACTGTTAAATAAGAGTGGTGAGAGTGGGCAACCTTGTCTTCTTCCTGATCTTAGTGGAAATGGTTTCAGTTTTTCACCATTGAGAACGATGCTGGCTGTGGGTTTGTCATATATGGCCTTAATTATGTTGAGGAAAGTTCACTTTATGCCTACTTTCTGCAGGGTTTTTATCATAAATGGGTGTTGAATTTTGTCAAAAGCTTTCTCTGCATCTATTGAGATGATCATATGTTTTTTCTTCTTCAGTTTGTTGATATGGTGTATCACATCGATTGATTTGCGTATATTGAAGAGTCCTTGCATTCCTGGAATAAACCTCACTTGATCATGGTGTATGATCCTATTAATGTGCTGTTGGATTCTGTTTGCTAGTATTTTGTTGAGGATTTTTGCATCTATGTTCATCAGTGATATTGGCCTGTAGTTTTCTTTTGTTGTGACGTCTTTGTCTGGTTTTGGTATCAGGGTGATGGTGGCCTCATAGAATGAGTTTAGGAGTGTTCCTCCCTCTGCTATCTTTTGGAAGAGTTTGAGAAGGATAGGTGTTAGCTCTTCTCTAAATGTTTGATAGAATTCGCCTGTGAAGCCATCTGGTGCTGGGCTTTTGTTTGTTGGAAGATTTTTAAATGCAGTTTCAATTTCAGTGCTTGTGATTGGTCTGTTCATATTTTCTATTTCTTCCTGGTTCAGTCTCAGCAGCTTGTGCATTTCGAAGAATTTGTCCATTTCTTCCAGGTTGTCCATTTTATTGGCATACAGTTGCTTATAGTAATCTCTAATAATCTTTTCTATTACTGCAGTGTCAGTTGTTACGTCTCCTTTTTCATTTCTAATTCTATTGATTTGAGTCTTCTCCCTTTTCTTCTTGATGAGTCTGGCTAATGGTTTATCAATTTTATTTATCTTCTCAAAGAACCAGCTTTTACTTTTATTGATCTTTGCTATTGTTTCCTTCATTTCTTTTTCACTTATTTCTGATCTGATCTTTATGATTTCTTTCCTTCTGCTAAATTTGGGGGTTTTTTGTTCTTTTTCTAATTGCTTTAGGTGTAAGGTTAGGTTGTTTATTCGAGATGTTTCCTGTTTCTTAAGGTAGGATTGTATTGCTCTAAACTTCCCTCTTAGAACTGCTTTTGCTGCATCCCATAGGTTTTGGTTCATCGTGTCTCCATTGTCATTTGTTTCTAAGTATTTTTTGATTTCCTCTTTGATTTCTTCAGTGATCACTTCGTTATTAAGTAGTGTATTGTTTAGCCTCCATGTGTTTGTATTTTTTACAGATCTTTTCCTGTAATTGATATCTAGTCTCATAGCATTGTGGTCCGAAAAGATACTTGATATGATTTCAATTTTCTTAAATTTACTATGGCTAGATTAGTGACCCAACATATGATCTATCCTGGAGAATGTTCCATGAGCACTTGAGAAGAATGTGTATTCTGTTGTTTTTGTATGAAATGTCCTATAAATATCAATTAAGTCCATCTTGTGTAATGTATCATTTAAAGCTTGTGTTTCCTTATTTATTTTCATTTTGGATTATCTGTCCATTGGTGAAAGTGGGGTGTTAAAGTCCCCTACTATGATTGTGTTACTGTCGATTTTCCCTTTTATGGCTGTTTGTATTTGCCTTATGTATTGAGGTGCCCCTGTGTTAGGGGCATAAATATTTACAATTGTTGTATCTTCTTCATGGATCGATACCTTGATCATTATGTAGTGTCCTTCTTTGTCTCTTGTAATAGTTATTATTTTAAAGTCTATTTTGTCTGATGTGAGAATTGCTACTTCAGCTTTCTTCTGATTTCCATTTGCATGGAATAGCTTTTTCCATCCCCTCACTTTCAGTCTGTATGTGTCCCTGGGTCTGAAGTGGGTCTCTTGTAGACAGCATATATATGGGTCTTGTTTTTGTATCCATTCAGCCAGTCTGTGTCTTTTGGTGGGAGCATTTAATCCAATTACATTTAAGGTAATTATCGATATGTATGTTCCTATTACCATTTACTTAATTGTTTCGGGTTTGTTCTTCTATGTCTTTTCCTCCTCTTGTGTTTCTTGCTTAGAGAAGTTCCTTTAGCATTTGTTGTAAAGCTGGTTTGGTGGTGCTGAACTCTCTCAGCTTTTGCTTGTCCTGAAAGGTTTTAATTTCTCCATAAAATCTGAATGAGATCCTTGCTGGGTAGAGTAATCTTGGTTGTAGGGTTTTTTCCTTCATCACTTTAAATATGTCCTGCCACTCCCTTCTGGCTTGCAGAGTTTCTGCTGAAAGATCAGCTGTTATACTTATGGGGATTCCTTGTGTGTTATTTGTTTTTCCCTGGCTGCTTTTAATATGTTTTCTTTGTATTTAATTTTTGATAATTTGATTCATATGTGTTTTGGTGTGTTTCTCCTTGGATTTATCCTGTATGGGACTCTCTGTGCTTCCTGGACTTGATTAACTATTTCCTTCCCCATATTAGGGAAGTTTTCAACTATAATCGGTTCAAATATTTTCTCAGGCCCTTTGTTTTCTTCTTCTGGGACCCCTATAATTCGAATATTGGTGTGTTTAATGTTGTCCCAGAGGTCTCTGAGACTGTCCTCAGTTGTTTTCATTCTTTTTTCTTTATTCTGCTCTGTAGTAGTTATTTCCACTATTTATCTTTCAGGTCACTTATCTGTTTTTCTGCCTCAGTTATTCTGCTATTGATCCCTTCTAGAGTATTTTTAATTTCATTTATTGTGTTGTTCATCGTTGCTTGCTTCCTCTTTATTTCTTCTAGGTCCTTGTTAAATGTTGCTTGTATTTTCTCCCTTTTGTTTCCTAGATTTTGGATCATCTTTACTATCATTATTCTGAATTATTTTTCAGGTAGACTGCCTATTTCCTCTTCTTTTGTTAGTTCTGCTGGGTTTTTACCTTGCTCCTTCATCTGCTGTGTGTTTTTCTGTCATTTCATTTTGCTTATCTTACTGTGTTTGGAGTCTCCTTTTTTCAGGCTGCAGGTTCATAGTTCCTGTTGTTTTTGGTGACTGTCCCCAGTGGCTAAGGTTGGTTCACTGGGTTCAGTAGGTTTCCTGGTTGGTGGGACTAGTGCCTGTGTTCTGGTGGATGAGGCTGGATCTTGTCTTTCTGGTGGGCAGGTCCACGTCTGCTGGTGTGTTTGGGGATGTCGGTAGCCTTATTTTGATTTTAGGTAGCCTCTCTGCTAATGGCTGGGGCTGTAGTCCTGTCTTGCTATTCGTTGGGCATTGGGTGTCCAGCACTGTACGTTGCTGGTCCTTGAATGAAGCTGGGTCTTGTTGTCGAGGTGGAGATCTCTGGGAGATTTTCGCCATTTGATATTGCGTGGAGCTGGGAGGTCTCTTGTGGACCTGTGTCCTGAGGTTGGTTCTCCCACCTCAGAGACACAGCCGTGGCGCCTGGTTGGAGTGCCAAGAGTCTTTAATCTACACGGCTCAAAATAAAAGGGAGAAAAAATAGAAAGGAAAGGAAGGAAGGAAGGAAGGAATTAAGGAAGGGAGGAAGGAAGAAATGAAGGAAGGAAGAAAGGAAGGAAGTAATGAAGGAAGGAAGAGAGGAAGAAAGCAAGGAAGGAAGGGAGGAAAGAAGGGAGGAAGGAAGGGAGAAAGAAGGGAGGGGGGAAGGAAGGGAGGAAGAAAGGAAGGAAGAAAGCAAGAAAGGAAGGAAGGAAGGAAGAAAGGGAGGAAGGAAGTGAGGAAGAAAGGAAGGAAAGAAGGGAGGAAGGGAGGAAGGAAGGAGGGAAGAAAGAAAGGAAGAAGACAAAATGAAGTAGGATAAAATATAGTTATTAAAATAAAAAATAATTATTAAGAAGAAAAGTTTTTTAAAAATGGGTCAGTCAGAACCTTAGGACAAATGGTGAAAGCAAAGCTATACAGACAAAATCTCACACAGAAGCACACACATACACACTCACAAAAAGAAAAAAGGGAAAATAATAGTATATCTTGCTCCCAAAGTCCACCTCCTCAACTTGGGATATTTCGCTATCTATTCAGGTTTTCCACAGATGCAGGGTACTTCAGGTTGATTTTGGAGTTTTAATCCACTGCTTCTGAGGCTGCTGGGAGAGACCTCCCCCTCTCCTCTTTGTTCGCACAGCTCCTGGGGTTCAGCTTTGGACTTGGCCCCGCCTCTGCGCGCAGGTCGTCTGAGGGCATCTGCTCTTTGCTCAGACAGGACGGGGTTAAAGGAGCAGCTGATTCAGGGGCCCTGGCTCACTCAGCCCAGGGGGAGGGAGGGGCATGGATGCGGGGCGAGCCTGCGGTGGCAGTTGCCAGCGTGACGCTGCACCGGCCCGAGGCACGCTGCGTGTTCTCCCAGGGAAGCTGTCCCTGGATCCTGGGACCCCGGGAGTGGCGGGCTACACAGGCTCCCGGGAGGGGCGGTGTGGAGAGTGACCTGTGCTCGCACACAGGCCTCTTGGTGGCGGCAGCAGCAACCCTAGAGTCCCACACCCGTCTCTGGTGTCCACGCCAACAGCCGCGGCTCGCGCCCGTTTCTGGAGCTCCTTTATGCGGTGCGCTTAATCCCCACTCCTCGCGCACCAGGTAACAAAAGAGGCAAGAAAAAGTCTCCTGTCTCTTCATCACCTCCGCGCCCGTCTCTGGAGCTCCTTTAAGTGGCGTGCTTAAGCCCCTCTCCTTGCGCACCAGGAAGCAAAGAGGGAAGAGAAGGTCTCTTGCCTCTTCGGCAGCTCCAGACTTCTCCTGGACTCCTGCCCAGCTAGCTGTGCTGCACTAACCCCTTCAGGCTGTTTTCACTCTTGCCAACCCCAGTCCTCTCCCTGCAATCCAACCAAAGCCGGAGCCCCAGCTCCCAGCCCCCACCCACCCCGGCGGGTGAGCAGACAAGCCTCTCGGGCTGGTGAGTGCCGGTCGGCCTCGATACTCTGTGCGGGAATCTCTCCGCTTTGCCTTCCACACCCCTGTTGCTATGCTCTCCTCCGCGGCTCCGAAGCTTCCCCCCTCCACCACCCACAGTCTCCGCCTGCAAAGGGGCCTCTAGTGTGTGGAAACCTTTCCTCCTTCACAGCTCCCTCCCACTGGTGCAGGTCCCGTCCCTATTCTTTTGTCTCTGTTTATTCTTTTTTCTTATGCCCTACCCAGGTACGGGGGGAGTTTCTTGCCTTTTGGGAGGTCCGAGGTCTTCTGCCAGCGTTCGGTGGGCGTTCTATAGAAGAATTTCCACTTGTAGGTGTATTTCTGATGTCTCTGTGAGGAGGAAGGTGATCCCCGCGTCTTACTCTTCCGCCATCTTCTCTAGTCTCCTCATCAGTTTAACTGTATAGTGCCACTCCCTTCAGGCTTTTGCAAAATTTCTGCTGAAAAATCAGCTGAAAACCTTATGGGGATTCCCTTGTATGTTACTTGTTTCTTTTTCCTTGTGGCTTTTAATATTCTTTCTTTGTCTTTCATTTTTGTCAGTTTGATTAATATGTGTCTCATAATGGTCCTCATCGGGTTTATCTTATATGGGACTCTGTGCTTCCTGGATTTGAGTGAGTGTTTCCTTTCTCATGTTAGGGAAATTTTCAGCTATTATCTATTCAAATATTTTCTCACGTCCTTTCTCTCTTTTCCTTCTGGGACTCCTATAATGCAAATATTTGTGTGTTTAATAGTGTTCCAGAGGTCTCTGAGACCGACCTTATTTCTTTTCATATTTTTTCTTTATTCTGTTCTACAGCTGTGATTTCCACCACTCTTTCAGTCAGTTATTTGTTCTTCTGCCTCAGTTATTCTGTTGATTCCTCTAGTGTATTTTTCATTCCAGTTATTGTATTGTTCATCTCTGTTTGTTTGTTCTTTAAATCTTCTAGCTTTTTGTTAATCATCTCTTCTATCGTCTCAATCCGTGCCTCCGTTCTTTTTTTAAGATCTTGGACTATCCTTACTATCATTACCCTAAATTCTCTTTCAGGTAGGTTGCCTATCTCCACTTCATTTAGTTGTTCTTTTGGGTTTTTGTCTTGTTCCTTCATCTGGAACATATTTATCTACCATCTCATTTTGTCTAACTTTCTGTGTTTGTGGTTTCCTTTCTGCTGGCTGCAGGATCATAGCTCCTCTTGCTTCTGGTGTCTGCCCCTTGGTGGGTGAAGTTGGTCCTGGTGTTTGTGCAGGCTTCCTGGTGGGAGGGACTGGTGCCTGCCCACTGGTGGGTTCAGCTGGGTCTTGTCCCTGTAGTGGGCAGGGCCGTGTCAAGTGGTGTGTTTAGAGGTGGCTGTGAGCTCCGTAAGGCTTTAGGCAGCCTGTCTGCTGATGGGTGGGGCTGTTCCTATCCTGCTGTTTGTTTGGCCTGAGGCGTTCCAGCACTGGAGCCTGCAGGCTGTTTGGTAGGGCCAGGTCTTGATGCCAAAATAGTGACCTCCAGGAGAGGTAATGCTGATCAATATTCTCTGGGGCCTCTGCCACCAGTGTCCTTGCTCCCTCCCCAGTCAGCCACAGCCTACCCCTGCCTCCCCAGGACACCCTCCAAGACTCATAGGTAGGTCCAGCCTTGGCTTCTATGGAGTTACTGCTTTGGGCTGGGTCCCAGTGTATGTGAAATCTTGGGTGTGCCCTCTAAGAGTGGAGTCCCTCTTTGCCCCAGTTCTGTGGAGTTCCTGCACTCAAGCCCCACTGGCCTTCAAAGCCAAATGCTCTGGGGGTTCCTCCTGCTGATATCAGACCCTCAGGCTGGGGAACCTGACATGGGGCTCAGGACTCTCACTCCTGTGGGAGAGCCTCTATGATATAATTATTTTCCAATTTGTGGGTCGCCCACCTGGTGGGTATGCGATTTGACTATGTCATGAAAGCCTCCCTCCTACCATCTTGCTGTGGCTCCTTCTTTGTCTTTGAATCTAAAATATCTCTTTTTTGGTCGGTCCCTGTCTTTTTCGTTGATGGCTGTTCAGCAGTTTGTTGTGATTTTGGTGTTTTCATGAGAGGAGGTAGGCTCAAGTCCTTCTACTCCACCATGTTTTCCAGAAGAGAGGGGCTTCCTTTAGTTTGGATGCTTGCTGTCTCTTTCTTTAGCGTGTGCTGGCTGTTATCCCCTTGATATGGGGTGTGCAGGTGCAGTGGCCCTTGTGCACTCCCAGGATGGCGGGGGCAGTGCTTGGTGCCTGTTCGCAGGTCTCGTAACAGTAGCTGCTGTCTGTGTATTCCTGGGAGACTGGGGGCAGCGCTTGGCACCCGCTTGCGTGTCTCATAGCAGCGACTCACGCCCACCCGTGGAGCTCTGGTAGGCGGTGTCCTGTTGCCTGGGAGCGCTCACAGGGAAAGAAGCTCTTCTGGTGGTCCAACTCCTCTCCTCATGCCCCCTCCCTGTAATGGTGCCTTGCCTCTCTGGTAGGCCCAGGCTTCTTCCAAGTACCCCCTCAGTTGCCACACTCCAGCCTCTTCAGGCTGTCTCCATGCAGCCATCCCCGGTCCTTTCCCTGGGTCTGACCTCTGAAGCCTGAGCTTTAGCTTCACCCAGCCCCCACCTGCACCGAAAGATGAGAGTCTCAGGCTGGGGAGCGCAGGGTGGCGGTGCCGACCTCCTCTGCAGGTTACTCTCCGTTTTGCCTTCCACCTACCAGTTGCTGTACTCTTCTCCGAGGCTCTGAAGCTCCCCCTCCATCCAGGCTCACCTCCCTGCCGGTGAGGAGACTTCCCAAGGTGTGGAAACCTTTCCTCCTTCATAGCTCCCTCCCTGGGACGCAAGCCCCCTCCCAGTTTCTTTCTTTTTTTCTTTCCTTTTGTCCTACGCAGTTACATGGAGGTTTTCTTGCCCTTTCAGAAGTCTGAGGCCTTCTGCCGGCGTTCAGTAGGTGTTCTGTGCGTGTTGGTCCACTTGTAGGTGTATTTTTAATGTTTTTGTGGGAGCAGGTGAGCTCCCCATCCTGTTCCTCTGCCATCTTGATCTCATCCCTTCTATCTGGTGCGTTTTAACCTCTTTCCTGTAGGTTAGGACTGCAGTCAGGGAAGTGGAGCTGTTGTCGGAGGTGGATCAGTACCTCTTAGCAGGATGATAAATTGCTCGTCAGGAGCATAGCAGTGTCATGCAGTTAATTTATGTGCCTTAAATCCATCAATACCCGGGATGACGCTTAGGTCATCAAAATAGTCCTGAGATACATACAGCTTGAGAGTGTGATTTTGGGAGGCCCCCAAAGGCAGGGGGCCATGGAGACAGGCTTCCAAGAGTCTGGACAGACCTGACTCTGCACACACACTTTTGGTGCTCACCCTTCCTGCCACCTGGAACCTTTTGTCTTATACTCTCTTTGGATCTTATACCTTTATCTTATACTCTCTTTGGATCCCCCAGCCCCTGCATAGGGCTGGGTGTGTGACTGGTACTGAACACTGGAAATCACCTCATGAAACCCGTTCTTGGTGTCTAGGGTGGCCTCCCCTGGAGGTGCAAAGGGTGGCAGGACTCACATAGCTAAGACCCCTTACTAAGGCCAGCAGTCCTGATCCCTGATTCAGGAACCGACATCCCACTGATCCTTTTACTAGTTGGGACTCCTGGTGGCAAGTGACAGAAAGGAAGGGGGCGGACTGGCTCAGGTCAGCAGGCATGAGGGCCCCGCTCTCCTCTGTGCAACTCCCACCTCGGGCAGCACTCCCGCTCCCAGCCTCCGTTCAATCTGTCAGCAGCCCCAGGAACAGAGCCGGCCTCACCCCATGCAGCTGAGTAAACATCGTAGACTAGAGTCTCCTGGGCCCATCCTGGGTGTGGGCCCGTCACAGTGGCTGGGAGGATACTGGAGCCCAGGGATGCACCACTTTGGCCAGCCCGGTGCCCCGCCTTGGATCCCGTGTCTAAACAGCCTGGAGTGGAGATGGGTGGTTCCTGAGAACAGCTGGATGTTGGGACAAGCAGGAGGGGGGCTGTGCTGGCTTGCATGTCCACCATGCCCACCCATCGTCACAGCTACCTCGGCAGCATCCACAGCTATCTCAGCCTGCATCTTCTCTGGGCCTGGAGGGCAGCTGGGCGAGCACCACAGTGCATGTTAGTGAGGTGAGCTTTATGCACCATATGCGTCTCAGTGTCATCATTTAGTCCAGTCAAGTGGTCACTCTGTGCCGGGTCCCGTCAGCACCACACATGGTCCCCACCTTCAGGGGCCAGAGATGCAGGAGGCAGATAAGCGCATGATGCTAAGTTGTGATGGGTGCTGCGAAGGCAGAAGTAGGGGAGTGTGGGAGGGGGTGACCTCACCAAGGTGGCCACTCTCAGGAGGCTTGAGAGTGAGCCACTCAGGAAAAATGGGGTGGGCAGGGGCACGTTCCAGGCAGAAGAACAGCACATGAAAAGGTCCTGAGGCCAGTGACAAGTCCGGCGCAGCCTGGGGGGCAGCTCTTTGGGACGTGGCAGGATGTGAGGACACAGGGGTAGCCAGTGGAGACCTGGAGGCCACAGTAGGGACCTGGGATTTTACTGAGGGTGCTGGGACGGCCCTGGAGAGTTTTGAGCTGGGCGTGGTGTGATCCAGGTGACGCTGTTTAAAAGGTAACTCTGGTCTCTGGATGCGTTCAGAGCCTGGAGGGCGTGAGCAGAAGCAGAGGCTGGTGAGGGGTGTTTCTGTTAGTCTAGGGGTAGGGGGCGGGGGTCAGGTCCAGGGCTCGGGTAGGAGGCGCGGCCACAGGACATGTGGTGGCCTGGTTGTTGGGACAATGGGATGTGAGCACCAAGGAACGTGTTGGTGGCATTTCCCAGACCGAGGGAGGAGCAGGTTTGGTGGGAGTTTTGGACATGTTACAACTGAGGTAATGCTTCGGCTTCCGGGTATTTTCTGGTGGAGGTAGGAGCCTGAGGTGGGGCACACAGCATCCAGGGCCCCCGGCTTTCGGGCCTGTCCTCCCACACCGCCGGCCTGGAGCTGAAGGGCAGCCCTGGGCACCCGTGGGCCTGGGTGGAGACTCGATTCGCAGTCTCTGCAGCCCCCTCCCTGTGTCTGGGCCTCAGTCTCCTTGTCTGGAAACTGGGGCCAGTGAGACTCTGCACCCCTCCCCCCCCCCAGAATCCTGGTGCCTTGGGGCTGTCCCTGGAAGACTGGCTCAGGTCCCGGCGCCTCCTGGGAGGAGGCAGGACAGACAGGAGAGACGGCCCTCCTGGCAGGCGCTGCTGCCCTCGGCTCTGCTCAGAAGAGCCTGGGCCGGCAGCCGTCTGGAGGTGGGAACCTGCTTGGGTGTGTCCGTGCGTCGCGGGCTCTCTGCAGGGGTGGGAGTTGGCATCAGCGGGCAGGCATCCTGGTACTGAGCGAGACAGAGTCAGCTCAGGAGCCCTGGGCTGCCCACTCAGCGTTGCCCTTGGAGAGGTCACCACTTGACCTCATTCTCAGGGCAAACGTGGCCGCTCTGTTGGGGTTTGCCCTGCTTTTTGGCACCTTCTCAGTCTTTGAGTCCTGCTTCGTCTTGCCCTTAACGCCCTCCTAAGGGAGTCTCCACCTGGATCCCTCCCAGGGCGGCCCTGTTAACTGCCCCCCAGAGTGGAGGGGGGCCCAGCCCATTCCCACAGCCTCAGTGCCGGCTGCCTCAACGTGGACCTGGGCCCGGGAGGGAGGGAAGCGTGCCACACGGGGCCAGAAAACCCAAGAGGGCCTTCGCCTGACGGGCTGAGAGTGTGTGTCCACATGTGACTGTGGGAGGAAAACAGGGCCATCCACTCTCTGGCTAGCCCCAGGGCCAGGCCCTGTGGGCAGCCTCTGAGCCCACCGCCCCCCCAGGAGCAGCTACTAGTGACGTCCTGTTTGCACGGCAGAGAGCTGGCATTCCAACCCGGAGCTGTCTGTAAAGTGAGTCCAGGAGGAGTTGGGCACCATGCATGGGTGTCCAAGCCCCAGCTTTCAAGGCTACGTTCCTGTGGCGCTCAGAAGCAGCCTGGTTTCCTGGCTGGGGTGGGGCACAGGGCAAGGGCAGTGAGGTGTTCAGGGACCCAGAGCAGATGGGGCCTGTAGAACAGCAGGAACCGAGGTCAAACGTCAGCATCAGGGCCCTGAATTGGAGTCCTCGGAGCCAGTCCCCTAGGTGGCACACAGATCAAAGGCCACGTCCCTCCAACAGCCCAGACACGTGGGAGCCGGATGGACAGTCACCAGGTGGATGGCCACATTTGGGAAGGTGCCCGGTGATCAAGGAGGCAGAAGCCGGAATGAGGATTTAGCAGCCACGTGAGATTCGGGGAGCCGTGTTGCAAGTCTGGAGTTCAGGTTGGGCAATTCAGACCTGGTGGGGGCAGGGGGACTTCCCAGGAAGCCTCTGCGGCCAGGTCAGCGCAGTCTCTCATCTCTGCAGTGCCTGGCCCCAGGGCCAGGCTCGGAGGTCAAGCTCTGTAAATAATTGCCAACGAGTGAGGGACTCCCGGAGGCCCAAGCAGAGCAGGGACTTTGTCTTACACTAGAGAAAAAAACTAAGTTGCAGAGGAGGGGAGAGGTGCCCTAGGACAGGTGGTAGAGTGGGGACCACCGTGTACAGCCTGGACGTCGGGTCCAGCACTCTCCCGCCCCTGTGGGCTGCACTCGGACACACACCCCGCCCTCAGGCGAACCTCTAACCTGGAGCTCAGTGCTCCGCGGTGGCAGGTTTGCACTGCAGGGACCCTGACGGGTCATCGGCCTGCAGTCCGCCTGGAGCTCGGGGGCCAGAGCAGCAAGGCCAGGCCCAGCCCCTGTGTCTTCCCTGCCCCAGCCCGGGAGCAGGGGCCTTGCCCGGGCAGCTCTGATCGCGTCACTCGGTGGCTTCCCTGGCTCTTTGCCAGGAGAGGAGTGCGCAAGGGAGAGAACAGTGCACTTGGACAGTAATTTACCATCCAGTGAAGCATGAGATCACAGCCTTCCTTTACCAGACTATTAAGTACAAAATTGACTTGGAGCTGGGAGTGGGGGGAGTTTACACTTCTGAAAATAAAAATGAAAAAGAAGAGGTTTTTCTGGCCTCCTCACCAGCAGGAAGGAGGAAGCCCAGGCTTTTGGGGTCAGGACGCTGAATGCAGTTTGCTTTTTGGCCACTTTCTCTTGAGGCCTAGGATCTTTGCCTGCCGTCTGGCTGAGCCTCATTCCCATAGTACCACAGTGGGGTCTTGGGTCATGCCATCGGCCAGACTTTAATTCAAGTGCTTTGGAATCCCCACGTTCCAGTGGGCGACGAGCCTGTGTCTCTCTGCACTGGGGAGCCACACTCTGAGCCCTAAGTCCCGGGCCTGGCAGAGGACGCCAGACGAGGGGGCAGGTGGAGCGTTCGCTGTGGCCCGGGAGCCTGGAGTCGCCTGTCGGGACCAGGGAGGCTCCGATGGTGGCAGGTTTTCCTGCTGCTTTGGTTGAGGCAAATCTGGATTGTTTTAGCATCCCGCTGTCACCCAGGACTTTGTCTTGGCTTCCCCTTGGGACCTCAGAATCGAGCAGGTGTCCAGAGGGTGAGCCACAGACTAGCTGGCCTCATCTCCACACCTTGTTTATCGCAGCTGGGTCCGGAAGCCTCTGGAGAGCCCTGGATTTGCAGAACGTGTCTATGCTGAGCGCTTGGGCTGTGACAGCAGTTCTTGGGGAACTTTCCAAGGGCAAGAGGTGTGAGGGGCGTGGCCAGGGCTGCTTGGAGCCCAGCTCAGGACAGGGCGCACTGGGAGCAGAGGGGGGCGTAAGGCTCTGCTTGGGGTCTGTGGCTCCTTGGGAACGGCTTTCAAAATCTCCCTGCAGGAATACCAGTCTCCATGGGCAGATGGGGTGTAGAGATTGGGCTGGAACCAGACAGCCCACGAGGGAATTCTGGCTGCAGCACGTGAGGCAGCCACTTTGTGTCTCTGAGCCTTGGCTTCCCCGGCTGCAGAATGGGGCCACACAGTAGCAGCCCTGGACAGTGGAATGCGTCCAGAGCACATGCTCCTTAGCGCTGCCCTGCTGTGTCTTCTTAACCAGGCTGGGGACACTATTGCACGTTCTAGCAGCCACGGGAGGCAGCTGCAGCTCGAGGTCACCCAAGGAGGCTCGTATCCAGAGCTGGTGCTCTGGATACCAACCGCAAAAGCGGTTGGTCTGAACCCCAGCCTCTACCATCCGAGTCATCCTTGGCTGGCAGATTGAGGGGTGGGGCTTGGGCTGGGTTTGGCAGAGCCGAGCAGAGAGCAGGGGTGGAGGGGGCAGGCCGGCCAGGCTTGGGGGCTGAGCGGGGAGCCGTGGGGGCGCCAGGCCCTGGCCCCTCTCACCTGTGGCCTTGTCCCCCCCGGCAGGTTGGCTCAGCATGTCGGTCAGCGTCCATGAGACCCGCAAGTCGCGGAGCAGCACGGGCTCCATGAACATCACGCTGTTCCACAAGGCCTCGCACCCCGACTGCGTGCTGGCGCATCTCAACACGCTGCGCAAGCACCGCATGTTCACGGACGTCACGCTCTGGGCCGGCGACCGCGCCTTCCCCTGCCACCGTGCCGTGCTGGCCGCCTCCAGCCGCTACTTCGAGGCCATGTTCAGCCACGGCCTGCGGGAGAGCCGCGACGACACGGTCAACTTCCAGGACAACCTGCACCCGGAGGTGCTGGAGCTGCTGCTGGACTTCGCCTACTCTTCCCGCATCGTCATCAACGAGGAGAACGCAGAGTCGCTGCTCGAGGCGGGCGACATGCTGCAGTTCCACGACGTGCGCGACGCGGCCGCCGAGTTCCTGGAGAAGAACCTGTTCCCGTCCAACTGCCTGGGCATGATGCTGCTGTCGGACGCCCACCAGTGCCGCCGGCTCTACGAGTTCTCGTGGCGCATGTGCCTGGTGCACTTTGAGGCCGTGCGGCAGAGCGAGGACTTCAACAGCCTGTCCAAGGACACCCTGCTGGACCTCATCTCGAGCGACGAGCTGGAGGCGGAGGACGAGCGCGTGGTCTTCGAGGCCATCCTGCAGTGGGTCAGGCACGACCTGGAGCGGCGCAAGGCCCACCTGCCCGAGCTGCTGCGCGGTGTGCGGCTGGCCCTGCTGCCGTCCGACTGCCTGAAGGAGGCCGTGTCGGGCGAGGCCCTGCTCATGGCCGACGAGCGCACGCGGCTCATCGTGGACGAGGCGCTGCGCTGCAAGGCCCGCATCCTGCAGAACGACGGCGTGGTCACCAGCCCCTGTGCCCGGCCGCGCAGGGCCGGACACACGCTGCTCATCCTCGGGGGCCAGACCTTCATGTGTGACAAGATCTACCAGGTGGACCACAAGGCCAAGGAGATCATCCCCAAGGCGGACCTGCCCAGCCCCCGCAAGGAGTTCAGCGCCTCGGCCATCGGCTGCAAGGTCTACGTGACCGGGGGCCGGGGCTCCGAGAACGGGGTCTCCAAGGACGTGTGGGTGTACAACACCGTCCACGAGGAGTGGTCCAAGGCAGCGCCCATGCTCATCGCCCGCTTCGGCCACGGCTCGGCCGAGCTGGAGAACTGCCTCTACGTGGTCGGGGGGCACACGTCCCTGGCTGGCGTCTTCCCGGCCTCGCCGTCTGTCTCCCTGAAGCAGGTGGAGAAGTACGACCCCGGGGCTAACAAGTGGACGATGGTGGCCCCACTGAGGGATGGCGTCAGCAATGCCGCGGTCGTGAGCGCCAAGCTGAAGCTCTTTGTCTTCGGGGGGACCAGCATCCACCGGGACATGGTGTCCAAAGTCCAGTGCTACGACCCCGCAGAGAACCGGTGGACGATCAAGGCCGAGTGTCCCCAGCCTTGGCGGTACACCGCTGCCGCCGTCCTGGGCAGCCAGATCTTCATCATGGGAGGCGACACGGAGTTCACAGCTGCCTCGGCCTACCGCTTCGACTGCGAGACCAACCAGTGGACGCGGATCGGGGACATGACTGCCAAGCGCATGTCCTGCCACGCCCTGGCCTCGGGCAACAAGCTCTACGTGGTGGGGGGCTACTTCGGGACCCAGCGGTGTAAGACCCTGGACTGCTATGACCCCACCTCGGACACGTGGAACTGCATCACCACCGTGCCCTACTCGCTTATCCCCACGGCCTTTGTCAGCACCTGGAAGCACCTGCCCGCATGAGGCGCACCTGTACAGCCCAACCAGGTGAGCTCCCACACCCCAGGCCTGATCCCACCCTGGGTAAAGGCTGCATCTTCCGCGGAAGGCCGGGCGAGGCAGGACCTCAGGTGACTGGGGGGCTCTGGGACCCTTTCTAAATTCCGGAGCCGGAGCCTGGCTCTGCCCCTTACTTGTAGTTGATGAGCAAAACACATAACCCCGCTGCCACATGGGGGTGACAGTCTTAGACTGTGGCGGTGGTTCCCAGGCATGGCCGTAGGTCAGAGTCCCCGGGGGCCTTCTGACAATCCTATGTGGAGTCTAGGCCAACCTGTGAAGTCTGAGGGCACAGTCTCCACGCAGGGGCACCCTCCCTCTGACACCAGCTGTGAGGTCGGGGTTCCCCAGAACCGTCTCAGATCCAGCACTCACTGGAAAGACTCATGAATGTGCTGAAGGCATATGTGCATGGTTATGGCTTATTATGGGCAGAGGATACAGACTAAGATCAGAGGGCAGAGATGCAGGGGTCAGAGTCCTGGACGGGGGTCCAAATGCAAAGCATCCCTTGTCCACTCCCCATGGAGTTGGGACACCGTTACTCTCGCAGCATCAGCGAGTGACAGCACGCGCGGAACGCTGCCCGCCAGGGGAGCTCACAGAAGCTGCGGTGTGCAGAATTTTTAGCGGGGCCCCATCACGTGGGCATGACCGATTGATCGTGTCCCCGTGGTTACTGTCAAGTCAGCTGGTCCAGAGTGACCCAAAGCCCCCACCCTAAACAAAGACACTCCTATCAGGTGTGACCCAGATCACCTCCCAGAAGCCAAGGGCAAAGGCCAGGTCTCTATTGGGGCAAGGCCACAAATTCTTCCCTACTCAAATGCTAAGCCCAGGCCTCGCCCTAGGCCATTCGGGGCCTCTGGGGCCCAGGCCTCAGTGGCCGTTATAGCTCCAGGTGAGTCCGTGTACAGCCAAGGTGAGAGCCCCCCCCCCAGGGGGGGTCCTTGAGAGGCAACAGGTGGGGAGTGGATGGAGGGCTCAGAGGGAGGCGGGGGCTGGCGCCCTGGGGCCGGGTGCCACTGTGGACATCTGGTGGTTCCAGGGCTCTGGGACCAGACGGCCCTGGGATTGGGTCCTGCCTCTCCTGGGGGGCGGCTTTGTGCTCACTGGTGTGCGAGGGAACCTCTTGTCTCCCATCCCTCCGCAAGATGGAGAGAGAAGGCCTTCCTCAGAGCAGGCGTCACGATTACGTGAGGAACAGCCCCCCAGCAGGGCTTGCTGCAGTGCTGCCCCAGTTATCCCGAGTTATCTTGCTCTCTGTTCTTAGCGCCATCATTATATGAAATCGTTGCTTGAAAAGGGAAGGTGACAGTGGGTGCCAGGGGCAAAGGGACACATTCAGGCACTCTCTGTGGGTGACAGAGGAACAGGGAGATGGGAGGAGGGACTTGCCCAGGGCCCAGGACGGGTGCAGAGTCAGGGGAAGGGACAGGGTGGAAGGAAGGACCAGCATGTCCCGGAGGGCCTCTTCTGAGGGGTGGGCGGGGTCTTTCCTGCAACCCCGCTGGGGCAGGACCCACAGCAGGCACTGAGGTTGGATTAGGGTGTCCTGAGCCAGCCAGGCAGGGGTGCAGGAGCAGGGGCTGCAATGGAGTGGTGGACTCGTGGGCACTGGAGAAGGTCGTCCACGGTCAGGTCCCAACTCTTAGCCCTCCTCGGGTCCTTGGCCCTTGAGGTGGTGAGGTCTGGGGATGCCTGGTGGATGGGAGTCAGGAGGCATATGTCCTGGGGGCTCTAAGAAGTGGTGTCGGTGGGAGATCCCAGGGTCACGCAGTGGGAGCCTTCCTACCCGGCCCTGGGCTGTCCTGTCCACCAAGGTGTTTGTCTGCCTGGCCGGCCCTGCCCGCACCTGCCTTGTGCTCTTGCAGCTGTGAGGAACCAGCGCCGCACCCTTCACGTTACAGGAACCCCGTCGGGAGCTAGCCAGAGCGGAGAAATTAATTTCCTCAATGACCTGGCAGCTGCTGACAAGAACGCTGAAAGCTGTGCACAGCGAAAGCAATCATACTTAGCTGGGATTGCTTCTGAATGGAATCTGATGTCTCAGCTATTAAATCACATCCAGCCGTGCCTTCGAGGCCCTTAAAGAGATAAGTCCTCTGGCAGGCAAGGCAGGCAGGGCAGGACCCAGCGAAGGCATCAGAGGTGCCATACAGGGTGTTTGGCCTCATAAAGTCCAGCCTGGATGAGAATAGGCTTTGTTCTCTTTTAAGGTTTCTCTGCTTTGTTTTGTTTTAATGTGCTCTCTTCCTCTTTGGGAGAAAAATCTGACCAGCAAAATGTCTTGGTCCTGGGGAATAGGCTTCAAAGAGAACACTGGCATTTCCTTGTTGGTTCCCTGTTCCTACACTCTGGGGACTCAGGCTGGTCACCTGCGGGGCCCAAAGGCTCCTCCCGTCTCAGGCCACCCAGCCCAGGCCAGGTGGCTCTGACCCTGTCTGCTGTTTGCCCATCCCCGGGACCCTGGAGGGCAGTTCTTCCCCAAGCGGGAGAGGGTGGGGGGTAGGTCAGCCGGACCCAGTGAGCCCTTTATTTTTCCAGGACCTCCCCCCATTTCAGGGACCGTGGAAGGGTTGGCTCTTACTCTTGCTGGCTGCTTGACCCTGGTTGCTTAACTTCTCTGAGCTTCAGCTTTCTCATCTGGAGAACGGGAATAAAAACTATTACAGTAGTTGAGGAGGAGAGACCGAGTGAGGGGCTGGGTTCAGAGTCTGCTTTTATATGAGGTTGCAAGGAGGAGGGGATGGTAGTGCTAATGGTTTCGGGATGCCTTGGGCGGCAGGGACCTCTGGATGTCCCTGGGCCAGCCCCTCCTTCGGGAAGGGTCCATCCCTCGCGGTCGGGATCGCACTTGCCATTGCCTGGCTGAGTGCCGCACGGGCCTTGTTCCTTCTGTGCTCCCCAGCCCACGGCGTGGGTGCTGTGGTCTCGGGAACGAGGATGTGGCAGGCACTGGGGTAGGAAGCTGATGCCTGGGCCCATCCGGCCCTCCCTCAGCTCCTGGGAAGCGGAGCTCTGTGGCAGGAAGGCTCCCTCGCTCTGCTGCAGCCGGGGCAGTCGCCACAGTGCTGCCAGGACCCGCTGGGGGAGCAGCCCTCACTCGGAAGGCCGCAGACCAGGTGGTCCTGAGCCGGGGGGCTGCGGCAGGTGGGGGGGATGGAAGGGGCCCGTGACAGCAGTGTTGGGTAAGGAGCTGGGCCCACGCACCCTCGACAAGGCTGCAGGTCGTGACAAGCAGAGATTAGCACGCCTGCTGCCCCTCCGGCACGGGCCTCCCTCTGTCCACCCAGCCTGGCTGCCAGCCGGAAATCCCCATGCCGGGGCCAGAGAATGGCGTCTGTACCCATTGCACCCCCCGAGTGCCCCTCCTTGCTCTACTGTCCCAGTCCCTCCTGCAGGCATAGCACCAGCCTGGGGTCCTGTCTGCAGTGCCTCTCTGGTCCCCGAACCCCACGTCCATCTCTTAAGACTCCACTTAACTTCAGGAACCACCAGCCAGAGCCCTGCGCTCTGCAACCCCTCCCCATCACCCTGAGTGACTTCCCCCATTCGTCCCCAAGTGCTTTGTTTCCCCATTTCGGACACCACTCGTGAGCTCTGGGTGGTGCCTGCATCCACACCAGGTGTCCCAGTCGTGAGCTCATTTAACCCTGGGAAGCATTTGTCATCGGGGCTGCTGTTAACGGAGCTGGCACCTGAGACTCAGCATAGGTGGCTGACATCACATTAACAGCTGGTGAGGGTTGGAGTGGGATCTGAGCCCTGGAGGTGCCTCAGGCCTGCAGGCGTCTCTGGAGACCCGGGCACTGGGCACCCCACATCTGCACCCTGGTGCCGAGGGCAGGCCACACGGTGCTACCCGGCAGTGGGGGTGGAGTGCTGTGCGGGAAGCTGAACGCCGGCAGGACCTCCAGGACCAGCCTAGCTCCCGTGTCACATCCGATCCTTGTCCCTAGGTGACAGCGGCCAGCGGTGGCAGGAGGCCCCTGGAGCTGGGGTGGGTGCCCATCTCCCCGGGCTCCCCACCAAGTGTAGACTAGCTGTGAACGTTCTTTTCTCTTGTTCTCTCCCGCTGAGCTCCCAGCTCCCCCAGCCTGCCTCTGGCCTGAGGGCTTCAGAACATCGGGGCAGGGGTCCAGGTTGCCGGGAGCCGTATTCTCCTCACGGGCATTGTTGGAACCCAGACACTTGGGGTGCCGGGGCACGGGCTCCAGCCCCTCTCTGGGAAGGGCTGGAGCCCGTCAGTCCCCTAGGGGGCCCTGCAGGGGACTCAGTTGCCACCAGAGGAGGGCTGATTCAGCACACTGTCCTACCTTGAGAGAGATTGTGCCTGAGAGGCAACCCAGGAGCACAGGATTCAGGACTGGGCTGGTGTGGCCGGGGCGGGGGGGGTGCCCGGGGCAGGAGGGCAGGCCTTTTGCAACAACCCGCGTCCACCCATCCGCCTGCGCACCCACGGCCTCCCGTTCTGCCTGTGTTCACCAGGGCCTCCCTGTGCCAGGCCCGCGATGGGGACGGCGTTAGTGGCTGCCCGCACGGCAGGCCCCCACCAGCACGCCACGGGACAGTGAGAGCAGTCACGGGGCTGGCCGGGGCCACTGTGCACGGGCGGTGGGCTAGACAAGTGTCCTATTGACTGGAAAAAAAAAAAAAAACCACACAACCTAAAGGTTGAGAATTATGTTTTATTTGGCGGACAAAACTGAGGACTTAAGCCTGGGACACAGCCTCTCAGATAGCTCTGAGGGACTGCTCCCAAGAGGTCGTGGGGGGAGCCAGCACATATAGGAGTTCTTACAATGAAGACCAGGTAGCCAGAACATCAAAAGAATATTGTTAAAGAAACCAGACATCTCAAGTTAAGGAATTTAGCGCTTTTCTGTGTATGGGAAGATGCAAGAGTCTGGGCTCACCGAAGTCATTCCTTTAAGACGCACTTCAGCTGTCAGGGGTCCAGTATCCTGTGCTTTCCCATCCTGAGTCTCCTCAGGGTGCACCGTCAGGGGCGGCTGCAACATCCTTTGTTTACTGACGTGGCGGGCACCATTTCTGCATTGATACATGGTCCCATTTCACAGATGAGGAAACCAGGCCTCAGAGAAGCAACTGCCAGAAATCAGGGTGGCGCAGACCAGCACGGCCATGGGACGCGCCTGAGTGATCCAGGCAGTGCGGCTTCCCAGCTCCTCTGCCTTCAGGGTGCCACCTCTTCCTCAGCAACTCGGGCCAGCCCAGGAGGGCCACTCGCCAGGTCAGGGTCCCACAGCCCCTCACCCCCGGCGCAGGGGGCTCTGAGGCTTGGCTGGGGGCCTGCCCCGAGGGGAACCCCATGTCTGCTTGGTGTTCTGGCAGGCCCCCAAGCTTTGGGTTCACCGCCTTAGGGCTTCTCAGGATGTTTACGGGCCTGTGAGGAGCTTGGAGGGATTTGGGGGCCCTTCACAAGCCCCACTGAGAACACAGTGGTCGCCTTGCTCAGCCCACACATCTGGGAGCTTGCTGACCCCCTGGGCTCGACCAGCTTCCAGCAGAGCTCGAGTCGGCCTTCCAGAAGCCTTGCGAATGAGGGGTGCATCCCACTTGAAGGAAACAGGTCCATAGGTCCGAGTGCTGGCTTGAATTTGTTTCATTATAATGTTACTTAAATACGTACAGACTTACAACTAGATGTAAGCTCCCTGTGTTTGTAGCTCTTTCACAGCTGCAGCGCTAACAATTGTACAGGTGAAATACACCCAAAGACGTAAGACCAAGAACGTGGTCTCCGCTAACTGATGCGTTGTGGAAGCTGTGTTGCCTCCCTCTGCCTCTTGGATGGCTGGATATGCAGGTTTATGGGGAGCTCAGCCCGCCTGTGTGGGAGGCTCCTTCTCTTTTCCTTTTTGGAGCCGCCGTGAGACCCCTTTGGGCAGCTCGGTGTGGGTGGAGGTGGGGGGACAGCATCTGTGTTCCCTGGCACAAACCTGCCTCCTTGGTCTAGGGCTGCCTCTGAGCCTGTGGCCCTCAGAGAGCTGGCCAGAGTAACTGTGCCGTCTGGCATTGTGGATGGGTGGGGAGTGGGGAACACCCTTGGCAAGAACCCCAAGCTCCCTCCCCTGGTACTCCAGAGAACCTGTTTTTTTGTTTTGTTTTATTTTTTTTCAGTATGCGGCCCTCTCACTGCTGTGGCCTCCCCCGTTGCGGAGCGCAGGCTCCGGACGCGCAGGCTCAGCGGCCATGGCTCACGGGCCCAGCCGCTCCGCGGTATGTGGGATCTTCCCGGACCGGGACACAAACCCATGTCCCCTGCATCGGCAGGTGGACTCTCAACCACTGCGCCACCAGGGAAGGCCCAGAGAACCTGTTTTTAAAATAGAATCCCACAGGGGTGTGTCTGCCTGTGGAAGCTGAGTGGGCAGTCCGCCCATCGCTGTCCTGAGTGTTCCCCCCTCCCCACCCCTCTAGGTCCTTCCTGGGCCTGCTGTATCCTTTCTCCACTAGGTGATCAACTCAGGAGCTGCTACCGCAGCCAAGGGCACCACCTCCTGGACACACGTCCACGGCCACATCTCTGCTTGGAGTCAGGCTAGGTTATGCCGAGCTGTCGCTGTGGGTGGGCTTAGAAATGATCACACTGGCCAGCTGCGTTTTCTTCGTTGCTTCCAGGACATTCTACACTAAGCCTTTCGTGTGCATTAGATGGCTCCATCCTTCTCTGGGAGAAGGCAGGTATCTGTCCCCATTTTCCACAGGAAAATGCAAAGCTCAGAGCAGATGCCATACTGATTGAGAACCCAGCACTGGAGTGTGAGCTTCATGACCAAGGGGACCGTTTGACCTCATTCACCACTGCATCTGTCCTGCAGAGTCTGGGTTGACAGGCTGTGCAGTAAATATCTGTCGTGTGCAGGAATGAATGTGTTGGCTGCTGCCCACAGCTGTACTGTTCTTCCTGGTGACCTGACTGGCCGTGACCATGTCTGCCCTCCCTCTCTCACCATTTCCACCTCACTGGCCTACATTCAGGTTCTCAAAAATATCAATACGAGATTCCTACCCCCAGGCCTTTGCACATGCCATTCCTTCTGCCTGGAGTGCTTTTTTGCCTTTCTAACAAACTCCTGTCTGTCCTGCAGGTCTCAGGTTAAATATTACCTCCTTCCCATACCCTCCACCAAATGAAAAGAAAGTCCTCCTTCTAATCTCTAATTTTTTTTTTTTTATTATATATTTTATTTTTTTTAAATTTTGTTTTATATTGGAGTATAGTTGATTAACAATGTTGTATTAGTTTCAGGTGTACAGCAAAGTGATTCAGTTATACATATACTTGTATCCTTTTTCAAATGCATTTCCCATTTAGGTTATTACAGAATATTGAGCAGCGTTCCCTATTCTATACAGTAGGTCCTTGTTGGTTATCTATTTCAAATATAGTATTGTGTACATGTCAACCCCAAACTCCCAATCCATCCCTCCCCCAGCCCTTCCCCCACTCCCAGTAACCATAAGTTTCTTCTCTAAGTCTGTGGCTCTGTTTTGTAAATAAGTTCATTTGTATCATTTTTTTAGATTCTGCATATGAGCGATATCATATGTTTGTCTTTCTCTATCTGACTTACTTCACTTAGTACGATAATCTCCAGGTCCATCCATGTTGCTGGAAATGGCATTATTTTATTCTTTTTAACGGCTGAGTAATATTCCATTATATATACGTACCACATCGTTACCCATTCATTTGTCGATGGATATTTAGGTTGCTTCCATGTTCTGGCTATTGTAAACAGCGTTGCAATGAACATTGGGGTGCATGTATCCTTTCGAACCATATTTTTCTCCAACTATATGCCCAAGTATGATTACTGGATCATACGGTAGTTCTATTTTTAGTTTCTTAAGGAAACTTCATACTGTTCTTCATAGTGGCTGTACCAATTTACATTCCCAACAACAGTGTAGGAGGATTCCCTTTTCTCCACACCCTCTCCAGCATTTATTGTTTGTAGACTTTGATGATGGCTGTTTTGACTGGTGTGAGATGATACTGGAGTGTTTTTTGTTTGTTTTGGTTTTTTTAATTCTTATTTATTTTTTAAAACATCTTTATTGGAGTATAATTGCTTTACAATCATGTAATAGTTTCTGCTTTACAACAAAGTGAATCAGTTATACATATACATATGTTCCCATATCTCTTCCCTCTTGCATCACCCTCCATCCCACCCTCCCTATCCCACCCCTCTAGGTGGTCACATAACACCTAGCTGATCTCCCTGTGCCATGCGGCTGCTTCCCACTAGCTATCCACGCTACGTTTGGTAGTGTATAGATGTCCATGCCACTCTCTCACTTCATCACAGCTTACCCTTCCCCCTCCCCATATCCTCAAGTCCATGCTCTAGTAGGTCTGTGTTTTATTCCCATCCTACCCCTAGTCTATTCATGACATTTTTTTCTTAGATTCCATATATATGTGTTAGCATATGGTATTTGTTTTTCTCCTTCTGACTTACTTCACTCTGTATGACAGACTCCAGGTCTATCCACCTCATTACAAATAACTCAGTTTCATTTCTTTTTATGGCTGAGTAATATTCCATTGTATATATGTGCCACATCTTCTTTATCCATTCATCTGTTGGACACTTAGGTTGCTTCCGTGTCCTGGCTATTGTAAATAGAGCTGCAGTGAACATTTTAGTACATGACCCTTTTTGAATTATGTTTTTCTCAGGGTATATGCCCAGTAGGGGGAATGCTAGATCGTATGGTAGTTCTATTTGTAGTTTTTTAAGGAACCTCCATACTGTTCTCCATAGTGGCTGTATCAATTTACATTCCCACCAGCAGTGCAGGAGTGTTCCCTTTTCTCCACACCCCTCTCCAGCATTTATTGTTTCTAGATTTTTTGATGATGGCCAATCTGACCGGTGTGAGATGATATCTCATTGTAGTTTTGATTTGCATTTCTCTAATGATTAATGATGTTGAGCATTCTTTCATATGTTTGTTGGCAGTCTGTATATCTTCTTTGGAGAAATGTCTATTTAGTTCTTCTGCCCATTTTTGGATTGGGTTGTTTTTCTGTTATTGAGCTGCCTGAGTTGCTTATAAATTTTGGAGATTAATCCTTTGTCAGTTGCTTCATTTGCAACTATTTTCTCCCATTCTGAGGGCTGTCTTTTGGTCTTATTTATGGTATCCTTTGCTGTGCAAAAGCTTTGAAGTTTCATTAGGTCCCATTTGTTTATTTTTGTTTTTATTTCCATTTCTCTAGGAGGTGGGTCACAAAGGATCTTGCTGTGATTTATGGCATAGAGTGTTCTGCCTATGTTTTCCTCTAAGAGTTTGATAGTGTCTGGCCTTACATTTAGGTCTTTAACCCATTTTGAGTTTATTTTTGTGTATGGTGTTAGGGAGTGTTCTAATTTCATACTTCTACAGGTAGCTGTCCAGTTTTCCCAGCACCACTTATTGAAGAGGCTGTCTTTTCTCCACTGTATATCCTTCCCTCCTTTATCAAAGATAAGGTGACCATATGTGTGTGGGTTTATCTCTGGGCTTTCTATCCTGTTCCATTGATCTATATTTCTGTTTTTGTGTCAGTACCATACTGTCTTGATTACTGTAGTTTGTAGTAAAGTCTGAAGTCAGGGAGCCTGATTCCTCCAGCTCTATTTTTCATTCTCAAGATTGCTTTGGCTATTCGGGGTCTTTTGTGTCTCCATACAAATTGTGAAATTTTTTGTTCTAGTTCTGTAAAATATACCAGTGGTAGTTTGATAGGGATTGCATTGTATCTGTAGATTGCTTTGGGTAGTAGAGTCATTTTCATAATGTTGATTCTTCCAATCCAAGAACATGGTATATCTCTCCACCTATTTGTATCATCTTTAATTTCTTTCATCAATGTCTTATAATTTTCTGCATACAGGTCTTTTGTCTCCTTAGGTAGGTTTATTCCTAGATATTTTATTCTTTTTGTTGCATTGGTAAATGGGAGTGTTTTCTTAATTTCGCTCTCAGATTTTTCATCATTAGTGTATAAGAATGCTAGAGATTTCTGTGCATTAATTTTGTATCCTGCTACTTTGCCAAATTCATTGATTAACTCTAGTAGTTTTCTGGTAGCATCTTTAGGATTCTCTATGTATAGTATCATGTCATCCGCAAACAGTGACAGCTTTACTTCTTCTTTTCCGATTTGGATTCCTTTTATTTCTTTTTCTTCTCTGATTGCTGTGGCTAGAACTTCCAAAACTATGTTGAATAATAGTGGTGAGAGTGGGCAACCTTGTCTTCTTCCTGATCTTAGTGGAAATGGTTTCAGTTTTTCACCATTGAGGATGATGTTGGCTGTGGGTTTGTCATATATGGCCTTAATTATGTTGAGGAAAGTTCCTCTATGCCTACTTTCTGCAGGGTTTTTATCATAAATGGGTGTTGAATTTTGTCAAAAGCTTTCTCTGCATCTATTGAGATGATCATGTGGTTTTTCTCCTTCGGTTTGTTATGGTATATCACGTTGATTGATTTGCGTATATTGAAGAATCCTTGCTTTCCTGGAATAAACCCCACTTGATCATGGTGTATGATCCTTTTAATGTGCTGTTGGATTCTGTTTGCTAGTATTTTGTTGAGGATTTTTGCATCTGTGTTCATCAGTGATGTTGGCCTGTAGTTTTCTTTCTTTGTGACGTCTTTGTCTGGTTTTGGTATCAGGGTTATGGTGGCCTCATACAATGAGTTTGGGAGTGTCCTACCCTCTGCTATCTTTGGGAAGAGTTTGAGAAGCATAGGTGTTAGCTCTTCTCTAAATGTTTGATAGAATTCGCCTGTGAAGCCATCTGGTGCTGGGCTTTTGTTTGTTGGAAGATTTTTAATAACAGTTTCAATTTCAGTGCTTGTGATTGGTCTGTTCATATTTTCTATTTCATCCTGGTTCATTCTTGGCAGGTTGTGCATTTCGAAGAATTTGTCCATTTCTTCCAGGTTGTCCATTTTATTGGCATAGAGTTGCTTGTAGTAATCTCTCATGATCCTTTGTATTTCTGCAGTGTCAATTGTTACTTCTTTTTCATTTTTACTTCTATTGATTTGAGTCTTCTCCCATTTTTTCTTGATGAGTCTGGCTAATGGTTTATCAATTTTGTTTATCTTCTTAAAGAACCAGCTTTTAGTTTTATTGATCTTTGCTATCATTTCCTTCATTTCTTTTTCATTTATTTCTGATCTGATCTTTATGATTTCTTTCCTTCTGCTAAATTTGGGTTTTTTTTTTTTTGTTCTTCTTTCTCTAATTGCTTTAGGTGTAAGTTTAGGTTGTTTATTTCAGGTGTTTCCTGTTTCTTAAGGTAGGATGTTATTGCTCTAAACTTCCCTCTTAGAAGTGCTTTTGCTGCATCCCATAGGTTTTGGTTCATCGTGTCTCCATTGTCATTTATTTCTAAGTATTTTTTGATTTCCTCTTTGATTTCTTCAGTGATCACTTCGTTATTAAGTAGTGTATTGTTTAGCCTCCATGTGTTTGTATTTTTTACAGATCTTTTCCTGTAATTGATATCTAGTCTCATAGCATTGTGGTCGGAAAAGATATTTGATACAATTTCAATTTTCTTAAATTTACCAAGGCTAGATTTGTGACTGAAGATATGATCCTGGAGAATGTTCCATGAGCACTTGAGAAGAATGTGTATTCTGTTGTTTTGGGATGGAATGTCCTATAAATATCAATTAAGTCCATCTTCTTAAATGTATCACTTAAAGCTTGTCTATCCTTACTTATTTTCATTTTGGATCATTTGTCCATTGGAGAAAGTGGGGTGTTAAAGTCCCCTACTATGATTGTGTTACTGTCGATTTCTCCTTTTATGGCTGTTTGTATTTGCCTTATGTATTGAGGTGCTTCTGTGTTGAGTGCATACATATTTACAATTGTTATATCTTCTTCATGGATCGATCCCTTGATCGTTATGTAGTGTCCTTGTTTGTCTCTTGTAATAGTCTTTATTTTAAAGTCTATTTTGTCTGATATGAGAATTGCTACTTCAGCTTTCTTCTGATTTCCATTTGCATGGAATAGCTTTTTCCATCCCCTCCCTTTCAGTCTGTATGTGTCCCTAGGTCTGAAGTGGGTCTCTTGCAGACAGCATATATACGGGTCTTGTTTTGTATCCCTTCAGCCAGTCTGTGTCTTTTGGTGGAAGCATTTAATCCATTTACATTTAAGGTAATTATCAATATGTATGTTCCTATTACCATTTACTTAATTGTTTTGAGTTTGTTCTTGTAGGTCATTTCCTTCTCTTGTGTTTCTTTCTTAGAGAAGTTCCTTTAGCATTTGTTGTAAAGCTGGTTTGGTGGTGCTGAACTCTCTCAGCTTTTGCTTGTCCTGAAAGGTTTTAATTTCTCCATCAAATCTGAATGAGATCCTTGCTGGGTAGAGTAATCTTGGTTGTAGGGTTTTTTCCTTCATCACTTTAAATAAGTCCTGCCACTCCCTTCTGGCTTGCAGAGTTTCTGCTGAAAGATCAGCTGTTATACTTATGGGGATTCCTTGTGTGTTATTTGTTTTTCCCTGGCTGCTTTTAATATGTTTTCTTTGTATTTAATTTTTTTTTTTTTTTTTTTTTTTGTGGTATGCGGGCCTCTCACTGCTGTGGCCTCTCCCGCTGCGGAGCACAGGCTCCGGACGTGCAGGCCCAGCGGCCATGGCTCACGGGCCCAGTCGCTCCGCGGCACGTGGGATCTTCCCGGACCAGGGCACGAACCCGCGCCTCCCACAACGGCAGGCGGACTCTCAACCACTGCGCCACCAGGGAAGCCCTGTATTTTATTTTTGATAGTGTGATTCATATGTGTTTTGGTGTGTTTCTCCTTGGATTTATCCTGTATGGGATTCTCTGTGCTTCCTGGACTTGATTAACTATTTCCTTCCCCATATTAGGGAAGTTTTCAACTATAATCGGTTCACAAATTTTCTCAGGCCCTTTGTTTTCTTCTTCTGGGACCCCTATAATTCGAATATTGGTGTGTTTAATGTTGTCCCAGAGGTCTCTGAGACTGTCCTCAGTTGTTTTCATTCTTTTTTCTTTATTCTGCTCTGTAGTAGTTATTTCCACTATTTATCTTTCAGGACACTTATCTGTTTTTCTGCCTCAGTTATTCTGCTATTGATCCCTTCTAGAGTATTTTTTATTTCATTTATTGCATTGTTCATCGTTGCTTGCTTCCTCTTTATTTCTTCTAGGTCCTTGTTAAATGTTGCTTGTATTTTCTCCCTTCTGTTTCCTAGATTTTGGATCATCTTTACTATCATTATTCTGAATTCTTTTTCAGGTAGACTGCCTATTTCCTCTTCATTTGTTAGTTCTGCTGGGTTTTTACCTTGCTCCTTCATCCGCTGTATGTTTTTCTGTCATTTCATTTTGCTTATCTTACTGTGTTTGGGGTCTCCTTTTTGCAGGCTGCAAGTTTGTAGTTCCCATTGTTTTTGGTGTCTGTCCCCAGTGGCTAAGGTTGGTTCAGTTTGTTGAGTAGGTTTCCTGGTTGAGAGGACTAGTGCCTGTGTTCTAGTGGATGAGGCTGGATCTTGTCTTTCTGGTGGGCAGGTCCACGTCTGGTGGTGTGTTTTGGGGTGTCTGTAGCCTTATGATTTTAGGCAGCCTCTCTGCTAATGGATGGGGCTGTGGTCCTGTCTTGGTAGTTGTGGGGCCTAGGGTGTCCAGCACTGTAGCTTGCTGGTTGTTGAGTGAAGCTGGGTGTTGGTGTTGAGGTGGAGATCTCTGGGAGATTTTCACCGCTTGATATTACATGGGGCTGGGAGGTCTCTTGTGCATCAGCGTCCTGAAGTTGATTCTCCCACCTCAGAGACACAGCCCTGACACCTGGTTGGAGCACCAAGAGCCTTTAATCCACATGGCTCAGAAGAAAAGGGAGAAAATATAGAAAGGAAAGAAAGAAAGGAAGGAGGGAAGAAATGAAGGAAGAAAGTAAAGGAAGGAAGGGAAAAAGGAAGAAAGAAAAAGAATGAAGATAAAATAAAGTAGGATAAAATAGTTATTAAAATAAGAAATTAAGAAAAATTTTTAAAAATTGAAATAAAAAAGTGGGACGGTCAGAGTCCTAGGACAAATGGTAGAAGCAAAGCTATACAGACAAAATCTCACACAGAAGCACACACATACAGACTCACAGAAAGACAAAAAGGGGAAAAAATAATATATCTTACTCCCAAAGTCCACCTCCTCAACTTGGGATGATTTGCTTTCTATTCAGGTATTCCACAGATGCCGGGCACTTCAGGTTGATTGTGGAGCTTTAATCCGCTGCTTCTGAGGCTGCTGGGAGAGACCTCCCCCTCTTCTCTTTGTTCGCACAGCTCCTGGGGTTCAGCTTTGGATTTGGCTCTGCGTGTAGGTCGTCTGAGGGCGTCTGCCCTTCACTCAGACAGGACAGGGTTAAAGGAGCAGCTGATTCGGGGGCTCTAGCTCACTCAGACCGGGGGTAGGGAGGGGTACGGATGCAGGGTGAGCCTGCGGCGGCAGAGGCCGGCGTGATGTTGCACCGGCCTGAAGCGCGCTGTGCGTTCTCTCAGGGAAGTTGTCCCTGGATCCTGGGACCTTGGCAGTGGCGGGCTGCACAAGTTCCCAGAAGGGGAGGTTTGGAGAGTGACCTGTGCTCGCACACAGGCTTCTTGGTGGTGGCAGCAGCAGCCTTAGCGTCTCATGCCCGTCTCTGGTGTCCGCGATGATAGCTGCGGCTCACGCCCATTTCTGGAGCTCCTTTACGTGGCACACTTAATCCCCTCTCCTCTCACACCAGGAAACAAAGAGGCAAGAAAAAGTCTCGTCTCTTCGGCAGCTCCGCATCCGTCTCTGGAGCTCCTTTAAGCGGCACGCTTAATCCCCTCTCCTCGCACCCCAGGAAGCAAAGAGGGAAGAAAAAGTGTCTTGTCTCTTCGGCAGCTCCAGACTTCTCCTGGACTCCCTCCCGGCTAGCTGTGGTGCACTAACCCCTTCAGGCTGTGTTCACGCCGCCAACCCCAGTCCTCTCCCGGCTTCCGACCGAAGCCCAAGCCTCAGCTGTCAGCCCCTGCCCATCCCGGCGGGTGAGCAGAGAAGCCTCTTGGGCTGGTGAGTGCTGGTCGGCACCGATCCTCTGTGGGAATCTCTCCGCTTTGCCCTCTGCACACTGTTACTGTGCTCTCCTCTGTGGCTCTGAAGCTTCACTCTCTGCCCCCTCGTCTCCGCCCGTGAAGGGGCTTCTAGAGTGTGGAAACCTTTCCTCCTTCATAGCTCCCTCCCACTGGTGCAGGTCCCGTCCCTATTCTTTTGTCTCTGTTTATTCTTTTTTCTTTTGCCCTACCCAGGTACAGGGGGAGTTTCTTGCCTTTTGGAAGGTCTGAGGTATTCTGCCAGTGTTCAGTCGGTGTTCTATGAGCAGTTCCACGTGTAGATGTATTTCTGATGTATCTGGGGGGAGGAAGGTGATCTCCCCATCTTACTCTTCCGCCATCTTCTCCCCTGGAGCCTGATTTTCTATCCTGCAAGTATACCAGTTTCATTGATGAGTTCTAGTAGTATTCTGGTAGCATTTTTAGGATTTTCTCTGTATAGTATCATGTCATCTGCAAACAGTGACAGTTCTTTTCCAACTTGGATTCCTTTTATTTCTTTTTCTTCTCTGTTTGCCGTGTCTAGGACTTCCAAAACGTTGTTGAATAATAGTGGCGAGGGTGGACATCCTTGTCTTGTTCCTGATCTTAGAGGAAATGCTTTCAGTTTTTTACCATTGAGAATTATGTTATCTGTTGGTTTGTTGTATATGGCCTTTATTATGTTGAGGTATGTTCCCTCTCTGTCCACTTTCTGGAGTTTTTTTTTTAATCATAAATGTGTGTTGAACTTTGTCAAAAGCTTTTTCTGAATCTATTGGGATGGTCATATGGTTTTTATTCTTCAGTTTTTTAATGTGGTGTATCACACTGGTTGATTAGCGGATATTGAAGAATCTGGGCATCTCTGGGATAAATTCCACTTGATCATGGTGTATGATCCTTTTAATGTATTGTTGGATTTGGGTTGCTTGTATTTTGTTGAGTCTTTCTGCATCTATGTTCATCAGTGATATTGGCCTGTAAGTTTTTTTGTGGTATCTTTGGTTTTGGTATCAGGGTGATGGTGGCCTCATAGAATGAGTTTGGGAGTGTTCCTTTTTCTGCAGTTTTTTGGATTAATTTCAGAAGGATAGGTGTTAATCTTCTCTAAATGTTTGATAGAATTTGCTTATGAAGCCATCTGGTCCTGGACTTTCGTTTGTTAGGAGTTTTTACATCACAGTTTCAATTTCAGTACTTGTGATTGGTCTGTTCATATTTCCTATTTCTTCCTGGTTCAGTCTGGTAGATTGTACGTTTCTAAGAATTTGTTCATTTCTTCTGGGTCGCCCATTTTATTGGCATATAGTTGCTTGTAGTAGTCTCTTATGATCCTTTATATTTCTGTGGTGTTGGTTGTAACTTCTCCTTTTGCATTTCTAATTTTATTGATTTGAGCCCCATTCCTTTTTTTCTTGATGAGTCTGGCTAAAGGTTTATCAATTTTGTTTATCTTTTCAAAGAACCAGCTTTTAGTTTCATTGATCTTTTCTATTGTTTTCTTCATCTCTATTTCATTTATTTCTGCTCTGATCTTTATGATTTCTTTCCTTATACTAACTAGGTTTTGTTTTTCTTTCTCTAGTTGCTTTAGGTGTAAGGTTTGGTTGTTTGTTTGATATTTTTCTTGTTTCCTGAGGTAAGATTTGTATTGCTATAAACTTCCCTCTTAGAACTGCTTTTACTGCATCCCATTGGTTTTGGATTGTCATATTTTCGTTGTCATTTGTCTCTAGGTATGTTTTGATTTCCTCTTAGATTTCTTCTGTGATCCATTGGTTGTTTAGTGGCATATTGCTTAAGCCTCCACATGTTTGTGTTTTTTAGTTTTTTTTCCTGTAATTGATTGCTAATCTCATAACATTGTGGTTGGAAAAGAAGCTTGATATTATTTCAATTATCCTAAATTTACCGAGGCTCACTTTGTGGCCTAGCATATGATCTATCCTGGAGAATTTTCCATGTGCACTTGAGAAGACTGTGTATTCTGTTGCTTTTGAACAGAATACTGTATAAATTAAGTCCATCTGATCTAATGTGTCATTTAAGGTCTGTGTTTCCTTTATTGATTTTCTGTCTGGATGATCTCTCCAATGATGAAAGTGGGGTGTTAAAGTCCCACACTATTACTGTTACTGTTGATTTCTTCTTTTATGGCTGTTATTATTTGCCTTTTCTCTTCCCCTCACTTTGTTTGTATGTGTCCCTAGATCTGAAGTGGGTCTCTAGTAACATATATATGGGTCTTGTTTTTGTATCCAACCAGTCTTTGTCTTTTGGTTGGAGCATTTAATCCATTTACATTTAAGGTAATTATCAATATGTGTGTCCTTATTGCCATTTTGTTGATTGTTTTGGATTTGTTTTCCTAGTTCTTTTATCTTCCTCTATTGTTCTCTTGTGATTTGATGACTAACGTTAGTGTTGTGTTGGATTCCTTTTTCTTGTTTGTGTATTGTAGATTTTTGGTTTGCAGTTGTTGTGAGATTTTGAAATAGCAGTCTGTATATAAACAAGATTGTTTTTTAAGTTCCTGTTCTTTTAATTTCAAATGCATTTCCAATATTCTGCATTTGTGCTCTCCCCTTCTCACAGTTGCTGGCTTTGATATCATATTTGTGTGTAGATGACTTCCTGCCTTTCCTGTATCTTTGCCTTTATCTGTGAACTTTTCCATTTGTAATTTTCTTATTTCTAGTTGTGGCCTTTTCTTTCCCACCTAGAGAAGTTCCTTTAGCATTTGTTGCAAAGCTGGTCTGGTGGTGCTGAATTCTTTTAGCTTCTGCTTGTCTGTAAAGCTTTTGATTTCTCTGAGAGCCTTGCTGGGTAGAGTATTCTCGGTTATAGGTTCTTCTGTTTCATCACTTTAAATATATGGTGCTACTTCCTTCTGGCCTGCAGAGTTTCTGCTGAACAATCAGCTGGTAACCTTATGGAATGTACCTTGTATGCTATCTGTCATTTTTCCCTTGTTGTTTTTAATATTTTTTCTGTGTCTTTAATTTTTGTCAATTTGATTATTATGTCTCTCGGTGTGTTCCTCCTTGCATTTATCCTGCCTATGACTCTCTGTGCTTCCTGGACTTGGGTGACTGTTTCCATTCCCATGTTAGGGAAGTTTTCAGCTATTATCTCTTCAAATATTTTCTCAGGTCCTTTCTCTCCCTCTTCTCCCTCTGCGACTGCTATAACGGAAATGTTGGTGCGTTTCATGTTGTCCCAGAGGTCTCTTAGACTGTCCTCATTTCTTTTATTTTTTCTTTATTCTGTTCCGTGGCAGTGATTTCCACCATTCTGTCTTCCAGCTCACTTATCTGTTCCTCTGTCTCAGTTATTCTGCTATTGATTCATTCTGGTGTATTTTTCATTTCAGTTATCATATTCATCTCTGTTTTTTAGTTCTAGGTTTTTGTTAAACATTTCTTGTATCTTCTCGATCTGTACCTCCTTTTTCTGAGATCTTGGATCATCTTTACTATCATTTCTCTGAATTCTTTCTTGGGTAGACTGCCTGTTTCCACTTCACTTACTTTTTCTTCTGGGGTTTAATCTTATTCCTTCATCTGGGATATATTCCTCTGCCATCTCATTTTGTCTAGCTTTCTGTGACTGCAGTTTCTGTTTCACAGGTTGTAGTTCTTCTTGCTTCTGCTCTCTGCCCCCCAGTAGATGAGGCTGTCTAAAAGGCCTGTGAAGGCTTCCTGGTGAGAGGGATTGGATCCTGCCCACTGGTGGGTGGAGCTGGGTCTTGTCCCTCTGGTGGGCAGGGCCACATCAGGGGGTGTGTTTAGTGGACAGCTGTGTGCTCAGGAAGACTAAGCAGCCCACCTGCTTATGGGTGAGGCTGTGTTCTCATCTTGTTGGCCGTCTGGCATGAGGCGTCCCAGCACTAGAGCCCACAGGCTGTTGGGTGGGGCCAGGTCCTAGTGAGGAAATGGTGGCCTCTGGGAGGGCTCATGGCAATGAGCACTCCTCAGAACTATCGCTGCCAGTGTCTTTGTCCCCACAGTGAGCCACAGCCCCCCACCTCCACAGAAGACCCTCCAGTATCAGCAGGTAGGTTTGGCCCAGGCTCTTATGAGGTTACTGCTTTTCTTCTGTATTCTGCTTTGCATGAGACATTGTCTGCACCCTCCAAGAGTGTAGTTTCTGTTTCCCCCAGTCCTGTGGAATTCCTGTGAACAAACCCCACTAACCTTCAACGCCAGATTCTCTGGGGGCTTTTCCTGTTGCCAGACCCCCAGGCTGGGGAGCCTGACGTGGGACTCAGAACTTTCACTCCTGTGGGATAACTTCTGTGGTATAATTATCTTCCAGTTTGTGGGTTGCCCGCTGGCAAGCGTGGTATTTGATTTTATCACAGTTGCGCCTCTCTTACCATCTCTTTGTGGCTTCTTCTTTGTCTTTGGATGTAGGATATGTTTTTTGGTAGGTTCCAGCATTTTTTGTCAATGGTTGCTAAGCAGTTGTGATTTTGGTGATTTTGTAAGTAGTGAGCTCACATCCTTCTCTGCCATCTTGTCTCCGTCTCCTCTAATCACTGTTTTATACGCTACTTTCTTCCATGTTTTATTGGCTCCTTTTTTTCCTTTGTGCTTATTTAGTTCAGTTTCACTTGTTCATAGGTTGCCAGTACAGAGGCCTCTCACCCAGGACTTCAGGCAAGCATTCCTAGTGTGAAATGGCTCCCTAATGTCTAACTTTTTTTTCACATATAGCTCTTTTGTTAGTGTGTGATGGCTGTATACATTTATTTGTACAAGCCTGCAGTTTCTCCCAATGAAGGATGATCCATGGAGACAGCAGTAGCGGTGTCTGCCCTTCCTGTTTCCCCAGGCCTGGCACAGTGCCTGCCGGTTTGAGGGTGCTCAGGTGGACATGGCTGGAGGGGCTGAATGGACCTATGAGTAGTTCCCATCTAGGTGAGGAAAGCATGCATCAGGAAGGTTACAGAACCATTCGGGACTGTACTGCTGGTAAACGAGAGAGCTCCATTCTCACACCCAGGACTTCCACTCAGGGTCTGAGCTCCAGCCCTTCTGTGTGGCTTCTTGATCATCATCTGGTTCCAGGTTAGGACAGAACATTGTTGGTATGATTCACATTCTCTCTCATTCCTCCACAGACGCTGTGTGTTTCTCCCCACCCCACGGCTGCAGCCCTCACTGTTGCACGGTGGCCCGTCTGCCACAGCGGGAACCTCAGCCCGGCCCCAGGCCCAGTACCCCGAGCAGCTGGAAGTCGGCCCCACCAGCTCTGGGCGGCTTCGGGGGCTGCTCTGAGCTTCAGAGAAGAAAATCCATCTCCAGCACCCTGTGTGTCTGGCCGAGGCCTTTCCTGTTTTGCAGTGGTTTGCAGAGGAGAGGACCTTTCAAGGGGAGTGTGGAAGGACGCCAGGACTCCCTCAGCCTTGGGGAGAAGGACACATTTGCAGAGCTTTGAGGTCGCCTATTTCAGCAAGTTCTGGATTGGGACGGGGGTGCTGGGTGTGTGTGTGGGGGGTGTCCCTGAAGGGGTGGGGGTGGCAGCACTGACAGCATCGTCTTTGGCTCAGGGCTTCCCTATTGGTATTGTAACGTCTCCCCACAGATGATGTCCCAGGCCTCTGGGAAACAGGTGCACTGGGGCTGAGAGCAGAATGTGCCATGGAGAAAGTCAACACATAAAGGGAGGGAACCCTTCAGTGATGCCCACCAGTTTCCATAAGCAAATCACACTCAGACTCCCAGGGTTAACAGGCCCCTCCCCAGAGTCGGGCCTTGCTCCCAGTGACTTCACCACTTCCTGGTCAGGCCAGCTATGCCCTAGGATACTGTGCGTAGGTGCAGATGCATGTGGCGATCAGGGCATGCGCCATCACCTCCCCTCAGAGCCCAGCCCAAGGGGCAGCAATGACCCCATCTCCTGACAGGAGCACAGTCACCCAAGAATATGGCACTACCCTCCAAGACCAGCAGCAGATATGAGCTGGGGACCACCGAGGGACTCCAGGGTGCCCACTATAGATCCCACCGGGGCTGGACACATCTCAACTTGGAGGATGACAAGGCCCATGACGCTGGCCCCCATCCAGTGCCCGCTGTCCTCTGAAATCTTGCCCTTCCAGCTGGTAATGGGATCTGGCCCCTTTACCCCCTGAGCTCAAAGACAATGGTCCCAAGAAAACTGCCAACCATTTGTTCATTTTTTCCACCTCCCAAGTCATTGGGTACCTCATAGGTACTACCTCAGCATCTGGGGTTCTGGAGAGGTTGGCTCCTGCCAGCGGCCCTCCTCACACCTAGTGTTAGAGTCTCTGAGCTGGTCCTTCGCTTGCCCCAGTGCAAGACCATCAGCTGCCACTTGGGAAAAAGCCAAAAGCGGAAGGCACATCTCCAGGTTCTTTGGACCATACAGACCCCACCTGTGTGAGAGGCTGACCTCTTGCTGCTCTTGGTGCTTCATCTCAGCCACCTAGAAGCCAGGTGAGCCATCTCCCAGGAGATGGCTCTGCCTGAGATTTGGGGAGGCCCTGGGGCTGGTGGGGAAGCAGCAGCCCCAGGGCCAGAGCCCACACTGCCTGGAGGGGCCCCTGTGGCCTGTTTCATTGCTGAGCCGAGTTAAGCACAGATCTCACAGCACAGTGGACCTCTCAGTGGTGCTTTTCCCAAAAGTTGTGTTGCTTTTATCCGTTTCTAACTTAATAAAAGAGTTGAGAAAAATCTTGCTTTCTTTGGGTGCTGGGGCCAGTCTTGTGGGACATTAAGGCATAAGCAAACTGATTTCCACCCCACCAGCCAGGGCTCACAGTCTGCCCCTCTGGGGGCCTTGAGGGAGATTCACCTTCCTCAAGCACCCACAAGCACGCAGAGGAGACGGCTTCCTGTCCTCAGATTGATTGTTTCAGCAGCAGAAGCCTTTAACTGATTCTCATGCATAGAATCCTGAGTACTTTTTTCCTGAAAAATCCGTGCGTGGGTGAACTCTAACTTGAAGATGTAATTCCATTCATTTCCATGTGTTCTTTTGTGTGCTGTGAACGCCCAGTTGACAATTGTGTGAAAATAACACAAGCAGTGTTAAGGCAGGCATCGATACTCCAGTGGCTAGCATCAGTTATCACGACACAAATGCTAATGCTCATGTTCACCTGCTCTCCTTTCACACATTTTCACAGCTGTTATGAACCATAAACTCAAGAATGTGGAGACAGGGCTGTGACAGCCACAGATTATAAAGAGGAGGCCGTTCCCAACATCCCACTGCAGGCCCTGAACACCACAACATCAAACACACCACCTATCAAGGGGACAACAGCCAACACACCTTGGAGAAAGACGAGGCTGGCATCCATTCCCAAAACAGCCCTTGCACCAAAAATATTGGATTCACACAGCCTACACTGGGATGCTCCACATAAAAACACCCCTTCAAGACCACAGTAGGTAATTGTTTCTTCTAAATTTGTAGAGACAAACATAAAATGAAAAAGCAGAGAATATAATCCCAATTAAAAGAAAAAGAGAAATCCTGTGAAAGAACAAATAATGAAGCAGACCTCACCAGTCTACTAGACCCAGAGTTCAAAGAGGAGATAATAAAAGTAATTAAGAAAGGTTATTGATAGAAATGCAGATCACTGTAATAAAAATTAGACACTATAAAGAGGAACCAATCAAAATTAAACAATTGCTGAGATAAAAACCAATCTAGAAGTGGTGAATAGCAGACTAAAAATGCAAAACTGAATAAGTGATCTGGAAGATAGAATAATGGAAATCACCCAATCAAAACAACAAAGAGACAAATGAAAAAAAAGAAGAAAACATGTATGGGACAATATAAAACCTGCCAACTTACACATAATAGGGGTTTTAGAAGAAGAATAAAAGAAGGGGATCAAAAATGTATTTGAAGAGGGCTTCCCTGGTGGCGCAGTGGTTGAGAGTCCGCCTGCAGATGCAGGGGACGCGGGTTCGTGCCCTGGTCTGGGAAGATCCCACATGCCGCGGAGCAACTAAGCCCGTGAGCCATGGCCGCTGGGCCTGCACGTCCGGAGCCTGTGCTCCGCAGCGGGAGAGGCCACAACAATGAGAGGCCTGCATACCGAAAAAAAAAAAAAAATGTATTTGAAGAAATTATGGCTGAAAACTTCCCAACCTGAAGAAATGAAACATATCCAGGTACAGGAAGCACAGAAAGTCCCAAACAGACCCACACCAGGATATATCATAGCTAAAATGGCAAAAGTTAAATAGGACTCTAAAGGCAGCAAGAGAGAAACAAGAGTCAGTTACAAGGGAACCCACATAAGACTATCAGCGATTTCTCTGCAGAAAATTTGCAGGCTGGAAGCAGGTGGCAGGATATATTCAAAATCTGGAAAGAAAAAAAGCCTGCAACCTAGGATACTCTACCCAGAAAGATTATCATTTAGCTAGAAGGAGAGAGAAAGAATTAATCAGACAAGCAAACACTAAAAGAATACAGCAATACTAAACCTAACCAAAAAGAAATATTGAAAGGTCTTCTCTAAATAGAAAAGAAGCAAGAATCTATAGGAAAGGGAAAATCACAATGGGAAAGGCAAATACATAAGAGGATTAAAATCATTTATATAAACCAGTACATACATTAAAATACAATCAAAAAATTTTTGTAGAAGTGATTATAACTTTTAGAATGTGTTTGAACTTATATGACTAAGTCTAAAGCAAGTAGATATAGCTATGAGTTAACATACTTGAAAACCACGGCAACTGCAAAGGAAAAGCATACAATAGACTCACAAAAGCCAAAAAAAAGGAACTCAAGCATAACAAAAAAGAAAACCATCAAACCACAAAAGGAAAAATAAGAAATGAACAAAGAACTACAAACTCAGCTAGAAAACAAGGTTTAAAATGGCAATAAGTGCATACATATCAGTAATTACTATCCTATCAGTAATTACTGATAGTAATTGACCTATCAGTAGACTAAATGTTCCTATCAGAAGACATCAAGTGGCAGATTGGATAAGAAAACAAGAGATTCACTTTAGAGTGAAAGACACAGATGGAAAGTGAGGGGATGGAAAAAGCTTTCACGCAAATGGAAATGACAAGAAAGTGGGGGTTGCAATACTCATATCAGACAACATAGACTTTAAAACAAAGTCCATTAAAAAAGACAAAGAAGGACATTATTTAATGATAAAGGGATCAAGACAAGAAGAGGATATTGCACTTATTAACATATATGCACCCAGTACAGGAGCACCTAAATATATAAAACAAATACTGTCATAAAGCAAGAAATTGATGGGAATACAATAATAGTAGGAGACTTTAACACCCCACTAGCATCAGTGAACAGATCTTCCAGACAGAAGATCAACAAGGCGACAGAAAACCTAAGTGATACAATGGAACAGTTAGACTTGATATCTACAGGACACTACATCCATAAAAACCAGAATACACATTCTTTTGGAGTGCACATGGAACATTCTCTAGGATAGACCACATACTAGGTCACAAAACAAGTCTCAACAGATTTAAGAGGACAGAAGTTATTTCAAGCATTTTTTCTGAACACAACGGTATGAAACTAGAGATCAATCACAGGAAATACATGGAGAGTAAACAACATGCTAGTAAAAACAATAATGGCTTAATGATCAAATCAAAGAGGAAATCAGAGAATACCTTGAGACAAATGACAATGAGAACACAACCTTATAAAATCTATGGGATGCAGCAAATCAGTTCTAAGAGGGAAAGTTCATAGCGATACAGGCCTTCCTCAAGAAATAAGAAAAATCTCAAACAACCTAACCTACCACCTAAAAGAATTAGAAAAAGAACAAAGCCCAAAGTCAGCAGAAGGAAGGAAATAAAAAGATCAGAGAGAAAATAGATTTAAAAAACAACAATGAAACTAAGATGGTTTTTAAAGAAGATAAATCAACAAACCTCTAGTCAGCCTCACCAAGAAGAACAAGAGAGGACCCAAATAAACAATAGGAAATGAAAGAGGAGAAATAACTACCAATACCACAGAAATAAAAACAAAAACATATTAGAATACTATGAACAGTTACATGACAACAAATTGGATAACCTAGTGGAAATGGACAAGTTTCTAGAAATATACAGCCTGCCAAAATTGAGTCAAGAAGAAACATAATTTGAACAGACCAGTCGCTAGAAGTGAAATAGAATCTGTAAAAAAAAAAAAAAAAACCTCCCTGAAACAGAAGTCCAGTACTGGACAGCTTCACTGGGGAATTCTACCAAACATACAAAGAAGAATTTATACCAGTCTTTCTCAAACTCTTCCAAAAGATTGAAGAGGAGGGAACAAGCCCAAAGTCATTCTGTGAAGACATTATCACCCTGATACCAAAATCAGACAAAGACACTACAAAAACAAATCACAGGCCAATATCTCTGATGAATATTGATGCAAAAATCCTCAACAAAATATTAGCAAACCTTGGCAACCGGCAGCCTACTGAGCAGGACGCATCAGGATCACCAGGCGGCAGGGACTCGTGGTATCCCCAGGCACGTGGCATGGTCCCAATCCTTCTGGTAAACATTTCTTGGCCTGGGATTGGGGCTGGGGATCAGGAACAGGGGACTTGGCAACTTTTTTTCAAACGTTCCTGAGCCAGGTACAACTGCCAGGTTGGGGCAGGGAGGGCTGATTCCTCTCCAACATGCTTCCTGGTCCATGCTGGGCTGGTCCCAGGCACCAGAATTCACTTCAAAGTTTCACCGCAGCATCCTGCTGGGGCTGCCTTCAGCCAGCACAAGCACATTGAGAAATTTTCAACAACGGAAAGACATCCTTCGTATATAAACTTCTGTCAATTGGACACCCTTTGTGTGTGGAGAAAGTTTACTTTTTTCCCCCACTGCTGCTGCAATGAAAAAAAAAAAATCAATAAGACTAATAAAAATATAGGAATATTTAAAATAAAAAAATTTAGCTAACTGAATTCAGCAATACATAAGAAGGATCATACACCCTGGTCAAGTTGAATTCATTCCAGGTTTCAAGGATGGTTCAACATGCGCAAATCAATCAGTGTGATATACCACATTAACAAAAGAAAAGATAAAACCCACATGATCATCTTGATAGAGAAAAAGCATCTGATAAAATTCAACATCTAGGGGCTTCCCTGGTGGTGCGGTGGTTAAGAACTCGCCTGCCAATGCAGGGGACATGGGTTCGAGCCCTGGTCCGGGAAGATCCATCCCACATGCTGCGGAGCAACTAAGCCTGCAAGCCACAACTACTGAAGCCTGTGCGCCTAGAGCCCGTGCTCCGCAATGAGAAGCTCGTGCACCGCAACAAAGACCCAATGCAGCCAAAATTAAATAATAAATAAATTATGGGCTTCCCTGGTGGCGCAGGGGTTGAGAGTCCACCTGCCGATGCAGGGGACGTGGGTTCGTGCCCCGGTCCGGGAAGATCCCACATGCCGCGGAGCGGCTGGGCCCGTGAGCCATGGCCGCCGAGCCTGCGCGTCCGGAGCCTGTGCTCCGCAACGGGAGAGCCCACAACAGTGAGAGGCCCGCGTACCGAAAAAAAAAAAAAAAAAAAAGATGAAAATTCAACATCTATTCATGATAAAAACTCTCACCAAGTGGGTATAGAGGGAACAAAGCAGTTTATGATAACCCCATAGCTAATATGACATTCAATGGTGAAAACCTAAAAGCCTTCCTGCTAACTAAATTCAGGAACAAGACAAGGATGCCCACTGTCATCTCTTCTATTCAACATAGTATAAGTCATAGCCACAGCAATCAGACAATAAAAAGAAATAATAGGTATCCAAACTGGCAGAGGTAAAACTCACTATTTGCAGATGATATGATACTCCATATAGAGAACCCCAAAATTCCACACAAAAACAATTATAGGGGAAGCATAAGCTGGATGAAGTGCGAGAGTAGCACTGACATATATACACTACCAAATGTAAAATAGCTAGTGGGAAGCACCTGCATAGCACAGGGAGATCAGCTCAGTGCTTTGTGACCACCTAGAGGGGTGGGATAGGGAGGGTGGGAGGGAAATGCAAGACAGAGGAGATATGGGGATATATGTACACATATAGCTGATTCACTTTTGTTATACAGCAGAAACTAACACACCATTGTAAAGCAATTATATGCCAATAAAGATGTTAAAAAAACTATTAAAACAAATAAATGAATTCAGGAGGGTAGCAGGATACAAGATTAATCTGTATACAAGATTATCTGGATAAGAAATCTGTTACGTTTCTTTACACTAACAATGAAATATCAGAAAGTAAAAAAACAGTCCTGTTTAAAGTCACATTAAAAACAATACCTAGGAATAAACTTAATCAAGGAAGTAAAAGAACTATGTGCTGAAAACTATAAAACATTGATAAAGGAAATTGAAGATGATTCAAAGAAATGGAAAGATAGCCCATGCTCTTGCATTGGGAAGAATTCATATAGTTAAAATGGCCATACTATCCAAAGCAATCTATAGATTTAATGCAATCCCTATCAAATTATCCATGATATTTTTCACAGAACCAGAACAAATAATTGTAAAATTTACATGGACCCACTAAAGACCCAGAATTGCCAAAGCAATCCTGAGGAAAAAGAACAAAGCTGGAGGCATAACCCTTCCAGATTTCAAACAATACAACAAAGATACAGTAATCAAAACAGTGTAATACTGGCACAAAAACAGACATAAAGTTCAATGAAACAGAATAGAGGGCCCAGAAATAAACCCACACACCTACAGTCAATTAATCTACGACAAAGGAGGCAAGAATATACAGTGGAGAAAAGACAGTCTCTTCAGCAATGGTGTTGGGAAAGCTGGACAGCTATATATAAATCAAATTAGAACACTTCATATACAAAATTAAACAAAATGGTTTAAAGACCTAAATATGACATGACACCATAAGACTCCTAGAAGAGAACATAGGCAAAATATACTCTGTCATAAATTGTAGCAATATTTTCTTACATCAATCTCCCAAGGCAAAAGAAATAAAAGAAAAAATAAACAAATGGGACCTAGTCGAACTTAAAAGCTTTTGCACAACAAAGGAAACCAACAACAAAACAAGACAACCTACGGAATGGGAGAAAATATTTGTAAACAGTGCAAATGACAAGGGGTTAATATCTAAAATGTACAAACAGCTCATACAACTTGATATGAAAAGAACAACCCACCCAATCAAAAAAGGGCAGAAGACCTAAATAGACATTTCTCCAAAGAAGACATACAAATGGCCAACAGGTACATAAAAAGATGCTCAAAATCACTAATTATTAGAGAAATGCAAATCAAAACCACAATGAGGTATCATTTCACACAGGTCAGAATGGCCATCATCAAAAAGTCTACAAATAATAAATGCTGGAGAGGGTGTGGAGAAAAGGGAACCCTCCTACACTGTTGGTGTGAATATAAATTGGTACAGCCACTATGGAAAACAGTATGGAGGTTCCTTAAAAAACTAAAAATTGAGCTACCATATGATCCTGCAATCCCATACCTGGCATATATCCAGAAAAGATGAAAACTCTAATTCAAAAAGATACATGCACCCCAGTGTTCATAGCAGCACTATTTACAATAGTCAAGACACAGAAACAACCCAAGTGCCCATCAATGGATGATTGGTTTAAGAAGATGTGGTATATATACACAGTGAAATATTATTCAGCCATAAAAAATGAAATATTGCCATTTTCAGCAACATGGATGGACCTAGAATTTGTCATACTAAGTGAAGACAAAGATGAATATGATATGATACCATTTTTGCATGGAATCTAAAAAATAATAAAAATGAATCTATATACAAAACAGAAACAGACTCACAGATGTAGAAAACTTATGGTCACCAAAGGGGAAAGGGAGAGGTGGGGGAGGGATAAATTAGAAGTATGGGAAAAAAAAAAAAAAAAATTAGAAGTATGGGATTATATACAAACTACTATGCATAAAATAGATGAGCAACAGTGATTTACTGTATAGCACTGGGAACTATATTCAATATCTTGTAGTAACCTATAATGGAAAATAATCTGAAAATATATATATATACATACATAGCTGAATCACTTTGCTGTATACCTGAAATTAACACCACATTGTAAATCAACTATACTTCAATTTTTAAAAAAAGTGTAGGCACAGGCAAGACACGCTGCTGGGCAGTGTCTGTGATCTGACCTCAAGAGGCCCCTAGGTGGGCAGCTCAGTGGTTGGGTGAGGGCACCTCTGCTCTATACCTCAGCAGTGTGCAGGCCCCCAGAGCTGAAACTGAGATTTAACACTGTGAAGAAATGCTTCAGGTGCTGAAGTAGGGGTATTACAGCACATTTCTCATAAAATTGATCATCACCTGAATGAATGAGGGGATCTCAAAAGTATGGTGCTGGTAGAAGAGCCAAGAGCAGAGATGCCCTTCACAGCCCCCAGGCCCAGCCCTGGGAGGGACACTGGCTACATCACACTGTCCACTCCTGCTGCAGTGGTGAGAACAGCCAAGGTAAGCACCACCTCCTCCCAGGCCTGAGATCTGGTCACTTAAGTTCAGCCTCTCGTTAGGCTGCTATAGAAACAGCCCAGACAGGAAGTAAGGGTGTATTTCTCATTTATGCAGCCGTGACATGAGTATAAACAAGCCAAGGCTGGAGTGGCTGCACAGGGTTGGCTGCAGCCTCCTTCTATCTTGTGGCTCTGCCAGCTTCCATGCAGGCTTCCACCTCCTAGCCCAACATGGCCACCTAGCCCCTGCCATCTCATCTGCATTCCAGCCAGAGAGAAGGGAAGAAGATGACATGACTAGCAAGCCTCTTTAAGGACACATAACTTATGCAAACTCCCAAGGGAGGCTGGGAAGTGTCAGTAAACCTCTATTACTGAGCAAAGGGGAGGGAGGCTATCGAGAGACAATAGCAGCCTCTCAATCTTTCCACCTGGTGTGGAGTGGAACCTGCCTACACCGACCTGCTCCCCCTTCTCTGAGATGGGGAAGCGGGACATGCGTGCCCAGCTATCAATCCATTTCAAGAGCCTGGCCCTTGCGTGCGTACTAGCATTTGTCAGCTGCAACTCTGCTGCCCCCTGACCAGTGCTTTGCATAACTGCCTCCTTTAATCCTCACAGTGACCCCCTGGGAGGTGGGCATCTTTGTCCTCTTCCTGCTGGTGAGGAAACAGGCCAAGAGGTTAAAGCTGCTCACCACAGGCTCACACTGGTAAGGAGGCACCAGGCTGCAGTGGGCAGAACATGGTCTCTGGGGCTAGGCCCGCTGGGTTTGGGTCCCAGCTCTCTCATCTGTGTGCAGGCTTGGATAAACCATTTGATTCTCTGATAGAGGTTTAACAATGGTCAAGTTCTGTAAAGCACTAAACACCTGGAGAGCCCTGGATACAGTGGGAATGGCCACCACCATTGCAGTGAGTGGGACTCGCACCCAGTCACTGACCCACTGGCTCCTTGGCTTCCCAGGGGCCAGACTGACTCTGGGGTGAGAGAGGGAGCTTTCCCATCAGTGATGGGGCAAGGGATCCTGGGGACCTCGGTCCCAAGAGGACCCAGCCGAGCTTTCATGGGTTGTGGCTCCCGATGCAAGAAAGAGAACAGGCCACCTGGAGGGTCAGTGTCCCTGGAGACGCTGCGTTTCCCAGGGCGAGGAGGGGCACAGACTTCCTCCCCTAACTGCTCTTCAGCCAGCCCTCCCTGGTCCAAAGGGCCTTCCCGGCGGTTCTGGGCACTTTCTCTGTAAGAATCTTTGCCATTGACATCTTTGTCCCAAGCATTTTCACTGCCTAACTAGTCAGCCGTAAGACAATTTTGCTGTAAAAGATAAAATAACTGGTTGACAGTTTGGTTTCATTTCTCCATTGACACAATACTCCCATTTACATATTACATAAATCTTAGGAATTTTCAGGAACCTCTGGCATTTAGCATTTTCATAATAGCCTATACAGTGATGGGTAGATGCAGGAGTCTTAAAATAGTGGAAGATAACCATTATGTATATGGATGTGATAGGAAATACGGTGATGAAACTTACTGGAAGTGTGAAATAACAAAGTGCAAAGCCACACTGCCTGCTATACTAGGAAATTATAACCTATCCGTTTGTAAATCCTTCGGTGATTTGAAGGCCCAGAGTTGAACCCACATTTCCCGTAGAACTTTGGAACGTCTATCAGCAGACATATGACAAAATGCCAAAAACAAAAGAGCAGTGAAAGAGGCTTTCACAACACAATACAGAGCTCAGCTATGAATATGCTCTTAGTACTTGGAAAACATACTTTCTTAATGAAGGAAGAAATTTTAATGAAAAAGTGTGATGTCAACGAAACAGATGAACAAGCAAATAAAAATATGTATAAAATACTATGACTTGGAAGACAAGGGCTTAGATACAACTCACAAAATAAAATCAGTTTTTTGTGCAGTATTGCCATGAATCTACACACATTTTAAATGTATTCAAATATTTTGTATTTCACGTTTTAAATTTTGTTATTCATTTCTCATATTTTATTATGTTCTTTTTAACATTCCTCTCTTATTTTTAATTATTTTATCTTTTACAGCAAAATTGTCTTATGGCCAATTAGTTATGTGGTAAACATTCTTACAGCAAAGATGTTTAGGGTGAAAGTACTGGACAGGCTTCTTGGTACACCTGAGCCTGTAAATCATAAATGATAGTGGGGAAAGAAGGAGCTTTTTTTTTTTTAAATTGAAGTATAGTTAACTTCTAATATTGTGTTAGTTTCAGGTGTACCTCAAAGTGATTCAGTTATACATATATATATATGTATATATATATATTTTTTTTTTCGATTCTTTTCCATTATAGAAGGAACCTTTTGGGACTTCCCTGGCGGTCCAGTGGTTGAGACTTCGCCTTCCAATGCAGGGAGTGTGGGTTCGATCCCTGGTCAGGGAGATAGGATCCCACATGCCTCAGGGCCAAAGAAACCAAAAACAGAAGCAATATTGTAACAAATTCAATAAAGACTTTAAAGAAAAAATAAGGAGCTTTAAAGCAGCGATTGTCTTTAATAAGCACAGCTTGAAAAGAGCTTTGGTTCGTCTCGGTGGGTATTTCACACAGCAAGAAACTTGCAAACTCCATCCTGTCCCAGCCCCCCAGCCCCGATGGCTCCACCCACCGGCCTCTCTCCTTCAGGAGGGGGAACATTCTTTTTTTTTTTTTTTTTTTTGGCTGCGTCAGGTCTTAGTTGCGGCACACGGGCTCCCTAGTTGTGGCTCATGGGCTTAGTTGCCCCACGGCATGTGGGATCTTAGATCCCCGACCAGGGATCGAACCCATGTCCCCTGCATTGGAAGGCGGATTCTTAACCACTGCACCACCAGGGAAGTTCCTGGAGGGGGAACATTCTTGAAACACACAGGTGGACTTCTTGATGGGGGCAAGTCTCCTGCTGCCTTCCTGCCCCTCTAGCAGCCAGGCCAGAGCCAGCCACCTGACCTCTAGTCCCAGGCCCACGGCACCTGCTGGAGTGGCCCTGCCCAAGCCAGGCAGGTTGGGGAGACTCTCCAACACAGATGCTCACTTGCCTTGTTGGTGCCTAGGGCTTGGGCTCTGCCTTATTAGCCATTAAGATGAAGCCTGGAGAGACCCCAGGCCTTCCTAAACTTGGGTTCGGGATCAAATTCAAGGGCCCATGCACTTGGATGGGAAAGAATTACACCCTTATTTTCAGGTAACTCTGACATTTAGCATTTTCTTCAACCAGGAAGTAGGCAACCACTCCACTGGTATCAGCAGTCCTCAGGTTGGTATCTCTGGATATTTTCATATGACACTACAGTCATAGATATCTTGAAATACTACATACACTCATTACCATCTTCAAATTACAGTGATTCTTAGACCAGCCACTAGATTGCCTTACTTAATGTGTTAATAAAGGAACACGGATATTACTATTAATATAACATATATTTTTAGTTTTTTTAGGTGTTATGTGTTGAATTGTGTCCCCCAATTCATATGTTGATGACTTAACCCCCAGTTCCTCAGAATGTGACCTTCTTTGGAGACAGGGTCCTTGCCGATGTAATTAGTTAAGACGAGCTCACACTGGCCCCTAATCTGTTATAACTGGTGTCCTTAGGTGGAGGGGAAGTTTGGACACAGACATGCACACGGCAATGCACGTGAAGACTAGAGTTATGCCACCACAAGCCAAGGAACTGTAAGCAGACAGGAGAGGCCTGGACAGACCCTGCCCTGGTATGAAGATAGCGGGTCCTGCTGACACCTTGATCTTGGGCTTGCAGCCTCCAGAGCTGTGAGATGCTAGCTAGGTTCCTGTTGTTTAAGCTACCCAATCTGGGGTACTTTGTTATGGCAGCCCCAGCAAACTCATACTACAAGTTTCCTTTGCTGGCCTGGGTATTATATGTTATGTATTTAAAAACATTCCCCCCAAGCGGTCCACAGAGGGGCAGAGCACGGAAAATGTTAGAAAGCCCTGATGACCCAGGGTAAGCCGAGGGGCACAGAGTCCCACACAGAGCTAGAGGGTCCCATCTGGACAAGAGTCCGCGACCCCGGCTCACTGCAGGATGTCCAGCAGCTACGGCCTCTGCAGGGCCCTCAGCCCAGGCCCCAGCAGCTCTCCTGTCCCCCTGGCATCCTGGTCCAGGAGGGGCAGGGTCTGCCCAGCCTCAGGTCCATTCCAGGACCCCAATGGGCAGGACTGGGCAGGCATCGGGATGGGCCACCCTCACTGGCAGCGGGGTCACTCTCTTCCCCGCTGGCTCACGTGGCACTGCTCCAGGAGCCCCAGCCAGACTTCAGGTTATGTGCCCAAGCGCCTGCCACTCCATCCAGGGGTCCCAGAGCTGTGCTCACACACTGAGCCTTCCTCTCCTGACCACCTGCGCTCCCAGGCCATGGCTGCAAGAGCCGCTCCTGGGTTCACTTCCAGCCTTATCCTCCCTGACCACGGGAGGCCAATCCTGGACCCTGGGTCAGAGAAGTGCCAGCTGTGACTGTTGGGGGCCTTGAATACCGTGTACGAATTTGTAATGGGTGCACGGAGGCCAGGAACCCATTTCCCAGATCGATGACATGAGGGCCAGCCAGAGCCACAAGCTCCTCCCCCAGACGGCCAGGGCAGAGCCTGCAGGTGGGATCGTGCTGCATCCCTGTGGCCCAGCATCCTCCTGCATCCACTCATCTGGCCTCCAGTTGGCTCACCCAAGCCAGGGATCCCCCGCCACCTTTGTAAGAAATGATTGTAAAAGATCTAAACGGAAGAGGGGAACTAGTTCACACCACGTGCTCTTCACCTCCTCTAGATACGTGTCCATCTGACGCCAGGCTCTGGGATAACCCTCTGCAGGACCAGCTTTCGTACTGTTTGGCTTTTGTGTGTCTCCATGTCCCGCTGCTCCATACAGACAGGACCCCGTGGCTCTCACACACTCTGGCCTTGGACCAGACACTTAAGGTCCCTGTGCTTCAACTGCCACATGTGTAAAAATAGAAAACGTCATGAGTGGCCACCTTTCCTTGCGGTTCCTGTTGGCTGAGCACGATGGCCTTTCCTTGTGCCAAGATCCCACCACAGCTCAATCTGTCCCCCTGCATGTGCCCATGGGGCCGATTCTTATCTGTGGTTTCTAGGTTAGTGGTTATCAGTTGAATCACCGTGAACATTTTTGCACACATCACTTTTTCCTTCCCCTGTCAATGCTTTGGGCCATATTATACCCCAGAGTGGTTTTGGAGGTCAGAGTGCGGTGTAGTTTTAATGGAGAAGACACAGGCTTTGAGGTGAAAGGGCATGGTTTGCACCAGAAGAGACTCCAGCTTCAAAGCCAAGTGGATCCAGATTGAAATCTGGCATCGCTCCCCTCAACAGCCTCGCCTTGGGCAAGATATTGTCTGAGACTTTACATCATCTGTAAAATAAAGGATCCTTTCACCTACCTGGAAGGATAATTAAAGGGCTTTAAATAAGAACATGTGTATTTTCTTTCCTTAAAAAACGGTTGGGAGAGATCTGGGGGTGAGGAGGGCCCTCTCAGACTCAGGCTCTGAAGGGAACTTAGGATGCCCTTGGGACACAGACCTCGGGCCCTCCAGCCATCCAAGGGAGATTGCTTGTCACCTGGAGCCCCAGGTGTCTCTGCCCTGTCTAGTTTAGGGCATTTTTTTTCAGGTGGGCTACAGAGGCCAGGGGTTGCCTTCAGAAGAAAGCTGAGCAGAGCAAAGCAACAGTGGCCAGTACCTGCGTGGGAATGGGGGGCCTCGGCACCAAGTGTGTGGGCCCGGATGGGATTTCCTCAGGGAGAATTTAGGATTTGGTTAAGAGAGCCTGGGGAGTTTGTGCCCATGTCCAGGGCGACCAGCTGTCCTGGTTTGCCTGGAACTGAGGGTTCCCAGGATGTGGGAAAGTCCCGTAGAGACCAGGACAGTTGGTCACTCTTCCCGTGGCCCCTCTGGCGTCCCCTGGCCTTCCCGGCCCCATGAGCTGCGGGAGACTTGCTCTGGGCCTGGGGCTGAACTGGGCGCTGCAGCTGGATGTCAGGGCCCCGGGTTCACAGCAGAGAAGGGGAACAGCGACTCTTTCAGACTCTACACATCAGCAGTGCACCATTGGGCAACCTCACTGCCTTTCAGATCCTGCATCTGTAAAGAGGGCTGGTTAGCCCTTCACGGGGTTAATTACACACACTCTAGTCTGAACGCGCCCAGGGGGCAGTCCCCGCAGGCAGGAGCTCAGTAACTGGTTTGTTGAGTTGAACTGGGTAAGACTGGACCATTTTCCTGGCCTTTCTGCAGCTAAGGAAGAGGAGGAGCCTTGCTGTGGGATCCCAGAAGAAGCTTCCAGACACCCCTGCACTGTACAACCAGCTAATTCATCTGATGTATGGGGCACCAACCCCAAGCCAGGCACTGGCTCCAGTGGGTTCCCATCCCCGCAGGGTCCAGCCCTCCCTGTGGGTGACAGGCCCCACCCACGTGCTCACATCACGTCTCCGCCCCCAGCCAGGCCCCCCCCACCCCCCGCGTGGCTCTAAAGTAGTTTGCAGGTAGACTTGTCACTGCTTCACCTGTAACACCCAGGGTGGTCCCACCCAAGCAGCCCTGCCGTGGTGAGGAACCAGGAGAGGAGGGACCAAGAGGGACAGCTCCATTCCCACCCCCAAGACTCATCCAGACGCCAGCACTGAGGGGAAGGCAGGCTCTGAGACTGGACAGCTTCTTTGCCACACGGTAGCTCATTTCAGCTTTGTAATAACTTTGAGACAGCCCTACCTGTGTCCGCTTCACAGAGGGGACGCTAGTGCTCTGGGTCACATCTCCACACTCCTATGAGGGTCTTGTCTCTTCCGCTCTCCAGCTCCCTGCTTCTCAGGGAGAGACACGAGATTTTAACACAAGAGAAGAAACAATATCCCAAAGCCCGGGCTGCTGAGTTTGGCTAGGAAGTCATGACTCGAAGCTGGGCCGGCTGAGGCTCCAGCTTCCCCTCTGCTCTCCAGGCTGCACACTGATGCTCTGGGTGATGCTCCGGGTGGGTTGCGCCCTCCTGGCTGCCTCTGGCCCCTCCCACGGGGAGTGTGAGCTGTGCTCCAGGGTACCGGTCAGGCCTCACAGACAGTGTACATTGTCCCCACTGGCTGAGCCCTCAGGGTGCACAGCACAGGGCAAGGGCGACACACTGGGAGTCAGGCCAGCTGGGGCCCAGGTCACAGCCCGCCTTGTATGTGGTGACCCTCCTCCAGAAAGTCCTTTTACTCCTCAGAAAAATAAAGAGGTTACAGATTTCCTTCAACAATGTCCACGTCCTCTGCCCCATGTAAGGTTCCAACTGAGTAATTTTTGTGTATGTGTTAGGAAAACCATTATTAGAAAGGAGAAAGCATTCCAGAATTTTGGGGGTGGTGGATCAAAGGAAACTCCATTAGAAATACATGTTTCCCTTTGAGCCCTGGCTGCCAGGAAGCCCTGAGCCAACTGGGAGGCTGAGCACGGAGGCCACGATCTCCCTCTTCTTGGCACACCTGCTTCCCCCTCCTGCCACGGCCGGGATTTTCATTTCATGAGCCAACAGTTACTGCAATCACAGGACCTCAGCTCCTGCTTGGAAGTTGTGCAGAATCTTAAGAAACTTGCTCTGGCTCCTGATTCTGAAACTTTTCTCCGTGGGAGACTGACTGCCTCCAGGAAGAGGGAGGCCCTGTGTTGCCGGCGGCCCCGTCCCCTTCAGGCCCAGGCCTCCATCTGCCGCTGAGAGAAGAGTGTTTGGGTCCATACCGTGCACAGTGCACACCCAGCATCGAGGGGCCTGGCCACCGCTTGGGGGTCTTCTCCCAGGAGACCTCGCGGGTCACGGAATGTAAGCAGGTATCAGGGCGAGCAATTTGGGAGGCCTCTCTCTCCAGGTAAAAGCTGGGGCTCCCAGCTCTGGTGGTGATGGGGAAACAGCCGGAAGCCCCGTCAGGAGAAGTGGCCCCAGCCCCAGGAAAGCTTTGGGACAGACGCTTTTCCCTGCTCCTCCTTTCACACCTCCCTGCCTCCATTGTTCTTTCATTCCACAAAAGAAAGACACAACTCTCCCCCACTCCTGAAACTCATTATGCTGCAGGCCCAGAGTACAAAAACTGCCAGAGCCTCCAAGGGATGCGTTAAAAACAGCCGGCACTGAGGACAAGGTTGACAGCAAAGCACAAGTTTATGAAAGAAGCCCGTGCCTTTGGAATTCAACTGACAAAAGCATGGCTGGGTTCCCCATCTTTGTGTGTCTGTCTGTCCACACGCCCATCCATCTCTCCATCTGCCCTAGTTACCTCCCTATCTATCTACCTCTCTATACAATTCTTGGCTTGAATCATAATTCAAAAATGAGAGTGTTGTCACTGGAATGTAGGTTAACAATTTTTATTTAACTTTAAAAAACAAAATCAAACATTTTCTGGTGGAAACAAATTCCAAATTGGCCAGTTTGCCAGTAAGGATTGGCTTTGCTAATTAGTTTACATGGTGGACATTTTCTATGAAGCAAACAGCTTAAATCTTCAGCCCTAAATCTATTTAAAGCACGTAAATACTGTGTCCCCAATTTTATATTTTGAACTATTAAACTTGTGATACCATTTTAGAGATCAACTCAAAAATGCAAGATTGTTTTGCAATTATTTTCGGGAGGACATGGGACCCCAAAAGCCTGCTGATCACTGTCTGGGCCTGCCCCGTGCTGGAACAGGGCTCAGATGAATTCCTCTCTGCCTCTGGGCCCATGTGGGGCTGAGGCCTGGATGTGGAGGAAGAGGCACTGGCTTTGAGCCCATTCCCAAAGCTGGCCCGAGACCTTCTCAGCACCTGGGGCCACCTGGGCAGTGAGAGGCAGGAATGTGAGGAATGAAGGGCTTCCTACAGGTTCCCTACCCAGGCAGAGCGCTGGTTCTCAAGGTCCCTTCCAGGGAGGCCAGGCCAGGCCCAGCAGAGGATGGGCACTTGGTAGCCTGTCCCAGCTGGGGCAGAAGAGGGGCCCCTGAAGCCAGAAAGACTCAGAAGGATCATCTGGGATTCCGTTGTTTGGAATAAATTTACTGCATCGTTGAACATAAGAGGCTAAGTGGCCATTAAATATTTAATAAGTATTTAATGACTTGGAAAGATGGTTGGGATATATTACCAAGTGGAAAAAAAAAAGCAGGGTTACCCCATTTTGTAAAATAAAGTGTGTGTTCATAGAAAAGAGATTGGAAGGATATATCACAATGTGAATTGTGCTTATTTCTAGATGCTCACTGTAGGTGATTTTTAGAAACAGCTTTATTGGGTGTAATAGATATACAATAAATTTCATGTATTTAAATTGTACACAATTTTATAAATTTTGAGATATGGATACATCTGTGAAATCATCACAATCACTGTCGTGATATATCCATCACTGACGAAAGTTTCCTCCTGCCTCCTTGTTAATATATATATTTTATTGAGATAGAATTTACATACTGTACAATTCACCCACACCAAGGGTACAATTCAATGGCTGTTAGTATATTCACAGAGTTATGCAACCATCATCAGAGTCTATTTTAGAACATTTTCATTCCCCCCAAAAGAAACCCCATCCCCATGAGTAGTCACCCCCCTTCCCCGCCAACAGTCCTGGGCAATCATTGATCTACTCTGTCTCCATGCATTTGCCTATTCTGGACATTTTGTATAAATGGAATAATACAAAATAATAAATGGAGTCCTTTGTGACTGGCTTCTCTGACTTTGCATGATGTTTTCAAGGTTCACCCTTGTAGCAAGTATCAGTATACAATGATTAACCACTTGAGAAATTGTCAGAACATTTTCCAAAGCAGCTGCATCATTTATATTCCCAGGAGCAGTGTATGAGGGTTCTAATTTCTCTACATCCTCCTCAACACTTATCTGTTTTCTTCTTTTATTATAGCCTTCCTAGTGAGTGTGAATTGATATCTCATTTTTTGTGTGTATGGTTTTGATGTGCATTTCTCTGATAACTAATGATGTTGAGCATCTTTTCATATGCTTATTGGCTATTTATATATCTTCTTTGGAGAAATGCCTATTCAGATGCTTTGACCATTTTAAAATTTGGTTGTCTTTTTATTATTGAGTTGTAACTGTTCTTTATATAGTCTAGATAAAATTCCCATGTCAGATTAATGATTTGCAAATATTGTCACCCATTCTGTGTGTTGTCTTTTCATTTTCTTGATGGTATCTTTTGAGGCACAAAAGTTTTAAAATCTGATGAAGCACAGTTTATGTATTTTTTCTTTTGTCATTTGTGCTTCTGGTTTCACATCTAGGAAGGCTTTGCCTAACACAAAGTCATGAAGATTTGATCCTATGTTTTTTTCTTAGCTCTTACAGTAGGTCTAGCATTAATTCTGAGTTGTTATGTGTGGTGTGAGGAAGGGGTGGTCTAAATTCATTCTCTTCATGTAGGTAACAAGTTGTCCCAGTATGATTTATTGAAAAGACTGTTCTTTCCACATTGAAGAGTCCTGGCTTCCTTGTCAAACATCAGTTGACCATAAATGTGAGAGTCTTTTTGGACTCACAATTCTATTCTACTGGCATAAGGACAGATCTCCATGTCTATCCTGAAGTCAGTAATACCCTGTCTTGATTAAAATAGCTTTGTAGTGAGCTTTGAAATTGGGAAGTGTGAGTCTTCCAACTTTGCTCTTCTTTTTCAAGATTGTTTTAGCTATTCTGGGTCTTTTGAATTCCCATATGAAGTTTAGAATCAGCTTGTCAGTTTCTGCAAGGAACCATCTGGGGTTTTGATACGGATTGTGTGAATCTGTAGATTAATTTGGGGAATATTGGCACCTTTTTAAATTTATTTATTATACAGCAGGTTCTTATTACTTATCCATTTTATACATATTAGTGTATATATGTCAATCCCAATCTTTAAATTCATCCCACTGCCACCATCCGCCCCTGCCACTTTCCCCCTTGGTGTCCATACGTTTGTTCTCTACATCTGTTTCTCTATTTCTGCCTTGCAAACCAGTTCATCTGTACCATTTTTCTAGACTCTACATATAGGTATTAATATATGATATTTTTCTCTGACTTACTTCATTCTGTATGACAGTCTCTAGATCCATCCATGTCTCTACAAATGACCCATTTTCGTTCCTTCTTAAGGTTGAGTAATATTCCATTGTATATATGTACCACATCTTCTTTATCCATTCGTCTGTCAATGGGCATTTAGGTTGCTTCTATGACCTGACTATTGTAAATAGTGCTGAAATGAACATTGGTGTGCATGTGTCTTTTTGAATTATGGTTTTCTCTGGGTATATGCCCAGTAGTGGGATGCTGGGTCGTATGGTAGTTCTATTTTTAGTTTTTTAAGGAACCTCCATACTGTTCGCCATAGTGGCTGTATCAATTTACACTCACACCAACAGTGCAAGAGGGTTCCCTTTCTCCACACCCTCTCCAGCATTTGTTGTTGGTAGATTTTCTGATGATGTCCATTCTAACCGCTGTGAGGTGATACCTCACTGGAGTTTTGATTTGCATTTCTCTAATAATTAGTGATGTTGAGCAGCTTACATGTGTTTCTTGGCCATCTGTATGTCTTCTTTGGAGAAATGTCTATTTAGGTCTTCTGCCCATTTTTGATTGGTTATTCATTTTTTAAAATATTGAGCTGCATGAGCTACTTATGTATTTTGGAGATTAATCCTTTGTTGATTCACTTGCAAATATTTTCTCCCATTCTGAGGATTGTCTTTTCGTCTTGTTTATAGTTTCCTTTGCTGTGCAAAAGCTTTGAAGTTTCATTAGGTCCCATTTGTTTATTTTTGTTTTTATTTCCATTACTCTAGGAGGTGGATCAAAAAAGATCTTGCTGTGATTTATGTCAAAGAGTGTTCTTCCTATGTTTTTCTCTAAGAGTTTTATACTGTCCAGTCTTACATTTAGATCTCTAATCCATTTTGAGTTCATTTTTGTGTATGGTGTTAGGGAGTGTCTCACAGTCTACCTTCAAGTGATATTATACAACTTCCTATATAGTACAAGAATCTTCCAATAGTTTACTTCTATTTCTCTCCAATTAGCCTTAGTGCTATAGTTGTCATTTTATTCTTACGTACGTTAAAAACCCTATACTACATTATTATTTTTTTTGCTTAAACAGTCATCCATCTTTTTTTTTTTTTTTTGCGGTACGCAGGCCTCTCACTGTTGTGGCCCTTCCCGTTGTGGAGCACAGGCTCTGGACGCGCAGGCTCAGCGGCCATGGCTCACGGGCCCGGCCGCTCTGCAGCATGTGGGATCCCCTCAGACCAGGGCACGAACCCGTGTTCCCTGCATTGGCAGGCGGACTCCCAACCACTGCGCCACCAGGGAAGCCCAGTCATCCATCTTTTAAAGCGTGTTAAACAATAAGAAAAAAACATATGTCTTCCCAGGTAATTACTTTTTCTAGTGCCCTTTATTCCTTTATATAGATCATATTTCCATCTGGTATCATTTTCCTTCAGTTTAAAATATCTTGTAGTGAGGGTCTGTTGGTGATGAATTCTTTTAGCTTTTGTACATCTGAAAAAGTATTTGTTTTGCTTTCACTTTTGAAAAATGTTTTCAATGAGTATAGGATTCTAGTTTGACAAATTGCCCCCCAGTATTTTAAAGATGTTGTTCCACTATTTTCTCTGTTACATTGTTTCTTACAAGAAATCTGCTGTCATCCTTATCTTTGGTCCGCTGTACAGAATGTGCCTTTTTTCCCTGGATGTTTTTAAGATTTTCTTTTTATCACTGGTTTAGAGCAACTTGATTATGATGTGTATTGATGTCATTTTTCTCATATTTCTTGTCCTTGGGGTTTGCTGAACCTCAACTACGGGTTTATATTTTTCATCAAATTTGGGAAAACTTGGCTATTATTTCTTCAGATAATTTATTTCTGTCTCCTACCCCCTTTCTGGGACTCCAATTACAAAATTATTAGGCTGCTTGAAGTTGTCTCACAGTTCCCTGATGTTATGTTAATTTTTTCCAGTCTTTTTTTCTGTTAGACATATGGTTTTTATCTGTAGGAATTTAACTTGGGTCTTTAATGATATCTTTGATGCTTCTAAAACTTTTTAAACATATAGAACGTAGTTATAATAAGTTTTAACATCCTTGTCTGATAATTCTAACATCTGTGTCAGTTTACATGATTTTTATCCTATAATTTTTTTTTTAACATGTGTAGTAATTTTTATTGGATGTCAGACACTGAATGTTACTCTGTTGTGTGATGGATGTTTCTGTAAGTATTCCTGAACTTTGTTCTGGGATGTGGTTAAGTTACTTGGAAACTGTTTGATCCTTTTAGGTCTTGCTTTTAAAGACTTGTTAGGTAAAACTGCAGCAGTGCTTCATCTAGGGCTAATTATTCCCTATTACTAAGGAAAGACCCTTCTGTGTTCTCTACCCTGTGCCCTGTGAATGATTTTTCCAGGCTGGCTGGTGGGAATAGGCACTATACCTGGTCCTGTGTGAGCACTGGGTATTATCACCTCTAATCGTTTGGGACGATTCTTTTCTAGACTTCAACACTTTTCTCACATGTGTGCACTGATCAGTCCTCTAATGAATACTTGAGGGGGACCCACTGAAGATCCCTAGAATTCTGTGTGCATCTCTCTCTTCTGTATTCTGTCCTGCCTATTCTATCTGTCTTCATCTCCCCTGATTCTCAGCTCCATCCTCTCAACTTGGGGAGTCTGCCAGATTCCATCTGAGTCTTCATCCTTTGCTGCAGCCTGGAAACTCAGGGCAGTTGCAAGGCCTAAGGCAGTAAGGCTCCCTTGGTCTCTCAGGGATACCTGTACTTTGTTGTTTGATTTCCAGTGTCCTTAAAACCATCATTCCATATATTTCATCTGAAGTTTTGGTTGTTTTGGGTAGGTAGGTAAGGTAAATCTGGTCCCTATTACTCTATCTTGGGTGGAAGCAGAAGTTCCTACTATGGTTGATTTTCACTTATTTATTCTACTTATTAATAATTTCTACATTTTCTCTAATAAACATGTTTTTACTTTGAAACAGGGGGAAAAAAGATGCTATCAATTAGTCCTGTATGTTATTCATAAGAATGAAAAATTGGAAATACTTAAATTCCCAACAGTGATATATCTAGAAAGTGGAACAATAATAATATCTATAAAGTGGAATATTAAGTACCCAATGTTTGTATGAAAATGTGGAATGAAGTAAATAGGATATAAATGTCTATATAAAACATAACTTTAATTTTGCTAAATAAAAATGTCTACAAAGACTCTTGGTGGGAATGTAAAATGGTGCCGCCACTATGGAAAACAGTATGGAGGTTCCTTAAAAAACTAAAAATAGAGCTACCATATGATCCAGCAGTCCCACTCCTGGCTATATTTCCAGAAAAGATGAAAACTCTAATTCAAAAAGATATATGCACCCCAGTGTTCATAGCAGCACTATTTACAATAGTCAAGACATGGAAACAACCCAAGGGCCCATCAACAGGTGATTGGTTTAAGAAGATGTGGTGGGTCTTCCCTAGTGGTGCAGTGGTTAGGAGTCCACCTGCCAATGCAGGGGACCCGAGTTTGAACCCTGGTCCAGGAAGATCCCATATGCTGTGGAGCAGCTAAGCCCACGTGCCACAACTACTGAGCCTGTGCGCCACAACTACTGAAGCCCGAGCGCCTAGAGCCCATGCTCCACAGCAAGAGAAGCCACCGTAATGAGAAGCCCGCTCACTGCAACTGGAGAAAGCCTGCTCACAGCAACAAAGACCCAACACAGCCAAAAATAAAATAAATTTATATTAAAAAAAAAAGATGTGGTGTGTGTGTGTGTGTGTGTGTGTGTGTGTGTGTGTGTGTGTGTGTATAAATATTACTCAGCCATAAAAATGAATGAAATATTGCCATTTGCTGCAACATGGATGGACCAAAACAATTTATGCTGAGTGAAATGAGTCAGACAAAGACAAATACTATATGATATCACTTATATGTGGAATCTAAAAAAGAATACAAACGAATCTATATACAAAACAGAAACAGACTCACAGATGTAGAAAACAAACTTACGGTTACCAAAGGGGACAGGGTTGTGGGGGAGGGAAGAATGAAGAGTATGGGATTAGCAGATACAAACTGCTACACATAAAGTAGATGAGCAATAAGGATTTACTGCAGAGCAGAGGGAATTATGCCTAATGTCTTGTAATAACCTATAATGGAATATCATTTGCCAAAAAAAAATTACCCCGAATCACTATGATGTACACCTAATTTACAGTATTATAAATCAGCTATACTTCAGTATTTTTAAAGTGTGTATGAAGAAAACAATGACATATTAGTGGATAGTTTCTTCTGGGTGATGGGACTATAGGTGTTTAAAAATGTTAAAAATAAATCAGTATTTCCCATATTTTTTTTTTTAAGGGAATATGAGTTACAATTATATCAAACAACAAATCCCCGCTAAACGTTAAGACAGCATCCTTGCAGAGGAGTGGCTCCTATCAGGCTGGGAGAGGGCAGAGGGAGAGGATGTGGGTGTGAAAGGGCAGGTGGAGCTGGGGCAGGGATCACGATGGTCTAGAATCCTTGGGGGGAATGTCAGCTGGAGGTTGGCACCAGAATCTGGGACTTGCAGGCAGTGCTCGAGCCAACTGAGCTTGGCTCAGACCTCCAGAGTGGGCCGGGGCCCCTGTCTTCTCTGCCCACCATTTTCATTACTTCTGGAGGCCCCTGGAGTGTTCCCTCAAGCCCAGGCCCAGTTCCCCTTGGGCTGTGCTCCTTCCATGGGCAACACTTCTGCCTTGTTCTCCCTCATATTTACTCTGCTGCTTGGCAGACTCTAGTGGGATTCAAGGCCCCAAGGAGAGAGCAGTCATCTTTCAGGCCCAAAGCCCAGGCTTCCGTCAGACACAGAGACGGCTCCATCTCAGGGGCTGTTTGGAGACCCTGGGGGAGGGAGCCTCACCTGCAGGACAGAGCTGATCTCTGGGATCAAGCTTGGGGATCATCCAGCCTCTCAACCTCAGCTGCACGTAGGAACCACCCATAACTGTTCAAATGTACTAATGCCTGGGCCCCATCTTAAAGGTTCTGGGGGGGATCTGCCACACGTGTGGCCTGGGCCGCTGAGGCGCAAAGCCCCCCCAGATGATTCTAACGTGTGCAAGGCTGAGAGCCGCTCTCTAGTCCAACCACCTACTTTGTGGATGTGACACATTCAAGGCCACCCAGCCCTTCAGTGACAAGGTCGGCACACACAACAATGGCAGGAGAAATCTACGGAGCACCGATTCTGTGCTGTCCTGTCATCTCATCATCACAGCAGCCCTTGGGGTCGTAGGGTTCCTACCTTGCAGATGAAGAGGCTGAAGGCTGTACCTTGCCCAGAATCATGCAACTGCTCCCAGACTTTGTCAACAGGTTTGTAAACAGCCAGAATGTTCGCGGAGCATTATCTGCAGAACAAGAGCAGGATTCCATGGAGGGAACTTCTGTTTGCAGAGTGGAAAGGACCTCACTGCTCTGAGGGGTGGGATACTGGAGCTCTCTCCTTCTTCCTTTCCACTCCCCTCCCCAATTTGCCGGGGTGGGACTATTGGGTGCACCCAGGGTCTCTCGAACTGTGGTATGCGTAAAACTCCCCGGGGAGTTAGTGAAAGCTGCGAGTTTCCTAGCCTCCTCCCAGGAGATTCTGACTCATTAAATCTGGGGTTGGGCCCAGGGAGATGCATTTCTAACAAGCAGCCCAGATAGTTCAAATGCAGGGATCTAAAGTGTCCTTTGAGGAACACCGGTCTAAGGGCGAAGCTTGGGTCTGCATGTAGGCAGGCATGGGCTTGCTGCTGGCTCTGGCTGGGCCGATCACCTAACTCCATGAGCCTTGGTGTGATCATCCACAAATGGGGGACTCAGACGCCCTTTAGGTGGTCAGGTTCAAAGGCATCATTGATATGAGTCCTATGGCTTTCCAGCCAGTGAGAGCCCCTTGCTCTTGGGCCTTCCAAGGGAAGGTCATTCCAAGAAGAAGACAAGACACTGGGGCAAACTTTCTTTGACCCAGAAGAAACTGAAAGCTTGGGGGAGCCCTGAAGTCACAGTAAATGCTCATGCCTGCAGGCCCACATGTCTGCACAGTCCCAAGATCCAGGCCTTTATCTTGTCTCTTCCTGCCAAGCAAAAGAAAGGACACGTAATTTTTTTTTTTTTACAGTAACAGTATGGGGGTAGGTGCCATCATCCCCACTTTACAGAGGAGGAAACTGTACTCAGAGAGGTTAAGCATGTTGGCCCAGGGCACACAGGAGTGGGGCACCAGGGTATGAACTTGAGTGGCTCTATTTCCAGACCCAGCTGATTTGGCTTTCCCAGGCTGCCTTTCTCAGAGACGCTCTCATCTCCAGTGGGAGAGGGTGAGAGAGCCCCCCCCCCAGGCTTCCTGGTCCCAGATTGGGCAGAGTGGTCTGGCCCACTTTTGGCTGCAAGACCTGATGGGGGTGAGGCTCAGCTGCTTTGTAGGGGCAGGGGCTGGCGGCCATCCCAGCCCTGGCAGCAGGACTCTGTATGGTTCAACCAGAGACCATCCATGGGGAGAGACTTCTTGGAGTTAGCTGGAGCTGAGGGCCACCTGCCACCTTGGCCCTGCTGGCAGAGCAGTGGCCCCTGCCTCTTCCAGGCCCTGGGACAATCCTGCCTTTCCACTCCCAGCACTGCAGTCTTGGAATGAGGGTGTGTGGGGCGTGGGCTTCAGGCTCAGCCTTGCTTTCTGGTCTGGAAGCTAGGGGGAGGGGGACACTAGCCAAAGGCTGGTGGTTCCAGGTGTCACGTGTTCTGTGTAGGCCGGAGGGTTCCAGATGCTAAGGGCAGACCGGGGCGGGGGGCGGGGGGGGCTGGATTGGGCTTGCCCTGGCTGTCAGGGAAGGATTCCTCTAGGAAGTAACAGTTTACCTGAGCCAAATGAGGGAAGGGGGACAGGTATCCCAAACCAGAAGCTCAGAGACAAGGAGCTCCAAGCCACGCCCTGGGCTGGGCACCACTGCCAGGTGATGGGGAAGGTCGTTTCTTCCTCCGGGCACTCACCTCCAGGTACAGAGACAGAGGTCAGGTATGGGATTCCGGCACTGCTGCTGTGACAGGCTCCTCCTGCAGCTGTGGGTAACAGGCTCTGGAATCAAGAATCATGTGCTGGGGACCAACATTCAGCATCTCACCGAATTGTCACAGCAAATCTGCAAGCTAGATACCCTGGTTCCCGAATGAAAGAGGAAAACAGGGATAGACAGGTTCAATAACTTGTCCAAGGTCACTTGGCCATTAGATGGCTGGACTGGACTTTGAGCCCAGACTCTGATCCGAAGTCTGCGCCTGTTCTTTCACTCACCCTATGGACCCCCAGCCTTTGTCCACTGTGCCCTCAATGGAGCGGGACCCCAGCTGGGGTCCGTCCCCAGCTCCTCACCCCAGCTCCTCCTGCGGGTGGAGGGGGCATTGTTTCAGGCGCCAGGTCCTTTGTCCTTTGGATGCAGAGACCAGGCAAGGCTGGGAACCAGGGTTGTCCAGGCAACGGCACAGCTTCAACCTCAAAGCTGCTGGGGGTGGGGTGGGAAGTTCAGGGCCCTCAAGGGATGTGCTGACAAGGGAGGGGGAGAAAAGCAGGCCGGGTTCTCAGCTGGTCTAAGGAGCTCACTCCCCTCATGCCCCCTGAGCCCGGCCAGCCAATCCCCCCAGAGGCCCTCCTGGGTCCCTCTCCCCTCCCACCTCCATCCCAAGGGTCCAGATACCGTTTCCCAGGAAGAAAGTCTCACCAAGGAGCCTGGAGGGAGGAGCTGCCCAAACTTCAGAGGGACTATTTACAGCTGTGTGAGTGATTACCATATGAAAGAAAGAGGCCAAAGGGGCCTGGGGATGCCCTGGCTGTAACTTGGACACCAAAGGATTTGGGAGGGGGTGGATGGGGGAGGCCCGTGGGGCCCTGCAGCCCACATCCCCCAAGTCTGGGGTGCACCAAGCTCTGCCTCTTTTTCCACGTCGGACTCTTCTTGGGACCCTGATGGGGGTGGCATCATGTCCACCTGGATTGCTCCACCACCTCCGGGCAACCTTCCGGGGGTGACCTGAGGTCCTGAAGGAATGGGGGTAAAGTTAAGGGAAAAGGAATCTCCCAAGAATCCCAGAGCAGGAGCTGTGGAAACCAGGGATGCGGTGATGGCAGGAGGTTCCTGATCTTATTCCGGATGCTCTGCAGCACAGCTCACCATGCATCTACTTTTGTTCCCGCTTCCTAGGAAGTAACAAAACCCGTGCGCTGTATTTCCTCCCTACCCTGCAAGCTGTCTTCTGGACTTTCCAGCATCCCAACCTCTTCCCGGCGTTTGTGACTCAGGTTTCTGTCCTGCTGCGTTGGTTAGCAGGACTCCCTTCCTGGGCACATGGCTGCTACAACCTGGTCTCCCTTCCGGTGGGAGGTCCTCAGACAGGAGTGGCCCCTTTTACTTGGGGTACCTTCTCCCTCAGGGGCAGGCAGAGGCCCCACGCCCCACTGGATGGATGGCCGGTCCTTGTGGAGCCCTGCAGGCTTTGTGCCTCTGCTCTTCTTCTGGAACAAAAGATGGCACCTCCTCCCTCTTCTGGCCTGCCTCCCACTTGGAGCCTGTCCCTGGCTCAGACCCAAGCATGATGGCTGGCGCAGGAGCAGAGCGGCGGAGGAGGGAGGCCGTGGGAACCACTCTCCCAGCCCTGCTGGGGGTGTCAGGACGCTGCAGCTGCTGTGACAGCCAAGGGCAGGCGGCAGAGAGAAGGGACCAGTGTTTGCTGGCTTCTGGGGAGGGATCTATTGCCAGGGCTGCAGGACTCCTTAGAAACCTGGGCACTTCCAAGTTCACTGAGCAAGGCAAAGCGCTTGGCAACCCGGCAGGACTTTCCTCTTTTTGGGTGTCACTTGGGGAGGGCCAGGGAGCTTGGGAGCGCAGAGCTGGGAAACGAGGCAGCTCTGCCCACGTTCTTCGCATTACACCACGCAGCCGGCTGGACCGAGGGGCCTCTCATAGGGACAGCAGGCCTGGACTCCGGGGAGGCAGCCAGCGATTCAGGAAGAGGGGCACAGGTGCCCACAGGCAGCAGCGGCAACAGCTCCTACCGTGCATTCCAGCAATTTCTCAGAGGATCAGACCCAGTAAATCCCTGTGGAGCTACATGCAAATGGGATTCTTCTTTCTGAATTAGTTTCTGGCAGCTCCCTTGTTTGGGGGTGGGATGAGGTGAAAAAAGTTGGCAAAGAAAAGCAAACTGACATCCATCTTTTTTACGTAGTAGAATCTATAGCAAGGATGTTTCTTACCGCGCTGATTTGACTGAAAATGGTTCTGACTCTTGGTGTCCCCGGGTTAGGGTCCAGCTCCAGGGGACTTGAGTTCCCCGGGAGCTGCTTTGTGCTCCGAGGCTGTCCTCCTGAGTCCTGTTCCCGAAGGTAAAGAAATAAGGTTTCACTGGAGAGAAGGGTCCCTTAGAGCTGGGTAGGGGGTGCCCCTTCACCAGGAACCCAGAGTATCCTGGAAGCCTTCACTTCAGGAAGCCCACAGGGACAGGAATACAACACAGTCACCATCGAGACTTAAAGGACATTTATTATTATTTTTTGAAAGGGTGGAGGGGGACTTTACAAGGGTCGGAAGCTGCTAACCAGAAAGGAAGATAAATAAAATACAAAGCCAGTACATTGTGGCAAAATTCCAGAAAACACACCGAAAAAATCTTTACAGTTTAAAACTGCTTCACTTTATACATAATTACAAATTAATATACAGCATCTGGGTTTTAACCCCTTTTTATCTAATAGGATTCAGCACAGAAATGTTCATTTAGCATTTGAGAACAAACGAGAGCAGAGGTATAAGGTGCATGGTAATCACCCTCCTGCATGTCCTGGTGTCCCCTGCCTGCCCAGCGGGGCGAAACGCCAGAAACCTCAGGCTAAACCGTGACTGTGGGCCAGCCGACCGGGCAGGCCCCTGTCAGTGCTCTGGAGCGGCCCATCCTGGCAGGTGGTCACAAAAGGCAGAGGCATTCAAGCAGGGTGAGCAGAGACGGGGCTCAGCCTGGGTGTCTGGAGCAGGCTGCCACCGTCGCAGCAGGAGAGACTTCAGCCAGCTGGGTCTGCCTGTCTTTAAACCTTAGCAAGATGGAGAACTCACTCAAGGACTGTCGAGCTTTTGACAAATTAAATCCGATTGGTACATGGAAAGAAGCCTTTGTTTTTTTCCCTCTTATGGCAGCACTAAAAGACTTTTCACTTTAAAACCTGGCCAGCAGGCAGTAGATCCCAAAGCTCCGGTTAACTAGGAATGTTATGCTACATGGAAAGAAAGAAAGAAAGAAAACGAAGAACCGAACCAAAACAATCTCTTTGCCCCTTTCCTTGTCTCCGAGGGTCAAAAGGAGCAACAGCGCCAGGTGGGGCCGTGATCCCAGGACCACAGGTGTGTGTGCCACACTGTCCCGCTGCAGGAAGGCAAGGCACACATCCCTCAACCACTGCCGTGGAATTGGAAGGGTTCTTTCTGGGCTTCCACATTCCAAGTGTCCCCACACCCCTTGGCAGTGTCTGGGGTCCCCCCCTCCAAGCCACCCTCTTCATGGCTGCTGAAGCCCACTCACCAGGACCGTCTCTCTCAACGTGCTCCCACCCCAGTCCCTGGGCTTAGCTGTCCTCTGGGCACAACTGGCCCCCCCATCAACGCTGTATCAACAACTGCAGCTCCAAGGCTGATACCAAATCCTTGGGGAGAAAGAACCGGCTATGGAAAAAGAACTCTGTGACCAATGGATGAAATGGATAAAGTACTTCTGTGAATGGTACCTTTGGGATGCAGTTCTGGGCCCTAAGGTTATGGTGCTACCTTTTATTTAAGGGGGGGGCCTATTTATAAACCCTACACACTAACACCCACTCTCCAAATAAAGGTACGACAAACCCCAAGGATCTTAAAAATGTGTGCTCACTAATGCTAATACTAGGGGCTTGGGAAGATGACAAATAAGGGAGAATATCAGCAAAGGAACAACTTTTAGTGGTATTACCCTGAGACATGAGAGGAAAAAAGGTAAGATTCGTACCTTTCCCCAAAAAAAAGTCTTCATAAGGATTTCTTCCCCACAGACAGCTCTCATGGGGGTAGAGGATGGAATGATGGCAAAGGTCGAATTATGGCAATCTGCATGTTTTTAACCCTCTCCATTTTCAAAGAAAACAGTTAGCATACTTGATTGTCTCGCAAGTGAAGCTGACTGTAGAGAGCGTTTAAAGTGCACATGCCACCCGATTGGGATGACGACCACTGAGATGATGGAAGTTTTGAGAGAAGATGCAGCCTCCTTCCAGGCAACTCATGAGATTCCGGAACTCTGGATGGTGCTTCCATCTGTCCCCCAAAACCTAAACACAAGGAAGGCCAGGCCTCTGATTTCCGGAGCTAGAGAAGCACGGTCCCTAGCGTGGGGACACCGTGGAGAACTGAGTCTGAGCTGTCCCGGGAGACAGCCCCTTCTCACATGAAGGACACCTCAGTAACCAGGACAGGCTTCAAGGTCAGAGGAGGCCGCAAGGCCATCAGCAAAAGCAGGAGCAGCAACAATCCCAGGCGGTCCCCCAAAAGCGCAACAAAGTCCCCGAGCTCCTTATCAAAGGGGGAGAGAGAGGACGAAGGCATGGAAAAGCACGGGTCCGGGTAAGTGGTTCTCCCTCTGCACCGCATACTGTTTTGGGGGAGATGCCTTCTGATTCGGATTCTAAACTTGTCCAACCACAGGCTGACCAAAGTATTTTAAGTCAGTGGGGTGCAGGTGAAGGGGAAATCACCATTTTTAAAAAACTATCACCGAATAACCAAGGCAACCGAAACTTCACAACTAGTTGGGAGTAAGAGACCCTTTAAAGTTGAAAGCCACCTGTGCAGCTATATACAGAAACTCGGTGTCCAGGGTGCTTTTTGTGAAGAGCTTGCGATAGGGCAAGCCCCATCAGCACTGAGCCCTGGTTTCAAGCCCAGAGACAGGGAGGCCCGGCCTACACGGACAGAGGAAGGAGGATGCAGGTCCTCATTCACCAGCCCCACCCCTTTCCAGCAGAGCTTCCCTCTGTGGGACGGGGACCCACAGAGGTGAACCTGAGCCAGTGACCAGGACAGACGGCTGAGCTCCCTGTGGATCTGAGAAAGGCATGACAGGCTGGCCGTACTCAAGCTGAGCTGTGCAGACTGGCGGCAGGAAGCAACCTAACCTTTTGCTGTTTAGGGTCTCTGTGGGGGGGCAAGCGGGGGTAGTACATCAAGGTTCAATAGAAAATCAGCTGGTCCTGCTCAAGGTGTGTTTCTGAAGGGTAAGAAATCTCCACGACAAAACTAGGCAAATGTAGCCCATGGGTGGCAAGTTTCTTAACTGTCAAGCAAGGAAGAAGACATCCCTTGATCAAAGTGTGAGGTGAGGGTGGGAGGGAGAAGGAAATGGACCCCTCCCCCAACGCTTAATTTTCCTTTGGGCCTTCGAGGCACTTTGACAGACACGGGGGAGTAAGGAAGCAGCACTGGCTGCTGGACTGGACAGTTGAAACCGTTGGGCTGGTGTGTTCACCCTTAAAACACACACACACACACACACACACGCACACAACACACAAATAAATAAAACAAATCTAAGCTAAAAATTTTAAACCAGACCTCTTTCAAATAAACTGAAAGATAAATATCTCCATCTGCAAGGCCAGCTTGCAATTCATCAACAAGCACCAAGTTACAGATTTTTTTGTTTTTAAAAAGTATGTTCAAAGACCCATGCTCCTGAGGGGCAAAAGGCAGGAATCAAAGACCACATTTAAAGCACAGGATTTTCCAGGGTTTCCCCTCCTGGGGGGTTAACAAGTGTGGCAGGTGCAGGGGCCTCAGGGAGAAACATCCTGCACCTCCCTGCTGGTGACAAGCCTCAAGGAATACAGATCAAAACACAGTGGGACAAGAAAAAGATAGAAGGAAAAGAACAAACAGGCAGCATCTGTGGATTCTTCGAGTAGAGTACAATAACCAACAGGCCTTTCATTTTTAAAACTTTTTAAAGAAATCAAATTTTGCCAGGCCTCCTGATAGGAGAACTTCCCAAGCCATACCTTCTGGCCAGCTCCTCTCTCGGTCTGTACTGGTGGGAACCGCTTCATATGCGCCTAACACACCCACCTGAACCTGCTTTTCGGCCAGCTGTCTAGTACAGGGTGGGAACCCCCCGGCAGCAGGAGAAGCAGACGGTCCCTGAGCGGGTGGAGCGCGGATGGGGCCACCCTCTCCCACGGCGACTGCCAGGCAGGAGCAGCTTCCCTGGGGAGGCACCTCGAGGTCTCAGGAATACTGCAAGGAGGCTGTGGCCACTGCTGAATGGCCAGTGACAACCAAAAAGTGTCACGCCGCAGGGGTGATGGTGAGGAGGCCTCTCTACTTCGTCTGTGCCCAGAAAATGTGGGCAAACATCTTGGAAAGCCAATATATGATTTCTTTTAGACTTGATAAAGTTAGATACACTTTTTCTTTTTAAAGTGACTGAAACACCAAAATCAAGGTGTTTCAAGATCATCTGCTTTTTAAAGACATCAAGCCTTCTCTCACTGGTTCTCACAAATGTTTGTCGTCCCTTCTGAAGTGAAATGAGAAATACACGCAAAAAGGGGTGAGGCGTGCATGGGGTGAGTTTACAGGGAGACCACCTGGGAGGGCTAGTGGGTGAGGCTCTGAATGAGCGCTCCCTGAGCGGTGGTGGGCGGCGCCCCTCATGCGGGGCTTGAGCTGAGCGCCCAGCAGGCACCTGGTATAGACCGTGCACAGTTCTGGTGCACTCCACGTGTATGTGCGGATGGGCTACTGTACGTGCTCAGATAAGTCCAAACTACCTGCTGTTTGATTTTTGGTTCTGTTCCCCAAAATAAAAGGCAGTTAAGAGTTTCAGACCGCATTTGGAAACACTCTTTCAGCCTCTAGGAATTCCTGACATGCCCAAAACCATCGCCTGGACTTCTGGGGCCACTACTCTCAGTGTAACATCCACCATCCAGCAGGGCTGGCCCCAACCCGAGAGGCGTTGGGTTGCCAATCCTGGGCCTCCTTCCCCACCCTGACCCCCAAGACCAGTTGTTCTTCTGGTCCAGGACCTGGGCAGTGCAGGAGGGCTGGGCACCACGTGACACGGGCATCAGTGTAGGAGAGTGGGCGCACAGGACAGCAGGGGTTGGGGCTGTAACCGTGGCGGGACAGGAGTGGCTGCCTCGGAGAGGAACGGGGTCAGCAGAAGATCTCCTCCCCCTCTGCGGGTACTTCAGATGCAGAGCCATCTGGAAAAAAGGAAACCAAGGTGGAAAAAGAAATTCAGAAAAACTGCTCTTTTCATTGGTAAATTCTGTTCGTTCCTCCCCAAACGCAAGTCTTCTGGGAGGCAAACAGATGCCAGGCTGGAGGGCAATGACATCCTCCAGCTGGGCCTCCCGGTGACGTAGTGCACCAGGTCGTCAGTGATGTCCTCCGTGTCTACAGCTCCTTAACCTTTACAGAAACACGAGGCTTGCTGTTTATAGAAGGCCTGGAAATAGGGATTTCTCTTCAACCTCCCACACAGAAGGGAGAGAGCAATCCTAATGAGAAGGGCTCAGACCTTGGGCAGTGTGATTTGATAGCACGCCCTGTGGCGGCAGGCAGCTCAGTTAATCCTGAGCTTCAGCTTCCCAGTGTGTCTGGCGGTCAGCAACACCTTTCTCACAGTCACCTGCAGGATTAAAGCAGCCCTCAGAAAATGCTCACCAAGCACCTGTTATTAGTATTACTGGACCAGGCCTAGAAAGGCAGGGAGGACTGAAGCTGCTTCACTGAGTTTCAGCTCCTCAGCTGGACAGTAAGTATGAAAAATGAGCCCGCACTCTCTACTTCGTGCACGTGCCACACAGAGTGGGTTCTTAAATGTCCTTTGAATCTGTGTTCTTAGTGTAAGTTCCAACAGTCCTTTGCGGGCAGAGCAAGTGGGTTTGGTGAGATGTATATGGTTCAGCTTTTACACACCTGAATGGCAGCCACCTCTTTTTAACCACTCCCATGCTGCTAAAGCCACCCACTCTTCAGGATCCAGGGACCACACGGCCAGAGGGAGACCTGGTGTGTGTAACTCACCACCGGGCTGCGAGCGGCTTCCTTTGTTCTTCTTCTTTTTCTCCTTCTTTTCCTTTGGCTTAGCTAACCCAAACAGGCGGGTGGACGTGGACACTGGGGTCTGGCTCTGACCCTCTGGTACTCTGTTTGTCTGGCTGGTGGAACCCAGTATGTGAAAAGGCCCCTTTTCTTTGTGTGTCCGAGAGATGCTGTTCCTTTTTGGGGACACTAAGAGTTCTGAGTCCAATGATCCTGATTTGGCTATGGAAGGTGCCGGTGGCAAGAGGGTCTCCTCAGGATTCGGAAGGAAGGATGGGATCCTCAGCAGCTTGGTGTGTTGATATGAAACCTGCACATGGTCAAGAGAAGGGGTCTGTCTTGGAGGCCGGCAGCATCCCCAGTGCCTACTCGGTGAACACTCCCTGAGGTCACCGGCTGTGTCAGTGGGTCAGCCCCGTGTGCACCCACTGCCTTGGACTCCAGAGAAATGGTAAAAAGATTATGATCTTCTCAGCTCCATTTCCTCCCTCCCTCAGGTAGTATCTATGAAAGTGCTAAAAATATCATCTGATACCATTACTATTTTTATTATCAGCAACATAAAGAATTAAAACTAGCTTGGAAGAGGCAGCTTAGAACTCCATTCCCTGAAGAAGCAGCAAGAGCTGCTTATCCAATGACTGATTTACACGGGGGTGTAGATAATTATTTCAGGGCTAAGAGATTATAAAGGTCTGTTCAGGTTAGAGGGCAGGTGGAGATGTGCTTATAGCAAGAACCTAACCAAAGGTTAAACCAAAGATAAAGAGAGATAATCAGTCTAATCTGTGCTCCCGCTGGGCCTTGCAGCCTTCCCTGTGGAAGCCATCCTTGTGTCACAAAAAGCACACAGAGCCACTGGCTACTCCCCCCACAGACATGAAAAACTCAGGAAGCTAAACTGCTCCCTCTGGAAGATGTCAGTTTCCTTTTCTTTCATGATCCAAGGTCAATCGATCAAACAAATGGCACCCCGAGTATCAGCAGACAGGAGGATCTGTGTGCACCCAAGCTTCCCACCTGCCACAGGTGTCCCGTTCCAGAATAACCGTAGAACACCACTGAAATAAACTCGGGGGTCAGCGTGCTTCCCACATATATGATGCCTTCCTATATAAGTAGCAGCTGCAGGATAAGAAAGGTTTCATCCACAGTAGCGAGACAAATCAGGAATTGAGGCCAGATGTCTGAGCATCCCTGAGCAGGAATATCCTCTCTCCCTAAGAGGGGCTGCCTTCCATCATTTGCCCGGATGGGCTCCTCCCTGTAGCTGACGCCCACTGACCCCACCATGTGGGTTCTTTCAGGAACTCAGGCATTACTGCTCTCTGTGAGCCCAGGCACTGTACTCTGGGGGTACCTGTGTCCTCGGTGTGTTGTCCCCATCCAACTACAAGTTCCTTTAGCTGGGGACCATTCTGATTTCTTAGGTGGCACAGGGCAGAGGGGTTGCTCCCAAAATCCTGGATGGCTGACTGCCATCCTCAGAGATGCTGAGGCTACTCCAGCCTAAGCAACTGAGGGCTGAGGGGAGTGCCAGGCATCCATTAACTCCCTTGGCCAAACCCCAACCCATCATGCTGAGATGCAAAAAGGAGAAAAAGACTCGCTTCCTCACCTGCCCCCTGGTGGTGCATAAACAGATCTGTAGAAGCAGCCTTTATATTATCTGCCTACTTTCCTCCGCTGCTCGGAGGGTTCTTGGTTATGCGGGTCGTGACCCGGCCCCCCAGCGCCCCGTACCTGGCCGACGTCACAGTCGGCAGGCCTCTGGCTGAGCCGGTCGGCCTCCCGCTTCAGCTGCTCCTGCTCGCGCTCGAGCTGCCTCTGGGCGGCGCGCAGGCGCTCCAGGTCGCTCTGGTAGGCGACCTTCCTCTGCTGCAGCTCATCGTGCTCGCGCTCCAGGTCCTGGTGGCCGCGCCGCAGCTCGTCCTCGCGCTGCACCAGCCGCGCCTCGCGCTCCTGCAGCGCCCTCTCGCGGGCCTCCCACTCGCGCTCGCGCCGCCGCTTCTCCTCCAGGTGCTGCGCCTGCTGCCGCTGCAGGTTGGTCAGGTCCTGGCGCTGCTTCTCCAGGCTGCGCTGCTTCTCCTGCTCGAGGAGGGAGCTGGGCCGCGACGCCGTCCGCGTGAGCGCCCGCTCGGTCAGCAGCAGCTTCTGGTCCTCGATGTAGCTGTCCTGCTGCAGCACCACCCCCTGCGGGGGAGACGCACAAGGGGGACAATGCGCCTCCGTCTGGAGGACGAGGACTCCACCCCCGACTACGGCCCTCCCCTGGTTTCTAAGCTGCTCTGGGAAAATGCTCCAGCGTAACCCTGGGCGGCAACCAAGTCGCGATGCCAATGGTGTGGGGGATTCGGATTTTGCAGTCAGCGGCTTTGTCTGGGGTGGGGAGCGTGTGTTTTGGAGGTGGGAGGAGGTATGAACTGGACTGGTTAGAAATTGAGGATATTTCCAGAAAGCTGTGTGGGGAGGGTCACCCTATCCAAATACCAAACAGAGACATGGAATATGGAAGCTTACAATCCTACCAAAGGCCTACCAGACTGAAACCATCTCCTCTGTGCATGTCAGCACCCCATGTGCTCTGGGGCATGGCTATCAAGGGTACCTGCAGTCCACCACGTGCTCGTCAAGTCTAGTCTTAGCAGGCCGATGATACTCTAACCACTGCATTCTGGAACCTTTCTCATCATGAGAGCCAGTCTTCTCTAGTCTGAGGGCCCCATTTACCCATAAGAAACCTATAGACCTCAAAGATACAGGCCAACAATACCCTGGTCACCGATCCTCTCGAAACAAGGAAGTGAAGGGATAAAGAAGGGCACATACCTGCAAAGTGCTGAGGAGCTCGTGCAGATGGACGACGCTCTGGACGACCTGCTGCAAAAGGAATCAAAGGACCATCACCTCAGACTCTGAGGCTCAGACCCCAGCACACTGCATGTCATCCGACAAGAACCCACCCTACCACACAGCAAGGGGCTTGCATTTGAACCAAGTACTTTCAGACTGAAAGCACCACAGACAGTACAAGTAGCCAAGAAAAACAAGATCAAACGAAGTAACTGTGTATGTAGGAGGGAAGTCAGAACACAGTGAAAGGTATTACAAAGCTCCAATTATTTAAAATGACTGGCACAAAAATGGCACACACACCAATGTAACAAAACAAAGCCCAGAAGCAAACCGCAGCATTAGTATATGATACAAAGAGCATTTCTAGTCAATGGAGAAGGAAAGAATATTCAGTGAATTGTTCTGAAAAAACTGGCTAAATCTTTGGAAAAAATTAAGTTGTGATCCACAGAAAAAACATTCAAATGGATTGGAATGTTAAGTGTAGAAAAGAACTGTAAAAGAGCTGTAAGAAAATGTGAGAATGTTTTCTGATCTTGAAACAGGGAATGCTTCTCAGAGACCAACAATGGAAGAAACCACACACACACACACAATTTCAACTTTTTCTATGTAAAAATGTATAATAAAAAGGCAAAGGAAACAGTGAACAGAACAAGGCAAAAAAAACCCCTTTAATTTAAAAAAGGCTCTCGTAGATCAATAAAATAATGAATATTCCAGTAGAAAAACAAACACAGAACATAAACCAGCAATTTACAAAGGAAGAAATACAAATGGCCAATTATATAACATATTAAAAATGATTCAACTTTATTTGAAATCAGAAAAATGCAAAAATAAAGAAATAACCACTTGAACTTATCAACAAAATGTCAATTAAAAAATAATTCCCAGTGTTGGTGAAAGTATGATGAGAATAGATACTCTTGTACTGACAGGGATGAACGCTGTATAACCTTTCTAGAGAGTGGATGACGTGCTGAGGAAATAATCAGAGCCGTGCAAAAAAAAGTATGAGGATGCTCTTGGCTGCATCCTTTTAAAAAGCAAAAGAGTAGAGAAAGAACCACTGGAAAGATTAATAAATAAATTATGGCACATAACATAATAATATGCAGCTGTTAATTAGCATGTTTTGTACAAATATGCCCTGGGGAGATGCTTCTGGTGTGTTAAGAGAAAAAAAAGCAGGATATGAAGCTCCAGTGAGTAGTGAAACAAATTGTATAAAACTATGTTTATGCAATTCACACTCACACATAAAATACATGTCCTGTATAAGAAAAGGCTGGAAATATGAACACCAAACATTTAATAGTAGCTATTTCTCAGTGGTACTATGTTTACTTATTTTTTTCCTTTTTTACATTATTGGATGTTTTCCAAATCTTCTACCACAAACATGTATTCCTTTTATAATATTTAAAACACAAAAACTTAATTATCAGGCTTAGCTCTTCTGAGAATACGATTTACCCCTCATTTAAGTTTATTCTTAATTAACAGAGAGAGGGAGAAGTCACAGCAGACCAGCTGACTCCGGCTGGGCATCCGTAAGTGTATAATCCATGCTGGAATGCCTGAAAACCACTGGTCTTGTACTGTCTCTTATCTGACTCTTCTCACTAAATATGAGGGGGAAGTTGCCAGGTGAAAAAATCAACTAAGGGCTACTTTTTAAGCAGCACCAGAGCACAACAGCCTGTGTGGGAGCAGGTTTACTGCATTCAAGGATGGACACCCTGAAGGGGGTTAGATGTCAGCATGTAGACTAACATGCCAACAAACAGAAGACAACACCCTTCTGTGATTTAGGGAAAAAAGGAAAGATTTCCTTAATCTGAAATTTCAAAAGAAAGCTCCTCAGGGATTTAAGGTATTCTATTAAAAGCAGGAAGAAACACAGAGAACACCCTGAGAGGTACACCCTAGCACCCCACTGTCCCGTGTCCAATTCCAGCCTACTGACACAGTCACACGCTTGGAGTCAACTAGGTTTGGAGACAGTAGTAACCTTGAGGAGGATTTCCTAAGAGGGACCCAAGGAGATGGGGAAACGGTGAAAGACGTGGGTTATCCTGCAGGGTCAGCAGAACTCAGCGGAAGGCAGGTGACAGACTTGCATGGGGACCTGATCTCTAGCTAGGAGATGACAAGGCTACTTTTAGAGTGACACACACAGAGCGAAAAGCAGTGCTCGAAGAAGAAAACTCAGGCTGAGTTGCAGGATAAGAAATTATTATGCAAAATTTTACCCACAGTCAATTTGCCACGTTCCAGACTGTGGCTTTTGGTGCCAGGCTTGTGTTACAGCAAAGGTGGCTACAAATTCTACTCAGTGTGCGTGGATGGAAAGAAGTCACCATGGGAGCTTCATGGCCCACGTTTAGAGAAAGCAAGGGGCTTCTCAAGGACAGAGAAGCAGAGGCAGTACTCTGGCAAAAGGGTGAGATGAGGCCCTGAGGCCAGGGAAAGGAAACACAACTGCACAGATCAGCCAGGAGCCAAGCTTGTTCATCACGGCAAAACAGAAATGAGTATTCCTAACCTAGCAATTATAACAAAATCATATTCTTTTAAATAGCTCATAATGTTCTTACCTCACTGTTTCTTTTAAGCATAAATACCAGGTTAGCATTTCCACCCTATAAAACAAACAAAAAAAGTGCATTTAAAAACAACAAAGACTCTGAGGCAAAAATGATATCCAGCGTGTGTCTGAGTTATGCCGTGACTCCCCGTTTTCGTTCTTTTCTACAGTAGCTTCTCACTGCAGGGCAGTGAAGATTTGAGGCTGAACTGTTCCTGAAGCCTTGAAAAGAGTTCAGGTGGGTGTGTGCATTTAAACAAGCCTCTTAATGAAACTGGTCCAGCCACGGCCGCGGCAGAGCTGTGCACGTAGGACGTGGTGTCTGGAGACAGGCCCAACGGCCAAGAACGTGGGGCTCTGAATTGTACTGTTTGCTTAAAAACGTGCTTTTCTCTTAAGATAAAACCGGAAATAAAAACGGCAAATTGGGCATCCAAAACAAAATCAAAGTAGGCTAATTTCAAAGACTATGAATTTAGAGGAAGTGCCGGGGAGGACTTAGGGAGTGTATTTTAGAAAGAATTACCTTTTTCAGACCACTATCCGATTCTGTTCTCCTAAGATCTTGGCCATCATCTCCCTCTTCCTTCTCACCTCCTAAACAAACAAACAAGGTAGTTTTTTTTTTTTTTTTTTTGCAGTTGTAAAACAGATTAGCCAAGGAAATACTATATACATAGCTTAGGGACAGAATATTTCTGAATCATATTAATGCAAATGGCAGCTAAGTGATTGATTATTAATAATTTTACTGATGCAGAAGAACTAGAAGCAGAAAGGAAAAACAAGTGTTATTACCCCCATCTGGCTATAGCTTAGCTGAGATCTCAGGAAAACCTCTTTTATTACTGAAAATGAACATGACATTCATAGAGGTCCCTGAGTGTTTTAGCAGCTAGATACTTATTAGGATCTCACTAAAACATTTACTGACTGATTGGGACAGAGGAGATGGAGCTACCAGAGTACAGATCATTTTTAGTTGTGATAGTTAAGGACTGCCCATAAGAACACATGAGTTCAAAACCACTGACCTTTTGAAGCATTCATCTGATGGCTGTCAAAGCCTCCAAAGGTCTCTGCTCTCCGGGGCAAGGAAACAGGGCCTACCATGCCTTCTTGTTCAACAGGGCTGCTGACAGCCTGCCCAAGTGTGCCTCCCAGGCTTCCACTCACCAAACCCTGAAGGATCTCCACTGGAAGAAAGGAAACATGCAAAACTGACAACTCCTCTTTTAATAGGAAAAAAAAAAATCTCAAGGTCATGCACTATATGTACAGGGAAGGTGAACAGAAAATTCCAAAGTGACTACGTGACTTCCTTTGCTCAGAGAAAGCTCTCAGCTCAGAATACATGCGTTAGTTGGATTCTACTGGAAATGCAGAGATTAACTCTTCAGCCTTATTCACATGAGACCTAGGAGATTTAAAAGGGTACAGGAAAGGCAGAGTAATTTACTGGAAGGGGCATGGCTCCTGGAGTCAGATCCCAAGCAGCCAAAAGGAATTCCCTAGGAAGTAAGGTGAGCCAATTTGAGAACTGCAGAGGTCAAGGGGCTAGAGCAGTCTAAGCATCTGAATTCTCAAATCCAAGCAGCTAGGGTTCTCTTCTAGAGCAGCAGTGTCCCACAGAAAGGAGAAAGTGCTGAAAGTGGAATAAAAATTGAGCAGGAGAGAAGCAACAGAGATAAAGGAAAAAGAAGGTCCAGACGGAATAAGGGAGGAAACAGAGGCAGGGAATCTCCTAAGACAAGCCATTGTTATTTTCTAAAAACACTACGTGAAAACAACAGAAGAGTCTGATGAAGTGAAAAAAGCCATCTGAGCCTAAAAATGTAGGAAACTTATTTCACGCAAAAATGAGCAACAGAAAAACATCAAAGTCAAATCCCACACAAAGTTAAGAAAAAGCAGAGAGAGAGAAAGAACACGGGGCATAACTTCCCTACATATAATAAAAGCACATCAGAAGGACATGTCCATAAAATAAGTGAGCTAATAAAATAAAGAAAATGACACAAGACATGAAAGAACTTAAGTCAGAATCAGAAAACACAGAAAGGAGGTGGCAAAACTCAAGTGGAAATGAAAGGAAAAAAGGTATCCCTTTAAGAAATGAAAACTGAACTAGAATATGAGAGCAAATAAACCCAAAGGAAAATGACTTAAGATAATAGATGGTGAAAGGGTATTTAAACATTAAAAAGATGAAGCTATAAAAAGTACTATGGGAAAGCAAGAAGTATTGAAGACAGGCAAAGATGATCCAACATATGGATAGTGGGAGTTCTTGAAGAAAAAAATCAAAGCAAGGGTGTAGGAAAAAATACTAAAAACTATAAGAATACATCTCTGAAATCTGAAAAATCTGAAACTATACGTCAAAATAGAACACTGTGAACCTGAGAACATCATTCCAGAATAACCAACAACACACCAAGGCATATTCTAGTAAAACTACTCGGATTTAGGGGGAAAAAAATCCTTTGAGCATCCAGGCAAAGAGCATGCAACTTACATGGGGAAAATCAAATTACGGTCAGACTCTGCCAGCAATGCTTTACGTCAGAAAAAAATAAATAGCATATTCGAGAATTAAGATACTCAGAGGAAGAAAACATGAACCAAGGATTTTATATCCAGAACAGATTTTCAAGTATAAAGGGCACAAATTATTAAGGACTCAGTATATTAGCCTCACGAACCTTTCCTGAGACATCTACTAAAGAATAAGCTTTAGACATCCAAAATGACTGGAGAGACAGTGATAAAAACTGGTGGTGGTTCTTGCAGAAGAATGAAGACTACAGGTCGGGTCTAAAAAGGGGAGAGTGCCGTATACAGTGGTTGTAAGCTGACAGGATAGACAGAGTACAACTGGTAAATAAAAAAGGGGGGAGGGAATGGGGATAGCTGAAAAGAGTCATATTTAGTGATAGCAGTATTAGTATTGTTATTCTGATGTGTATGTTAGGATAAATATAGGATATTTTATTTCTACGACGTATCCTTGAGAATGAGGATTCACAATGTGGAAGAAAAGAGATACAGATGATATAGAAGAGATTAAGCCCTGTAGTCCACAATTTGAATTAAACACGTATCAGTGTAACTTCATTACCCCATCCCCTCACGTACACACACAAGTATATTTCCCCCAAAGCGGCCCACTGAAAAGGCCCAACCTAGTAACAATGAAAACCCCAGCAGCAATAACCACCCCTAGTGCCTAGACAGTGGTCTTGAAACATCATTTCCCACTAAAAGAAACCAGAGCTTCTCAGAAAGATGGCTAATTCCAGGTATGGGCAGAAAACAAGATGAGCCTGGAACATCTTAACATACCAAACAGCAAAGCAGCTCTCAAAGACTGCTGGGGTCACGCCAAAAGGACTCAGAAGCCCCATAAAGAGGTGCTCCCTTGGCAAAGAGAGGACCTTTTTAACTTTTAATAAGGCTAAGAACTGCAATGACTTGAAGCACATCACACATATTTAATTCATGAGTCTATAATAATATATTAAAAATACTGGTCACTTTCAGAGAATGACCATAAGTCAATTCACTACTTTGAAAACTGGTAAATAATGGGGGTGGGGGGAATCAAGCATTTATCTATCCTTTTATCTTGTTTTCCCTATATGTTACAAAATAAAGAAGACAACTAGACATTTTGTGTCCCCAGATGAAAGAGCACAACACTACAGTAACACAGCTTGCCAAAGGGATTATGTCTGAGCAACTGAGCCTCCAAGTCCAGTAGAGAATCTAAAGGAAACGGAGGGCAGAAGAACAGAACCCCTGTGTGAATAAACCCCCAAAAGAGAAACCCATAGGTCAAAGCTCAAGGATAAATTGTGTGGAATAGAAAGAGATGGTGGGGTGGGTGGGAGACTGTAAATAAAGAATCCTAAAAGGCATATCAAAAACCATGAATACAACTGAATCACAGGGTCTATGAACAGGCACTTGGCCATAAAACCATAAAGAAACCTAAGCGATTACTATAAAAGTCACAATATACTTTCAGGAGGGAGGGAGAGAGCTCTGATGGGGACAGGACATGTGGAAGGGCTTTTAGGGGTCTGGTCACATTTTATTTCTTGACCTGGGTAGTAGTTACAAGGATGCCCACCTGATAATGATTTACTAAAGTGAAATATGTATTGGGTTGTTTTCTGTATTTGTGATTTATTTTACAATTAAAAAAGTACGAACTGGTAGATAATATTAGTATGTAAACCACTGTGGGAGGAAACAAAGAGGGGGGCAATGATGAATGTAAATTACCCTCATTTATTGCACTTTTCATTAAAGGCCCTCCTTTGAGAGCCTCTTCTGTGTTGGATCGGAAGAGGATTCTAGAGCTTTGAGTTGGGGAGCAATCCTCTGGCAAGGGAGTGCTGTACTCAGTCATGTCCCGGAAAATCAACTCCTTCTCTTCCAGTAAGAGTAGGATCTGCTGGTCCTTTTGTTGAAGTTGTTCTGCAGGTGCACAGAGAAGAGATCTGGTGACTTGACTGTTCACTGTGATGAGATGACTAAGACATGAGCACCACCTTGTGGTAACGCATGGAACCACAAGGAACATAGCTTCCCCCACTTCCTTTTTCATCATGAAGGCAGTATCAAGCTTTTGATCTGTAATGTCTACCTGGAAAACTATCCTGGGTCTTTCTAGGCAAATACCAGAATTTCTGACATAACGAAATTGCACTCTGTTCCATTCTCCTGCCTCCTGTTTATTTCTCAACCCACACACTCTTCTCTGGCTTCTGCCCATCACTACTCTGCATCTGCTCTTTCCAAGGTTACCCTTTACTACTGAATCCAGTGAAATCTTTCATCTTTTCCAGCATGGATGACTTTCCCCATTTAAAACTGTTTCCCGGGCTTCCCCGGTGGCGCAGTGGTTGAGAGTCCGCCTGCCGATGCAGGGGACACGGGTTCGAGCCCTGGTCTGGGAAGACCCCATGTGCCGCGGAGCAACTAAGCCCGTGTGCCACAACTACTGAGCCTGCACTCTACAGCCTGTGAGCCACAACTACTGAAGCCTGCGCACGCCTAGAGCCCGTACTCTGCAACAAGAGAAGCCACTGCAATGAGAACTCCCCACTAGCCGCAACTAGAGAAAGCCAGTGTACAGCAACGAAGACCCAAGGCAGCCCAAAATGAATGAATGAATGGATGAATGAATAAAATAATAAAACAAAATAAAAATGTTTCCCTCCCCATCTGCTTTTTTTTTTTGCGGTACGGGGGCCTCTCACTTCTGTGGCCTCTCGCGCTGCGGAGCACAGGCTCCGGATGCGCAGGCTCAGCGGCCATGGCTCACGGGCCCAGCTGCTCCGCGGCATGTGGGATCCTCCCGGACCGGGGCACGAACCCATGTCCCCTGCATGGGCAGGCGGACCCTCAACCACTGCGCCACCAGGGAAGCCCTCCCCATCTGCTTTTGAGGACACACTGCTGGTTCTCTTCCTACCACTCTTACTCCAGCACTTTACAGAGCAGACCTGCCACCTGCCATGAATGAGTATCTGGGCTCCCCCCCACACCCCAGCCCCGGGCTCCATCCTAGACTCCTTTCTATACTTTACATGCTTTCCTTTCGGGGACCTCAGTCTCTCCCATGGCTTCAATTACCTCTTATGTGCTGATAACTCACAAAAGGCACCCCAAATCCTACCCACTTTTTGAGCACCAGACCGCTGAGTCCCGCTGTCAGGCGGGCTCTCTCCACCTAGACGCTTTGTTCTCCGCAGGTCAGAAACTTCTGTTCTCCCTTCTTGCCACCCCACCTCCTCCCTGCAGCCTGTGGCCTCTTCCTCAGGCAACAACATTATCATCTCCCAGTTACCCAGCTGGAAACCTGGGAGCGGTTTTGTCTCCTCACTCTGTCCCACCACCCACAGTGGTTCCTTTTTTCTTACTCACTTCCATCCCCCCTCCAGCCTACTTCTCACCAAACTTATCCCAAGAGTCCCCCAACTGGCTTTTCCACTCCCAGTGGGCTCCCCCAGCCCACTAAGTAATTCTCCCAACTGGTGTCAATACCAATTTTAAAAATCTAAGTTTAAATTTTGCTAAAGCAATTGTATCATTCCCTTTGTTGCCTTTCAAGATGTGGTGGCTTCCTAGCTTAATCTCCCATCACTCAGCCCTGACTCTCCAGACATACCAAACCTTCATTCCTTGGCAGACATGTCAAGTCCTTTTTCACTTTTCACCTAACTATTCTTCATCTGGTGAGGTAATTTTTTTCAGATGTAGCTCATGTGTTGTCTTCTCTGTGAGACTCACCACAGGGAGGATTCGTGTGTCCTACACATTTTATATGTGCCTGTGGTCTAGGTGGCCTGTCATTTACGTAGCTCTCCCTTGCCACAGTGTGGGTTTCCCAATGGCAGGGAAAGTGTTTTAGGGCTCGTTGCATCCCTAGCACCTAGCGTTATGCCTGGCCAGGTGCTTCATACATGTGAAAAGGCGGCAGTTCTTATCTCTGCCATCCTAATCACAGGAAGAGATTAAAAAATGTGATACTGGCTCCAGTCTGAATCTGTCTATCTCTCTCTTTTTTTTTTTTCTCCCCATTGAAACAGAATGAAGTAATAAGTAAACTCCTTGGGCACCTATATTTACTTGACTCTGGGCCTTACTTCTACCCAAAGCACAACACGTATTTACTTCAGAACACTCAGCAAGCACCGGCAAAGGGGCACAAGCACTGCACCCTGCAGCTGAGCAGACAGGGAGCACAGCCCTGGCTCTGCCATGAACTGTGTGTGTGTGACCCTGGCTTGCTTGGCCTTCATGGGCCTCAGCCTTCTCACCTACACAGTGGGGATTACAATACAGGTCGTGCAGGGATGCCAACAAGACTACATGAAACAGTAGGGCCTTGACAGAGAGTGGTCAAACATAACCCATAAGCACACTTCTCCCCAAACCACCTCATGACGGATTTGGAACGCAGGGCACAGTGGCAGAGGTAACTGACAAACGGATTAACTGGAAAATTCTTTCCCGTAAGTACCTTTCTCTCCTTGTTTTAATCTTAGATGTGACCATGAATTCTGGCACATTCTTCTGTGACAAAGTACAAAGACTGTCACCAGGGTCCAAGGACACTGATACCGAGACGAGAGACCCAACATCCCCTCGATCTAGTATCAGACACATTCCTACAGCCATTGTTCACCAGGACCTGTGCCAGCTCAGATTTGGTTTCTCTTTTGTTAGGAGCTATTCTCCTCCCCGGTTCACATGCGTACCGGGACGGCTCTGGGATAGAGGAGCGGCGGGGACTCTACGGGACTGCAGACGCCCCCAGACAGGGCCTCAGATCGCTTCCACCAGCTTTACCTTTTAACTCCCGAGCTTTGGTGTCCAACATCTTCTTTTCTTCCTCATTCTCACTAGGAATTCCTTCATCTTCATCTCTGTTCCTAATACAACCACAACAGAACAGCACATTCTGAAGATGTCAGTTAGTCTGATGGCGGCCCAACCATTATGAAAGCACAGAGGCACCAGGAGGCGGGGGTAGGCCAGGGTGTGTGACTCACAGGGTGCTGATCGTGTCCTGGATGATCTGAATCCAGCTGTTCCGCTCCTCTTTGGAGCTGGCATGGACTTCCACCATCTCTGGATCCTTCATCCCCATACTGATTAGGAATAAACCTTTCTCCTCGTGCGCTACCTCTCTTACAATCAGCTTCTTTAGAGAGATCACCGTTGACTTCTGGTCCTGGAAAATGGGGAGAGTGCAGATGTAAGACATGGATACAACATTCTAACTCTTAAGACAACCTCCATCTAAGGTAAGACTAGATGCCTTTTAAAAGCATATGGCTCACTCACATTTTATGCAACAGAAAAAGATTTCCAAAAAGGAAACAAAAATTTAAGGTTATCAAGGTTCAAGTCCTGTTTTGTGCACGATGAGTCCATTCCGGTTCATCACAGAATCTGGTTGGCAATGTTATAAATTGGCAACATTTGTAATACGTAATGTGTGAGACATACTCCAGTGAAAGATTTCTTTTTAGATCAAATGCCAAAGGCTCTCAAAAGGATTATGAGGGAACAGAAAAATAATTGGTGGGGAGGGAGGTGGGCAGAAAATTGCAAGGGTATATAAGAAATGACTCCGAGGCATTTGTCCTGAGCCAATTTTAAGAAAGTGGGAGAGCAGTAATACAGTGTTAACACTCACCACCTACCATCACGGGTTTGAATACTATTAATTACAAACAGCAGAGACAAACAATTCAGCTTACCAATGACGCAAAGATGTATTTTTGGTCTTTTTCTTGAAGGAAAACTAAAACGTCAGTAAGCAGGACCGCTTGAACCTCTGTAGACGGGGGAAGGGAAGAGAAAACAATGACCACTGAACAGTGAAGCACCTTCAGGGCACTTCATTAGAGGAAAATTCAGCAACACACCCGCACAGCACATTACTACACTCCTCCAAGGCAAGGGCTTGACATTTCTGCAGGATCCAGATATGGTCATTAGATTTTTAGAGGCATTTTAAAATGGGACGTATCACCAAAGCCTTGTCTTGGGAAGGTTTAAGCATTCAGTGCTGGAAAGACATATCCCACAAGGCAAGATTTTTAAGAATAAATACTTTAAGAGTAAAGCTGGAGGGCTTCCCTGGTGGCACAGTGGTTGAGAGTCCTCCTGCCCATGCAGGGGACACGGGTTCGTGCCCCGGTCTGGGAAGATCCCACATGCCGCGGAGCGGCTGGGCCCGTGAGCCATGGCCACTGAGCCTGTGCGTCCGGAACCTGTGCTCCGCAACGGGAGAGGCCACAACAGTGAGAGGCCCGTGTACCGCAAAAAACAAACAAACAAAAAAAACAAACAACAACAAAACAGTAAAGCTGGAAAGCAGGACTTTAACAGACGCTAAATAGCAACACATTCTACAGGTCATAATATTCAGGTCATAGTATTTCTCAACTTCTAATCATAGTAATGGGAAAAAGACGTGGGACAGCAGACAGGAAGGCTGCCAGAAGGTGATGTACAAGAATATCTCAGTCTAATGAAAGGCGGGTTTCATCCACACGTCCTAGAGGACACGGATGGCTAGACAACACCCGCTGCCGTCAGAGTACACGGAGTACAGTGGCTCCGCTCCCAGCTCCAACAAAGCACAGTCAACCTCAATCCCTTTGTACCGTGGAAACAGCCTTCTCTTCTTCTCAATTAAGACAAAACAAAAGCCAAATTAACATCTCTAGTTGGATCCAGGAATCAAAAGAATGCCACAAACTCTTGCTCTAATCCTCTAGGAGTATGAAGTGACATTTCCCATCATTCCCTTAAGGACAAAGTGGGAACCCCCTGGAGGTGAGCCATCTACTGAGACCTAACAGGTCCCTCTGTACTACCTTCACTCTGGAAAGGGGAGCCTACAAATCTCTGGGAAAACAACGGGCTGACTTATGCAGCTGCCTCCTGGGTGGTCAGGACCCTCTTGACCTTTTCTACCACTACTGCCAAAACTGGGGTGCCCTCTCTGTGTAATTCATTGCAAAGCTATGAGGTAAACAGAAGCAAGGATGTCTGATTCCTAGGGTGGTCTAGTTTTTCAGCCTAGACCACAGTAATTTTCCATGCACTACCATTAGTTTTGACAAGTTTTTTTTTTTAACTTTACTTTTAAATAGTTCAGGTGTCTGCCAAAAAAAAAAAAAAAAAAGAGCTCTAAGTTTCAACTTTATTGAATCCTGAAGTTTATGTGATCACAGCGTCAGTAGATCAGAGAAGAACAATCCTACCCCTTTCAAGGGTTACCCAACACAGGACTGGCTGTTCTTGGCACAAGTCATTTTCACTTGGGGGTGAAAATGACTAAACACCAAACTCTTATCTCCACTGGAGACATTTTAGGCCAGAAAACCTATCGTTCTGCCATTGCTTTGACCACAACATTATTCCAACAGCTGGAATCTATTAGTTTTTATTTTGGGAATGAATAAATAAACTGCTGTGTAAAGAAAATACAGCACTGGCAGCAACTCTAGGAAATCCACCCTTACAAGAGAGGGCAGGTACTTCTCTACCACCAGGCTACCTCCGACATGGCCTCACAATGGCGGTGAGGCCAGAGCCCTCAACTGTGGTCTCAGGACATCACAGAGCATCAGGGCTGGAAGGAAGGAGCTGCAGGGATCGCACAGTTCAAGTTCATCATGGAGCAGTGAGAGGCACAGCTGGCTGGTGGCAGGAAGGGGTATTTCTTCTCTCTGAGATGACCCTGCCCAGAGAAGCCCTTCCCGGATCCCTGCAACAATGACTGCCCTCGTCTCGGTCACTGGTACCTCCGCACCCCTGCTGTCCTCTACCCTGCCCCCAGCAGCTGAACTACACACACTCTGACTCACCCCTTTCCTGTTCAAACCCTCCATTCTGAGCCCATTCTTCACTCACTCCCATCACCAGCATCCTTGTCAGCCCCCTAGCCTGGAGCACGCACCCACCCCAACCTGGCCCCCGGCCGAGTCTTCAGCCGTATTTCCCGCCTCACTCTGCTGCCAAAGACCCCAACTGCCCACCCTTCCCGATGGGCCAGACCCGTCAGCTCCACGCTTCCACGCTTATTCCTGCCTTCTGCCTGGCTCCCTCCTCTTGTCCTCACTTCACACCCCTCTACTCTAGCAACCATCATACTGCAGAGCAAGAATCTCTTTACAAGTCTCTTCATTCTGAGCCCAACTTCTAATGCAGGGTGTCCTGCGACATTCACCTTTGAGAACAGCTGAATGCCTGGGATCTCTTTACTACGTGGTCTGAGCATGGTGAGACCCTAGCTAAGGACTCCTGGGAATTCTCCGAGAGCAGCTACCTACAGCCTTACTTATACCTCGGTGATGAGAGAAGCACACATTTCACTCACCTGAGTTTTATGCCAGCGGGGCTGATGGCACTGGGCTGCTTTGTGTGCTCAGCTCACCGAGGCCAGGGAGGTGGGCTGGGTATACTCAAGGCTACTGGTGAGGTTAGAGTTACCATATAGGCCCAGAGGATACAGGTTTGATGAAAACAATTATTAAAAAAACAAACACACCAGATGTACAGATGAACAAACCTCCTAACTTCCTTCACTTGATAGGGCTGATCATTTAAAAGGTAAAAACTAAAATAAAACAGAAAATGAGTATCTTTTATGATCTCTTTTGCTTAGAGAAAGATAAAAGATGAAAAACAAAGTTTAATAATAAATCTAGTTGCAGTGAGTTAAACTTTCGTTTCTCTAAGGTCTCAGGAGCTGAGAATTCCTCTGCCATCTCTTAGGAACGAGTGATGTATTTTTAATCTCAGAGAATCTATGAATTGTGCAACTGATGGTATTTCCCTCCTAGCAATTCTTTTGCCAGAGAACCTGACCCCAAATTTGTTGCCCCTCTTTTATAGGGAAAGTATGTCTTCCTTACAACCTTGCTTTTTTGTATGAATCTTACCCTTTGCTTTGTTCTTTAAAAAAAATTTCTTTTTTCATTTCCCCTGACTGCATCATTTCCTCGTTCTCTTACTGTATTCTATATGGTTTTGTAAGCCATCTCAAACCAGTCTTTTCTGATGCAAGATTAAGATCGATTAAATTACCGCTGCTCCTGTGTGATGTCATGGGTCCCTGGGAACAACCTGGTGCCATATGGATTCTGCCCGCCGCCCTCTGGCACACGATTAGACTCTGACGAGAGTGAGCCTCACCTTTCAACCTCCCTGTTGTGCTCTTCAGAAACACGCTCCCATCCCGCACGAGCTTCTTCCGCTTCAGATCCTCCTTGGCAAACATCTGACCACTCTTCATTCTCATGATCGACTTGCTGTCTGTCTTTGTATAAATCTCATTGAGACGGACCTTCTTTTCATAACTTGCCACTTTGCTGTCCACAGCTCCAATCACATCCTTCACCAGGCCCAGGGACTGAGCTAGATCTTCCTGCTCCACTTCACTGTCTGAGAAGCAAAGAATAACTGTCTCTACTGGGCAGAAGGAGCGGGGGGGGCCCTGCCTTCTTGCCCCACGTCACCGTCTTCCCTCTGTGGGCATGCTGGCAGAGCGAAGCCAACACGTCGAAGGGCACGTGCCTACCCCTCGCTCTGCCAGAGTTTAAATCAAGTGAGAAGTTTCAGTGATACAGACGACATGCAATTATGTGCCACATTCTGAAGTGGAAGGAACCCAACATTTTTAGGGAGGGAGAGGAGCAATGGGGTTTTTTATTTACGTCTTTGTTTTACCTAATCCTTAATGTAACTGCCTAGGAGCAGGATTAGCTGAGAGAGAAACTACTAAGTAGTGATTAAACGAGAAACAGTGTTGATTCTAGTACTTGCAGGTGGGAATCATCTCCCAGTCTAGGGACAAGTGACAAGTTGCTCAGGTCACTGAACTCTCACTGGGATCACTAAGTGGTTCCTTCCCTTCTTGCTCTCATTCACCCTAAGTCTGCTGCTATAACACTTTAGGCTTTCACTAAAGAAAACTATTTTTAAGATAAAACACAGGCTCTCTTTTAGACCTTCTCGACGTAAACGAGTTCTTCTACGGGGTCTCCAGTGCTGTTGGACAGACTGGAACAGTCCACTGGCAAACAAGACTGAGTCCAGAGAGAGACTCACCTTTGGTACATTGCAATATTCTTTGGAACAGAACCGGGTATTTGGTGATCCGTTGGGTAACAAGCAATATACACTCTGGGATTCCAAGCCTCCGTACGACTGAACTGCTCATCTTCTTCTGCAAGGAAGTAAACCAAGTGTCAGGAACTACCCAAGGGAGAAGGCTCGAGCTAAAACTGACAGTGACACAATGCTGTGGACAACATGGAAATCCCCACCGTTTCACATCAATACCTTCACAAAGGCCTGAAAACGCTTATCCTTGGTATAGAGGTCTTTGAAGTAGTTTACAGACTGGTTGTGCTGCCCACAAAACTTGCCGTATGTCTTCTTTAAGCGTTCTGCGTTCTCTCCTGAAAACTGCAGAGGAAAGAGAACAGAGGTTATGCCATAACTCAGGGTGCTAAACTCCTATTATCATTTTGTCCAAAGTTTCCAGTCTACTTGTGAAACCCAAGAGAGCTTCCTCATAACTTCCCCCCAAGGATTAAAAGATTAAAATGGTACAGGAGCTTTGGAAAACAGTTTAGCAGTTCCTCAAAAAGTTAAATATAGAGTTACCATATGACCCAGCAATTCTACTCCTAGACATAAAAACATACGTCCACACAAAAACCTGTATATGAATGTTCACAGCAGCATTATTCACAACAGCCCCAGAGTGGAAATAACCCAAGTGTTCATCAGAGGATAAATGGATAACGTATGAACGAAAAAAGCCAATCACAAAGGACAAATACTGCTTTATTCCATTTATATAAAATGTGCAGAACAGACAAACCCACAGAGAAAAGTAGATTAGTGGTTGCCTAGGGCTGGGGAAGTTGATGGGGGTGATGATGATAAAAATGTTCTACAACGGACCGTGGCGATGGCTGCACAAGAGTCACGATATACTGAAAACCACTGAACTGTGCACTTTAAATGGGTGGATCACATGGCATATGAATTATATTTCAATAAAGCTGTTACATATATTTAAAAAATAATAAACACAGAAATATCTATGTACTGTGCACATAAGAAATGCAAGATGTGTTTTAACTCCCATTTGTCATAACACAGTAATAAAATAGACTCCCTAGAAGTCTTTCATGAGGTAGCAGTCTCAAAGAAGTCATCCTGATAAGTTAGAAAGACATCAGAAACGGCCATCATTACCTAGGGATCTGTTTATCCTACTTACGTCAGGCCAGCAGTCCTAACAATTCTGCGTGGCCCTTACATCATTCCCAAGTGTGTGCAATCTCAACGGTTCATCTGAAGCTACGTTCACTGTGGGGTACCCGCTGAGTCTCTGTATGTGGTCCACAAGACACGTGCTAAGCATCAATTCCCGCTGAACTAACAAATCTCTGGAGGCAACACAACTTGATCCTTACCGCCAAACTTGAAAAAACGTTCAGGGCAGCCTTTCCTTTTCCCCTTTACCAACAGGGAAGCTGAGGCAGAGAGATTTTTAAGTGACTGGCTCCCATCACAAAGCAAGTGCCCTAAAAGGGTGACTCTAGCACTGGCGCTCAGAACCAACAAACGGACACCATGGGGCTAACATCTTACTAGAGGACATGCGCAGACACAAGGAGGTTCAAGGTCAGAGGAAGTACCAGTGCAGGTCTGGGGGTGGAGAGGAGAGGCAGAGGGAGAGACATGGAAAACGACAGGAGTGGGTGTCTGGGGAGGAAGGGCCCTCACTTGCAGAGCTGACCGGGCCCACTCCGAGGCCCTGACCACCAGTGTGCACGCGTTCACTACACTGCATCTGCATTTACTTCACCACGTGCCTATCCTTTACTCCTAGAACATGAGTTCCATGAAGCAGAGGTCTACACTACATTTACCTTTGTGGTTCCACATGGTATTGAGTAACTCCCCAGTAAATGCATGACAAATGAATGAATGAAGGCACCAATGAATTAATAGGGCGAGGGATACAGACTCAAGAATACAACGAAAGGACAATATTTCCAATTCTCAGGCAAATGTTCCAGCAAGTAAGCCTCTGCTTCCACAATGAGGCAGAGACTTGCCGGTGAGAAAGAGCTAGTCAGATATGATGTGATACCCCTCTGCCTATAAAGGTTATACTGGCATTACTCTTCTTTCAGAAAGAATGTTTTAAAAAAGAAACATTTAGAAACTGCCTATGACATATACATCTGAAAGTATCAAAACAATTTTTAGCTAAAGTGCTTTTGACGTAGGATTGAAACCATACCGTACCTTGATGAAAATATTAGCAAGAAATATTTTATGAATTATTTTACAGATGGTTTCTTAGTCAAGTTTTTAGCCTCATGTGGTTTTTAGATAAATGAGCCTTTTGATTTGAGGCACAGGTTCAAGTTGAGACTTCCAAAAACTATTCTTTGATCTCTTAAACTATAGTATCTCTGATGTTGGTACAGACTCTGAGGAAGAAAAACTGGCTTTTACTGCCTATCTACCATGTATGCTGGGTACTTTATATATACATTACCTTTTAAATTTTAAAATAGCATTAAAAGAGAAAATCTACTGTCCTCAATTACAGAAAAAGAAACTGAGGGTCAGAGAGGTGCAAATCACTTGCCTAAGCTCGCAGAGATCGTGAGCAGTACAGCCAGGATGTGAACGCCCGGCTACGGGGCCCCCACTGCGTGTGAGGCACCAAGGGCCCTCCGGCTGCTCACCTGGTGCACAAGCACATCCCCAATCCTCTTGATGAGAAAGTTCTTTTCACTTTTATCCACCAGAGAGTCCTTCTTCCGCTCCAGGATCCTCTGAAAGAACTGGCTGTGGATACTGATCAGCTCATCCAAACAGGGGAAGAGCTTCTCCACCATCTGCTGCTCGAAGAGCAGGTCGGCCGTCATGCCCCGGCTGTACACGTCGCTCATGATCTTGAGTGTGCGGAGGTGGTGGAACTCCGTCTGCATCAGCTCTGGGGGAGGGACAAGGCTCAGCGGTCAGGAATGCTCTCCTCGAGGATTCTCCTGCAAAGTGTGTCTGCTGCTACTAAGAGCCCAATTTTGTCTTAAGGCTATTTAAGGCCCAATTTAAACTTTAAAACTGAGTCAACAGCTGTCTTTTCACCCTATTCCTCGATTTTTCACGGGACCTCACACTATTTTCTGACAGGTGTACTGGATTCCATCACTCTTAAGTGGTGGTTTCCAAAGTTGTCTTCATTGGGATTCAAGACCTTTCATAATTTACTATGTTCCTATTTCCCAGAAATGACCTGTGTTTAGTCTAGTTTCTACTGTAGCTGAGGAATTAAACTGTACTGTCACCAAGAGATCTCTTTTTAGGACTATCGCATAAATAAGCACTCATATTAAATAAAATGTCCAATAAAATTAAAGAATATAATTTTACAGAGAGAGTAAAGGATAGATATAAGATGTCTCTATACCTCAAAGTTTTCAAAAGAAAATCTTTGAGAGGCTACATACTTGAAAATTGACTTGACACAGACCAATAAATCCCCTAATAAACAATGCCAGACAATGCAAATCAAATATTAGTAGAGCACATGAAGAGTCTCACCATAAATCACTTCTTGCCGTTTGACCACATCTTTCTTTTGTTGTTTCAGAAACTTGCTGTCCACTATCTGACTCCAGGACTCTGCTTCCAGCTGTTTGGACTCAATCTCAAAGTCTCCCATTAGCTGCCCTTCATTCATGTCTGTACCTACTCCTCAAAATACAAAAAAAATCAATATCAGAATCCTGCATCTGTGACCTCTAAAAAAAAAAACCTCTGCTGGACGTTCCTCAGGGCGATAATTTCATGAGACATAAACATTCTACACTAATACAGGGATGTTCATAGAATATATATTCTATTAGAAAAGATCATTTTCTGTTCCGGAATGACATACTCTATATTCAAGACTTTGGTTAAGGGTGATAAATATCACATAAATCAAAGGTGATTAAGACATGATCAGGGTCCTGGTGGCTTTACTTGTTTAAGAGAGTAGGCTTACAGCTGTGCCAAAAGAGCTAGAACTGAACGTGTATGAAAGTCTAGGGGAAGAAGAAGCGTTTGTACCAGAGTCTGACCACATTAAAATCAATGACATCCTTCAGTGGACAACCATCTAACAACAAGATAAGTGGGTTTGCCAACTCATTATAAAGCATGTGATGCTTTACAGACAGTTCAGAGAAGTCTCACAGGAGTAAGGAAGAGGCAGGAGGCGCGTTAGTGCTTGCATTCTAGGAGATGGCACAAAGTCTCTGCAGACGCACACAATACACGCTGTGGCTTCTGCTTACCCTCATCGGTAAGGGACTCTGTTGACTCATTGACCTTGCTGATTTTATTTAGTGAGTCAGTTGAATGAGACAGGAATTTCCAGGTGTTTGATATGTTCTCATCATTGCCAACTCTGGGGGCAAAAGGAAACACATACTGTCAGATACATTCTGAGAAGCCACAGTTTCCGGTCTTAAGTGAAGATCTGAAAAACTATAAAATGACAGCTGGCTGCAAGTACTACAATGATGGAAGACAAATTACTTATGTCAGGTACCCAGCAATATGTAACACAAACTATTAAGGAAGGTTGGAGGCATTTAACATCACTGCAAGCATGAACTTTTTGAGCCTTGGGGTTTTTTTAAACGATAGGTAGCAAGGAGAATTCTCTTCCTTCAAACTGCATACACATTATAAAAGAAATTTTTCTGTTTGAAACTCATGTCTAACCACTACACTTTTTCCCTGTGTTCCCTAAATAACTATAGACCAAACACATACATTAAACCACATTCTTCGAACTTTTCTTGACCCCCAACTCACCAGCTAGCACATTAGGCACCCAGTAGGTGTTTGTGGTACAACACAAAAGTAAGCCAGTCATTTAAAACTAAATTTTATTTAAAGGCCAACTTTTAAAAGTCATAATATAAACTCATTTGGATAACATAAGAACTCTGAAAAGAAAGCCTTTGGTTAATTACAACAGAAAGACAAAACAATATAAAAATACCTGAAACTTTTTTTTTTTAAGGAGGAAGAAACATTAGCCAGCACAGAGGTTAGGAAACACAGACAAAAGGAGATTTGCATCCTTCAGTTGGGAATTTTCCTCCAGCCTAGGTTAAGAGAGCTGCAAGAGATGTTTTGAGTCCTACATTTGAGATGACTTCTTTACTGCATGGGAAGGCAGGCATCTTACCCCAAACAGCCAGCAACATCATAATCGGCCCTGTGCTAACCACAGACAGCCGAGGCCTGAACAATCAGGGGCCACAGCAACTTCTGGAGGGACCACAAAAAAAACTTCTGGAGGGACCTCATCAGTGCAGATGAGGGACGGGGAACCTACTGTAGTACCCGGCCCATTATTCATTCCCATGACTTAAGAGTCAAGAGGTGAGTTTAAAAAAAAAAAAAAAAAAAAAAGCAAAATGAAACAAAGTTACTCCCTCCCCCCAGGTTCATCTGACCAACAGAAAAGTGTGACATATGCAAATACAAGTGATTGAAACCAAACATTCAGAATTAAACCTTTTTTCCTATTCCCACTTCTTATTTTGATGTGAAAAATCATCCTTTTAGGAGGCAGTTTCTTTAAAAGCAGGGCTGATCATGTATAAAAGCACAAGACAATTGGCCTAAAAATGATGTTTAAAGGGGATCCTTGCTACAAAATGGCAATCATGATGGCACATCAAAGTGTAATCCTCACCCCACGCATCTGTAGCACTAACCCATTACGTTATACATTTCTTTCTAAAATAATCTTTTTGTCAGATGGTATAAATTATTATGCTCTGTCACCCAGATGTCAACTGTGCTAGCTTTACATCCCCACTCACCCAGCAATGTTCTGAATGGAGACACTTTTGGAGAGCGACACACTCTGCTGGGACCGTCTGTTAGCAAACATGGGGGCGGCAGTGGTTTCATCGGCCAGGAGGACTGCGGACCGAGGTCGCTCCTTGGGCTGGGAGGCTGTAAAGAACGAAAGGACACCAAATGAAGTATCACCGACACATGCCCACCAGCACTGACTCACCTGATGAATGCCAAATAGAAGCAAACTGCTTTAAAAGAGATTTACCCTGGGAGTGTAAATAGGTACAAAAACTCTATGGAAGACACCTTGGCAATAGCTGTTGAAACTGTAAATGCCTATATCTTTGATCCAGTAATTCCATTTAGGATATGCTTATTCCACAAGATTTACTTGTTTATATTCGAAATGACATATGTCCAAAGTTATTCAATGCAAAGTTTTGTAAAAGCAAAATGAGTATCCAAAGAAGATCAGTTAATAAATCATGGTACAGCCTACATGTGAATACTATGAAGCTTTAAAAAAAAATGAGGACACTCTCCATGAACTGACACAGATCTGCAGATAACATATTAAGGGGGAAAAAAAATCAAGGTGCAGGGTAAAGTGCGCAACAGACTACCTTTTATGTTTTAAAAACATAATTAATAATCCAAATTGGTATCTGCTTTATTTTAACAAAGAAACTTAAGGAAGATTAAATATAAAACTAAGAAAAGCGGTTTACCTGTGGGGTGTGATGGCAATGAGGATAAAGAATCGTGTGAAAGTATCATATATTTAAAAATTTAAACTAATTCAAAGTCAGAGAAAAGGAGACCAAAAGAATTTCAAGGATAAAAGGAGCCTCAGAGATAACTGAGGCTGGTGTTCTTTGGGAGGACCTACCAAGAAACATGTGAGGGGCTGGTTAGATATGCAAATTCCCAGCCCTCCTTGTTCTGTGCGGGTGGGACTTGGGAGCCTACACATTTACCAGCTCCCCAAGTGATTCTTCTGTACAATGTCTGAGAACACAGGTTTTGACCAATTCCTTTAATTTACAGATGAGGAAAATGCAACGTGTGTTTGATGTCACATAGCTAATTTGTCCTCATACTGCATATTTCTCTTGAACTTGACCAAAGAGGAAACTGGAGCTCTAATTTCATGCTAAAGTAGTCACACTGCCATCTGGGTAACAAATTATTTTTCCTTGGTAGCTAACTAAACTGCTGCATTATCTGTCCATCCCCAGGAGCATCAGAAGCTGAAGGAAATAAGACTGGGGCAGCTGTTATGGCTTCACAGTATTACAGGATATTTCTGACTTAATAAAATTAATAAAACCATTAATTTCCAATTCAAATTCTATTTAGAAGAAGGTGATATAATAAACACCAGAAACATGCTACCCTATAACACGACCAGACCCTTCCTGCAGGAAGCACACAGGAAACTAGGAGATGTGGGTCCCACACCAACAGGGAAGAAGGGCAACCGGCAGGAAAGAGAACATGCTCAAGTGTTCAAGAGCCTGGAGCACATCCTCAGTGTCTCAGAAGGGAAGCTGATAAGCAGATAAAATCTGATGGAGGAAGAAACACCAGTTCTTGAAGAACAGTAGGATGTGGGTAAGTCAACAGAGAAAGAGGACATTCTGATGAGAACGGCATGAAGGAAGGCAGAAACACTCTATTAATGTGAAAGGGAGATAACAAGCAGAAGAGGAAGTAATCAGAGGGGTGCACATAAGGGATCAGCAGTGAAACGGCCGGAGAAGCAGAACGAAGTCATGCCATGCAGAGCCCTGAAAATTATAAAGAAAAACCTGCATCTAAAAGGCAGCATAGGAGGGTGAAAACAACAACTTTCCCTTGTTGAAACCAATCCACTCCACTCAGGGAAGTTGCTAACTACTCTCTGAGCCTCAGCATCCTTGTTTGTGATGGTGATGGTAGTGGTGAAAGCAAACACTGAAGGAGGCCTCTCACCAAGTACTTCATTGGTGTGATCTCACTTAAACCCGATGACCGCCTGCTGATAACTATTACCATCCTTTCACAGAAGAGGAAAACGAGGCACAGGGGATTTAGTAAACGTCCGAGGTTACGTGGCTGTTAAGTGGGACGCCGGGACTCAAACCCATCCAACTTGAATCCACAATCTGTACTCTTACCGCTACGTTACCTCAGGAATAAAATGGGTAAAACAGGAATAAGAATACATGTGGGGGTCAGACATAATAGGTATTTTTTGGAAAAAATGCTATTTTATCTGATTTAAAAGAGGAAAAAAGGTTTCTGAAATAAGGGATAATGTCACAGAACCAAAGTTTAAGGAAGATTAGACTTGTAAAAGGTGTTGGAATGGGTTGGATCATTGGTAAAAGTGGGTGACAGTCTGGCACAACTTTTCTTCTAGGAATCCACGTGCAAAGATGGGCAATAACTGGACTTCTGTCTAAAGGGACTCCACACCCTCCTGGTAGCACAGTCTCTACAGCCATTCTGGGGCCATCTGGAAGCACTCAGAGCAGTTGGGCACGGGGCAGTGGGTCCTCAAGCTCGAGCGTCTGCATCACCATCACCTGGAGCATCTACTAAAACACAGATCACTGGGCTCCGCCTCTGGAATCTCTAACGTAGTAGGTCTGGGTAGGGCCCAAGAATTGGCACTTCTGATTGATCCAGGATCCACACTTTGTAAAACACGGCCTGAGGGTAAGTTTCACATGGGCTCCCATAGAGCAAATTTAGGTGATATTCATTACTGCATCTTTATGGCAGGAGTTGGAAACAACTCAGAGAACCATCTTTGGGGGAACTGATAATTAAAATGTGATATATATTTAGGAAAGAAGACCATGCAGCGGTCTGAGACAACAGCTTACATATAGTAACACGCATAGATCTCAAAACCATATTGAGTGGAAAAAACCCCAGCAGAATGGATAAGCAAGTCATATCATCTAATTTAAATTTAACACACAAAATCATAAGAGATACTTCCAGAGGTACACATATGTCTAAAGATTCGGCAGATTAGAGAGGTTTACATTAAATATACTGCAGTGCGTGCTGAGGAGGGGAAAGGAATGAGATAGGGAATGAAGAATGAAAAGGTGAAAATATTAGGTAAAACCAAAGTGAAGCTTTGCACACACTGGAGAAGACAGGTTGATGTGAATGGGAGAGGTGTGATTTACCCAATTTGTGTACCACTGAAGTCCTTGGGGAAAAAAAGAACTATTTTCATAACTCCACAGTTTGTCAAGAAGTTTAATAAGCAAGATCTCATTTGATGCAACTGTAACGCTGCTAAAAGCAAGTTTCACTGTCGACTCATGCAAGAGAAATTTCAAGACACACAGGGCTAAGGTGCTGCCTTTTAAGCTAAGACACACACTATTCTAGAACCTTCCAGAGAGTTTGATGGTAGAATCTTAAGGTTTTGGTCAATGAAACTGCAGCCTTCTCTAAGTATTCAGATCTTGCTTAAGAATAACAAATAAATACTACAGAAGCATGGGTAAGTCCTGAACCAGAGAGGCGAAAAGGAATCATGAGAGGTGGGCTGAGCTACTTACACTTGCTTCTCATAATGACTGTGGGCAGCGAAGATGTGTCATGTGCTTGAAGGCTCCCTTTGGGCTGCTGAAAGGAAAAGAAAGCCTGAGTGAACACTGCATTTACAATTTATCTTCTGTCAAGTTTCAAGAGGCCTAGAGCAGGAAGCCAGCTGCTCCTACTTCCCTGCTCTGTTCCGGCCAATGGTCCTCGGCATCCTAGTCCTAGCTACGGCCACCCACTCTGGCTCTCCTCTGAATCTGCCAAGCACTCTGATCCTGCAAATGCCAACTCTTCTGCCTGGAATGCTCTCTTCACCTTCACAGGCACGGCATTCTTCTATTTCAAGATAATCCCTTCTTGGTAGAGCCATCTGTTAGTTTCTTTCTTCTCCTCACCTGAGGCAGTGACTGGCACCCCTTAGAATCCTGCACGTGCCCCCGCCTAGTTTGTTCCTTATTTACGGTCATCGTCTGCTTGTCCATCTTCCCCACCAGAATGCTGGTTCCTTAAGAGCGGCATCTGTGCCCTTTTTGTTTCTATTTCTCCAGTGACTCGCATTTATAAGGTGTTAAGTAATTCTTAGGTAAAGTGTTAATTTTAAGACTTTTGATGTAGCATGGAACAGAGACACTGTGTGAGAAATTACAGACTGAAGCAATTAGTCTGAGATAAATC